>NC_133207.1:14129321-14241821 GCF_958299795.1 Porites lutea | reverse complement strand
AAGCTCCGATTACTCCTAGTTGGTATAATAGATGACGAAAACTTTACTAAAAATACACAGACGAGAAAAATCTTGTCTTGAAAAATTAGAAGTAATACGAATAGGCCTTGACACAAATATCACGTAAAATCGCCTAAATATCTTTCCGGAAAATTCTAAATATCCCAAAAAATTTGCAAACAATATCTCGTATTTTTGTTTTAAAAATAAGCCGATTTTCAAGCTGAAAAGCATGTCAGAGATTGTCTACACTAGCACTATGGAAATATAGCAACTTTCAAAACAACATGGATGCAAAGTTTAATGTTTTGTTAAACAGTTGGTATGTCTATCATGTTGCATGACGACTATGACTATCTTAAATTTTTTTTAAATTTTCTAAATATCTTTCTCAAACTCATTAATAATTCATAAAGAAAATTCAAAGGAAATTAATGTTTAAGGAGTGTTTGGATATCAGATGAAAAACTGCTCATTTTTGCATCCTTAATTTCTCCTTCAAGAATGATTTTGTTTGAGAAGAAATATCAAACATTCGACACAGTGTTTCATCACGAGATGAAACACCTCGAAGTTCGTCAAAAATACTCCGCTGCGCGTCGTATTTTCAACTCTCTTCTCGGTGTTTCATCTGGTGATGAAACACTGCATCTCATGTTTGATATATTACGAGAATCTCTTCTAAATATCTGAAAAAATATAAGGATATTTGTGTCAAGGCCTAATACGAAGCATCTGCGGAAGTTTTAGTATCATTTCTTCTCTAACTCGTTGTCCATTGTAAATGTGGGACAGTTGTTTCCCAAAACTGCTCATACTAAGGAGTTAAGATGAAATGTTTTGGAACTATCCTGTTCGCTTACCTTATCGCGGTACGTGCCAAGTCTACAGTAAAACTGCCACAGAAAGCTCACTGCAGTGTGACTCAACTGTGTGGACCAAACTGCACTAAAATCGAGCAGCAACTGGAGGAAATACGACAAGAAATCAGGGCCTTGAGAGAAAATAAAACTACTGGGTCTGGCTACGGAAAAGGTTTCTAACTCGCTGAAATACTATTCTTAGTTTATGAGTTCTTAGCTGTTCTTCAGGAGAAATTTTGTGAACAAATTATTTATGGTACCTCGAAGAATAAGATAGAAAAACGAAAGAAATAATGATAATAATGTGATTGCTCTACTTACTGGGATTAATTTTTAGTTTACAAGAACTGCGCTAAAGTGGCCTTAGATGAAAATATTATTAGTCTTATTATACAACAAATAAAAGTGGATGCCTTCACTGATTTAAAATGTAGAAAGTTGAGAGGAATAGTTACATAACCCTAAACATTTTGCTATTTTCAGTTTACAAGAACTGTGCTGAAGTTTACAAAAACGGTGACACTATCAGTGGAGTGTATAAAATCAATCCTGATGGTTTGGGCGAGTTTGAAGTGTTCTGTGATCAGAAAACAGCCGGTGGAGGTTGGACGGTGTTTCAGAAGAGGCGAGATGGCTCTGTAGATTTCTTTCTCGGTTGGAATGATTACAAAAATGGATTTGGCAATCTGAACGGTGAGTTTTGGCTCGGTTTGGACAAGATTCATCGTCTGACTGTAAGCGGTGGTTATAAACTCCGTGTCGACTTGGAAGACAATCATGGAAACACTGCATTTGCAAACTACAGCTTATTTTCTGTGACAAGTGAGAGAGCAAAATATCAGCTGAGTTTGGGAAGGTATTCAGGTTAGTTAACTACTTTGATTGAAAGAGAATCAGACTGCGAAAAAAAAGATGCTGTCGATGGGCAATTTTTTTCGCGGCAAGAACTACAATACAGAAAAACTGCGATAATTGAAAAGTTAACGTTTGATTTATTTTAATTTGGACAATGAGCAGTAAAAACTACAGAAAGTTAAATTATTGGGGTAGATGCAAATATATCTCTGCAAAAAAATGTCCGAGAAAACATGACAAATATCTATTTTTATTGTAGGCACTGCTGGAGATTCTCTTGATTATCATCGTGGTATGTCATTTTCCACCAGGGGCCATGATAATGATAAGGACGGCAGCTACGACTGTGCCCTCATGAAGATGGGCGGTTGGTGGTACAATTCTTGCTACAAATCCAATCTGAATGGTGTTTACAGTCCCGCCAAGGTGAATTTCGACCCAGGAATGAACTGGTACCACTGGAAAAATAACTGGGTCTCTGTCAAGAGTTCCGAGATGAAGATACGTCCGAAGTGTTTTTAAGATTTTGCAGTCAAGTTAAGTGAATGTCTCTAAGGGGTGTTGAACAATGTAAGGTTAACTCTTTCAGAAGCGTAAAACATGAAACACTTGACTTTACTTCAGGTGCTGTGAGCATTCAATTATTCTAGACTGGTGGTCGGCCCATATATAAAAGCTCAGTCTTCTTCCTTCTTTCTTCCTTAAAACCATGATTATGTTTAACTACAGGCCTATCAAAGCTGCCAGCCAGTACAGACATCTGTAGTTCGGAATTTGTTCAGGGGGGCATAAGGACATGTACCTGACAGCACCGTTTTTGTTTTGCTTCTTCTGTCATGTAATGTACTGCTAAGCTGTTCACGTTTAATGAATAACATTCAAACTGAAGACATTCTTAAATCATGCCAAAAGCAAGAAGGTAAAATGAGATAAAGCGAATATTTACAGCATTGCCAATATAAATTTGGTCATAGCAGCGGCATGTTTTTTTTAAGCAGGCAAGGGGTCGATTGACGAAAAGAATTCATTGAACGATATAACTGGGTGTCTTTGGCTTATATACACCAACTTATTGTTTTTTGTATAACTGGGCACTAGCTGCACTCATAGAGCGTGTACCGGATAACCTCAGCTCGACCCTGGATTGAAGCATGTTTCAACCCAGTAGAAAACCCTTCTTTGTTGGATGTTTATACAGACATGTATGCCTTTCGCTGCGTTTTAAACAAATAGAGATCACAGGTGAGCTAAATAGAGTTCCAGCGCTATCTGACAGATTCATGTCATGTGACTGACATGCGAGAGTCCAGCTGCTGGGGACACTCTGAGCATGCGTGGTACTAGTAACAGCTGCAGCAAAAATATAGGCCATTTTCCAATTACCTTCAGCCACTTTTTCGATTCAAAGTGAATCCTGGTGATCATCGTTTTATATGAAAAAGACTTCTCATCTACGCGCAAAGTAAATGTATTTCTATATGAATGGTTTCGAATAAGGCCTCCCTTAACAAAGAGGCTGAGCGACACGCGAAATGGGTTATTAAACATGCATCCCAACTGAGCGACAAAGAATGAAAAGTGATATTTTGCAGTTTCACACGATAAATGGTTTTAGAAGATACATGTTAATCAACTAATAATCTGTTGACAGAAAGAGGAAATTGTCAAGACACTATCTGTACCTTTTGGCTTATTGTTAATACAAGGCCTCCTTCGAAACAGTGCCTTGACATGCGCCCTTCTAGGTTATATATCTATATATCGATTTACAAGATTTCATAAATCAAATTATTGACAAAGATATCTTTTCTTTTACGTGTATCCCATATACCCTAATGTTAGCGGTGTTCTTCTAATTACACACGCACATATGAGCCGGACAGTACCCATTCCCACAATTCACCACGCACCAGTGGTCTATAGATGTTTGTCCAGCCCAGGCTCCCGTCGCCTTGCAGCCGCTTGGATTAGGGGCATCTGTGGGAAGAGGCATAGTCGTCACAGGAAGCTGGGTAGGAGGAAGGGGCTCTTGTGTAGAAGGAAGGGGCGCTTGTGTGGGAGGAGGGGGTTGTTCTGTCTGTGGAGAGGGTGGGTTGGTTGCTACGCTACCATCACTGGCCGTAATCCTAATATCAGCACAGTTCACAAAAGTTTCCTGCGGTCCGTGACCTAAGCCACACCCATCTGCATCGCAGCCCCAGTTATTTCCCACAGTGTACCACCACTGCATCACGCAATGATCACATGTTAGGCCTTTGGGTAACACAAGCCTGATCTTGAACACATCATTTCCATGGGAGGTTATCTTCCACTTTTCTTGTCCGTTCGGTTGCTTCAGAACATACTTCAGCTTTTCTTGTGTAATGGGAGGACTGCCAATCTTACCCACGCGAAACACAAAGAACCCCTGATGATTCGAAGTAAGTTCCACAACTACATCGATCTCCTGGCCTTCTCTGTAAGTCTTCGTGATGATTCTGTTGTTGGCATATTTTCCTGGATAAACGTGGGGCTGTTCCTTCTTATGATAAGGGTCACCACATACTCCACACTTCCCTTTGTTGGTGCTCCACTGGACATTAAAACCGCCACAGTTCAACTCGTTATCTGTGTAGTGGGGTGGATTGTCAAAGCCATACCTCCAAGCAGCATTTCGACTGGCGGGATCAATTAAGCGGCCATGGCCAGATACTGATAGGATTAAGCTTACGCTTAGAACAAAACTCAACTCTGTGAGAAACATGATCGGGAGGTCTTGCAGTAAGAAATATGAGAGCAAACTAAAAGAACTGGATATAAAACGTCAGCTTTCAGTGAACACAAGTCAGGAAAGTCAGAGCAGCTGAACTTCCTGAATTGACACATCTTGTGCGTCCTCCACGTCACCTAGGAAGTAGCTGCTACACCCTGGACAGCTGAACACTTATTGATTCCCTATATTTTTTGAAAAGCAAGGATCATTTAAGAATCAAATTGAATCTGACATCAGTTTTACGCCGGTTTTTTTCCTAACAGTGGTTCAAAGAATCTCTTTCTGAAAATACGCACGTGAGTAAGTAGTGAGTTCTTGACGTAGAGGTCCTGTTGTAGAGCTTTGTATCATATAATTGAGACTTTAGAAATAATATGGAAGATGGCATTGGTAAACTACTTTGTTAGTTGTTTATTCAGCCACACACACACTGAGTTCATGTCGTAGTTCGTGAATAGAGGGAGCAGCTGAACCTCACTGCATTCCTAACTCAACTACATACATGTGTCGAAGCGACATTGCAAGATTGACATGACTGACATTGATAGGGTGTACAGAACATGTACCGTAAAACAAAAGGCGTACGATACACACTCAGGATATGGAAAGAGACATTTTCGGAACGCGCGTAACACTTTTTAAGTTTGTTTCAGACGCAAAAAATACGGTTAGAGAAAACTCAGACAGAAAGGCATCTTTTACTTTTTTTAATATATATTTTTTATTCCAACTGCGACAAACAGCATTTACAAGTATGCAAAATTAGCCCTGATGGAACTCAAGTGGTATCACTTCATTACTCTCCTTATTACTCACTTGTCTACGTTTTTCCTATTACATTCCCTGATTTCAATACAAAGTTAGTTTTTCAATTATCTCGGGGCATCATCTCGAGAGAAACATCTATCCAGTGATTTTGATGTCAGCACAGTTCACAAAAGTTTCCTGTGGTCCATGCCCGTTGCCACACGTTCCATCTCCATCGCACCCCCAGTTGTTTCCCGCGCTGTACCACCACTGCATCACGCAGTGATCACATGTCAGACCCGTGGGCAGCAGTAGCTGGATTGTGAAGACTGTGTTCAAATTGTTAGGTAAAATCCATTTCGTCTGGCCATTGCGTTGCTTTAGAACGTACGTCAGCTTTTCTTCTGTAATGGGAGGTTTGCCAATATTCCCCACACGAAAAACGAAGAAACCCTTGTGGTTCGAAGTGAGGTGTACCTTAACTTCAACCTCCTGGCCTTTTCTGTAAGTCTTGGTGATGATGCCTTTGGCGTATTTACCAGGGTGGATGAATTCCGGTTTTTTGATATCGTACGGGTCCCCGCATACCCCACACTTCCCGTTATTTTTGTTCCATTGACGACTGAATCCACCACAGTTTAACTCGTTGTCTGTGAAGTGCACCGGATTGTCAAAACCGTACCTCCAAGCCGCGTTACGACTCGCGGGATCAATCAGACGGCCATGGCCGAACGCTGATACGATTAAACCCAAACTAACGACAACAGCCAGCTCTACACGCAACATGACTGAGCAACCTTACGATAAAAGAAATGAAAGCAAACTGAGGCCTTACAAAGCCAGCGATTCCTTAAAAGTTGCCAGCCAATGCATCGATGTATTATTTCACCTGACTAACTTCAAGAAGGTTGAAAGCAGCTGAGTTTTGAAATACTGACGTCTCCTGACATTGTGTCATTATATCGTAAAGCCCAGACAGATCTGCCGATCATGCTATCCATCACTACAGTGTAGAACGTTAGTTTGACTTGCCACCTCGCAGTCTCAGCGGCAACTGAAGTACGAGTGAATAAGTCACGTGCATAGCATGTGCCTGTGATTAAACAAACCACACCATGCATCTCACGTGTTTGTACTGGGATTATCAGCATAGTACCACGATCACTGTCAAAGACAACACACACAACAATTTCAAAACCAAAACAAAGTAGACATTGTTAGACATAATTAACGCCAAAAAGGTATAATGTTCGGATTTCAGAATAATCGTTTGCAACATACCGCATATTCTTAACTAACCAATTTTGCACTTTGAGAGAGGTCTAGTACTTTATGAATGAAAATATTAACGAATACAGAAGCTCGTTCCATCTTTTTACTTGCTTAGATATTATGGTAAGGAGGGAATGAAACGAACATTATAAACAGATTTCTCTTTATTTGGACCCACCCAAGATGAATAAAACACCTTAAACCCCTAATAGTCGGCTTGTACACAGACTAAATATATTAGTACTATTTCACAATAAGACGGAATGTGCATCTCGGACCATTTGTTTCCTTTCAGTCTTTGCACATCTTGAGTTGATTTTTATTATACAACATAAATTCCAAGAAATGTTTCTAACTTGATTAAAAATAAAGTAATTAGAAACAAATGAATATGCAGCAAAGATAATCCATAATTGGCACCACAAAGTCTATCTAAAATAAAAGAGTGGCTTTAAAAAATCTCAGTTCAGTTTGCATTAAAATTTGATTAAACAACGAATAGACACAAGCAAAGCAACTTAAAAATATATACTTCGTATAACTACTGACCCTTCCCCAATATAAACTACTGCTATAACTTCTTTAAAATCTCTGCTATTGTTCACGTTTGTGTAATGTATTTAAAAAGTAAAATAATCTCTAAGATAAAGTTTTCAGTTTTGTGTATGCTCTATTACATGTTAAGTCTAAGTATAATGCTTAAGGGCCACTGTCAGAGCTGAATTACTTGGTTCTTTCTGACCAGAAGTATCAATAATATCCTAATTTATTCCTTGGAGTGCTGTGGCATGTTTAATCGCTTTCTGTGCAACGGACTTAAGAGCTAATCATCAAGAATGTTGTTGTTAGCTTTGTTAATTCAAATCTAGCAGATTCAGTAAAATACGAGTGGTCCTTCACTATCTTCTTGACAGCCTTTTCCAGGGATTGAGATAGTGTGGAGTGCACAAAGAGAAGTTAGCAGAGATGGGGCGGCGAGAGGGCGGATTTCACGTTATCCTTCACAATCTGAACGTCTGGAAGAGATTGTCTCATGGATAATAGGATGCAGAAACTACGCGAGCGCGGGTGAAAATCGCCTCGAGACACAGGAGACACAGGAAAGAGAGACACTCGTCGGCGAGACTGAGGAAGAAGAAAAAATTAAGGTCCCTCATTGCTCCTATTCCACCGTATCTCGCCTGTCCTCGCGCACGAAGAATCTCATACGCGCTCGCGTATTTCGTGAGCCCTAATGCGGGACTAGTCGTAGTACACGGAACTAGTGGAACCACAAAAACAATCTCAAACTTCTCTGTTTACAAACTAAACCTTCCTACTTACAGTTCTATGCTGGTGGGACCTGGCTTGAACTCATCTTGCTCCATGAATTCGAAACATCTCGTCCTCATGATGTCCTTTTTGGTTTTGTAGTGCTTGAATTCGAAAAATGTCGCTGTACCTTCGCATGAAAGACAGGATAAAACGACAGAAGAATATACTATGAGGAAAAAGATTTTCTTACCATTTCAACATCTCAAAAGAATGGCACGTTCGATACCCCTGAATTAGCCTGCGTCGAATGCACTCGTTAAGTTTTTTGGTAGGTTTTATGTTCTCCCTTCGCCCTTATAAAACAGGCTCATTCAAAAGTATGGCCTGACTGTCAGAAGGAGAGTGTTGGCTGGTAGGCTGGTAGGCTGGTTCTTCTTTTTAAAATTTCTTTCCATCACTAATTGGTTAGATCAAGAGGCCAACGCTTTCCGTTGGTTTTATACGTAATGTTTCCCTATAATCTGGAACACTTTAAATGATCCGTCTTTTTTCAAATTTCACGTGATATTTTGATTTAACACTTTGTGTTATCGTTACGCGCGCGATTGTTTACCGCTACTTGGATTTCAAAGTTTATATGCAGATCTATTGCGTTTGTTGCGATATTTAACACATCCGCTACTGAATGATCGGAGGTTTTGAAAGCTAATCAGTATTTGTTGCTTTCCTGTAATACAAATGTTTCTACAAGGCTTAAGCAAAGAAGTTTTTAAGCGACGCACGTCAACCGGAAAAGAGTCGTGTTTCTTTTCAATATGACATGACGCTATCAAATTTGTATTTCCAAGTAACTTTTCTCTCATAGAGACGATTTGCCCTAAAATTAGGTCAAAATCACGCCCCAAGATTGCAAAATGTCCACTTCCCTCCTCGCCTTTCGATAAAGGTATAGAAAGGCAAGAGTATCCTCTCTAGTTTGAAGCAGAATATATCAGCGGTGTTAAGTTCCGTATTCTTGATCATGTGGCGGTTATTCAATAATCCGAATCAGGTGCCCATAACCCTGTCCATATTTGGTGTAGTTTTAACCTTTGTTCAATATTTTTTTTTGCCTTCCTGAATACCCAGAGTGCCAGAGGTTTTGCTTGTGGGTGCGGATTTTTCGGTGTCGGCCGCAAGCACTGGCGGCAAATGATCAAATGAATCAAAACTTGAAAATCACCTTGTAAATTTTTCATTTTCAATTTTTAATAGTCAGACAGTCCAACCTGTGAGTACGTACAATCGGGATGTATTTTTAAATAACCGACGAATCACGTGAGCGCCGAGGGTGCGAGCCACCAAGGGGGTCTGGAAGCATGCTATCCGAGAAAATTTTGAAATTTTGATGCTCTGAAACGCTATTTTAGTGTTCTGAGAGGCGATTTCATTCTAAAATGTTCGCTAAATTGAGTGTTATTTTTATGCTTATTTTTATTTGAGTGTTTTCACATACAAGTACTCGATTTTGTTTTATATTTCAGGCGGTATATTTACGTTTTCAGGGTATCAGTTTCAATTAAGCGCACTCTCTTTTAGGTGTTCTTGTGTATTTATCAAAACAGATGTGAAAATCGGGTTTTTTCCTATCCCGATCGCATATTGGTCGGGATTCGGGATTTTCGAGCAAAATCGGGAGAATCCCGGGGAGATCGGGATGGTTGGACATTCTGAATTACTGATTGAAATTCAAATGGCCAAAAACCACACGCGAGGTGAAGGTTACACTTCCGTTTTCCTGTTTAATGTTCAAGTTTTTTTCATTTGCAACTATTACAGTTTATATGTTATTTTGAGGTTGAAATTCGAAAGAATAAAATTAGCCTTCCTTTAAAATAAGCACTCCTCTATCTTTTGTCTCTAGTGTCCCATTTACGATAACTGAAACTGAAATCGTTTTTAGAAGTAATTAACTGAATTAACCCCTATCAGTCCAGAAGCAATGTCGTTATTGAGCTCAGACGGAAGCCAACTTGTAGTGGATTCTTGAGCAGTGGTTTTGCCCAACTTTTCGGGCAAATCATCTCAATAAGAGTAAAGACATTAAGCAATACAAATTTGATAGTGTCAAGGCAAATTTAAAGGGAACAAATCTCTCTTCCGGTTGGCGTGCGTCGCTTAAAAACATCTTTGTTTAAGCTCCCTAGCACTGATATTAAAGGTCACGCACACTCTTGAAATATTTGTCTTGAAATGTAACGCATACCTTATGCACTGCCATCGTCGTTTGGACCAAACTTCATGTTTCTTTGGACAGTTCAATGACGTACTGAACGTCTAACCTGCCTTAGACTGATCTTCGAGGTAAAGTTATTTTCTATTTTCCTTACAAAATTTATTTTTTATTTCTATGAGCAATCTAGAAAAGCGCACCCGACGTACCACTCTAACCATGCAGCAACGGAAGCAGAGTGTAGGAATAAAGAAGCCAATTATAAGAGAGCCAGAAAGCAAACAGTACTAATAATTTCTGTTGCAGGAACCTGAAAGCACGTAAATCAGAGGAAATTCACCATTCTGTTTTATGGGAACATTATCTGTGGTGTCATACTTCATCAACGTTAGCACCTCTTCAATTTTGCCCATTAACCGTATAGCAACAGCTCGATTCGACAGTGAAGATCCACTGCAAATTACTTTGCGACAGCAAAAACTGATTTGATGTGAAAAGATCTTATTCAGTTGTTAATTAGGTGAGTGCGCAAGATTATAGTGTTTTTATAGTTCAGGGATGGTTATTATAATAAGTTTATTATGATAAGGAGCTTGCAACCTTGCTTTGTTTTCGGGTGGACCTTGAACTCGAAAAACAATGACTCCTTCATTGTCGTTTACGCTGTTTGGCTTTCAATCAAAATCTGATAAAAAAAGCTAAACGTCGACAGTTGCAACCATTGTGAGTCATCTCTTGGTTATCGCCCTGATTCTCTTCTGCTTTCCCCTCAGTAGAGGTTTCGAAGAGGTTTGATAGAACGTTGTTGGATTTTGGTCGCGCAAAGCGAAGAGAGCTTCGTGAGCATGCGGCAAGTACGCACTGGGAGTGCGATGCATTGTGGATGTAGAATTCTCAAGATGGCGGCGAAGGTCGAGAAATTTCCCAGGTTATATGCTTTATATTTCGATAGACATAGTTCTTTTCTGAGAAAGATATCCACAATTACATAAACTTAGGCTTTAGCTTTAGGCTTTTTCTGTGAAGAAAAAAAATCAACATTCCACAATCAAAAACACGGAGCACGAAGATTCAGCCTCTACGAGCATGAATTTGAACCCGCTGTTTGGAGAGCTATAATTTCTATCATAGTGCTCACTGACGAGAGAAACTAGTCTTAAGTGTTTTTACAAAGATTGTTCTACGCCAAGGTATAAACGCTCCCCTCCCCAACGCTCCCCACTTTTTGAAATAGTTTTTTCGAATTTAAACCGACATGTTTTCATAACAAAGTGTGGCCTCGCACGGACGTGACATGTTACTGGAAGTGACACTCTTGTAATCACAAGTTAATTACAAATAGTTCATTGGTTTTGTACAGGAGCATGAAGCCTGTGGACGATTGCACATAACAAATGTCAGATTTATGAAAAAAACATATGAGTGAAAAATGGCCTACTGAAGTCTGACTGGAAACAAACAAATTACAGCAAGTAAAATGATAATGTGATGCATGTGAAGCCTCTGAGAGTATAATGAAAGCACCTGAATATTTTTTTCTCAAAGATAACAAATTGACTTTAAATAAAGATAAACCCTGTACATTTTGAAAACAGCTACCCTTTATGAAAAAAAAGTGGAGAGGGAAATGCATGAGAAGTGTCATGTAGAAGCCACCAACCTGGCACTTTGATTCTAGTCAATGGAATATTCCCATTGTTCTTATCACACTTGAGTGTCAAATTAATAAATATCTCTGTTTAAGACTAGTGTGTGTGTGTGTCTGTGTGGGTGGATGTTAGGGTTATTGTAGTTTAGAGGAATTTTGAACAGCTAGGCAACAAACTGTTTATACACTGAGGTCAGTCAACCTATTTACCCCAAGAACACAGTTATATCAAGGAATTTGCATATTTTGGTGGCTTGAGTTAACACAGTTTATCTCATAGACGTAATAAAATATTTATAATTGCACAGCCACAACCAGGGCTAAGGGAAAAATAGTTGACAGGAAAGCGGATATCTGATGTAGTTATTTATTTATTTTTCTTTTGTTTTGGGTATTTTCATATGTGCAAATGGAGTTGAAACAAAAGAAAAATAAAATTTTTACCTGAGATAAAAAATTAACGACAAGATATCCAAAGTGGGAAAAAGGGGGTACTACTAGAATGCACCACAGTAACCCAAAAGACTGAAGTATATCAACAACATATGGAAGGAAAAATAATACCCGCCACTATAAAATGACAGCACTGAAATACTAGTCACCATGCCAATATAATAAAATGTGAATACATTTACCCAAAAGTTTGCTCCGAAATAACACCTATGACACAACATTTGAATTAAACAAAAGTAGTTGGAGGGAGGGGGATCACAAGAAAGGAAAGGGGGTCTCCCTACATGTTGCCCCTGATTACAGTAGATTTGTAAACACAGATAAGATTTTCACATTTTGAATTTAAAAAACTATTAATGTCATACGAAACATATGCGATGACATGTGTTTGTACATACTGATACAATCATTCATATGATAAAAATGAAGGCAAAAACTATGAACGTCTCCTAGGCTGCTTGACTGTAAGAGGATTAGTAATCACAAATACTGAATGCCATTTTCAATTTCAAAACTTACATTCTGTGACTTATACCAATTATATAGAAAGCAAGGATACTAGTTGGCAGTATTTCTTCATTAGCTTTTTATTTAAGACTAAAGATCCCTGAAGAAAGTAGTGCTAAAAATTGTTTATAAACAGGACGCAACCTACTGTACATGTATTGATATCTTTATTTACTTTTCATTTACTTCATGTGTGATAAATACAGATGGTAAAAAAAAAAAAACAAATGCAAACAAGGTGCCAACAGAGAGCTGAATCCCTGTAAAGCTGACCCGCTAAAGTTCTCTTATAGTCCTTGGCAAATGTTTTAGGGCTATCTTGTCAGAAGGAAGCATACTATCACACAATCTTTCAAGATTTTCAAGCCAACTTAGGCTTAAATTCGTCTTGCTAATAATGAAGAAATCGTCGTAGTACCTCGTAGGTCTAGTTGTACTAAACTGAGGATGAAATCATCTTTTCCGGCGAACCCCAGGTCTTACTTTTAGTACTTTAGAACAAAGCAGCAATTCTTCGATTTACCGACTGCATGCGAGTGATTTCGAACAAATTACACTTATTACGGAATGACACTGTTTTCCCCCGATAATTCGATAGCCTTTGTTTTTACAGACTTCTCTGAGGTAAATCGCTGATTTCTACAGCGTATTTAACGAATATTCGTTTCCGCAGTCGCTTCCTGAGAGATGTTCACTCCTCGCCAATCAGATTTTGAATATCGCCCATGATGCTTTGCGATCCCAGTGCGCACACCGTCTAGTGAGCATGAGGCCATTATTTTAGAACACCGCGGAAAAACGCACTGCGCATGAGCACAGAATTTAACATCCGGGTCAGCTTTTTATTTTGCGGTCTAATATATAAACCAATTGCGTAAGCATAACATTGCCGTCGAACCAAGTTTAAAAGCAAAAAGGGAGAAACAGACAAAAAAGGGGGCGAAAAAAAATTGTTTCATTCGGAAGCTTATATATTTTTCTAGCGTCAAACGTTTGCACCACACGGTTATCTGTTTGCACCAACGGTGAAAATAATGTTAGAAGTTTACAGGTCGCGAGCGCTCGACAAGACGAATTTGTTTTTACTGGCTTTCTTGCATGCTACTGGTTTGGCAGAAGTTAATTGGGAGAAGGCGATAGCTAAGAAAAGAATAACAATGCTTATGAAAGAAACCAAAATAAAGACGTCATCATTATCATTAACACTAAAACCAGGAAATAAAATTTTAGTCCGTCCAATAATTTTTTTATTATCAGAGAAAACAAGAGCTCAAAACAAAGGTGGGCGGGATTTAATAACAACTTCGACTTTGATGACTGTAGTCACGAACACCCGGAGTTTTCAGTGCCGGGAAACTAAACATGCCTATAAATGACTTTCATTTAAAGAAATGCCTATTCAATTCTTTTACATGGTTGTTCTTTGGTTGAAGACTTCAATAATTTCAGACTGTGCGGCTTGGCTGCATCTCATGCAAACACGAAACTTCCAGCTGCTAAATACATGGCATGAAAAGTTCGACTTCTAACCAACCTCAACAGTATAATTAAGCTTATGTTTCATGGCAATCAACCCAGAAGAGTTTCGTTTCAAAACACGGTAAAACTCACTGGTAAATAAAACTACAAAGCGATTGTGTGTTGTCGTTTTCCAAAAAAAGCTCGAGTCGGCCTTAAGACATGAAGACTGAGAAACTGAAGAACTGAAAATTAGAACTACAATACACAAGCTTGCAATGATAACTTTTTATGTCTTAGTTTCAGCCGGGTTAAGTGAAAAATAACAGTCCAAAAACTTTGTTTTCGTGAATGAAAATCAGTTTACCTAACGCTCAAATTAGCCAAAATTACACACTGAGTTATTATCATCTTACCTTTTCTGAATCTAATCGACTAATTGTTTCAGTAATCTGTGCCTGGTTATCCATAAAAGCAATTTCAACAACTACAAAATAGTCAAAAACACGAGCAGCATGAAGCAGAACAACTGAACCACACGCTGCACACAGAGTGAAGCCGAGAGCCCGCGGGAGACTTTGATCTGACTGGAAAGTGTGACTGAAAAAGAGACTGGAAATGCTCAACCTGGCGCATACGTAGACGATTTGCCGCGGTGTTTTATTTTAGATACCTTAGGCTCCGGTGGTACTGGCACCAGATACCCTGTTCTCATTAAATTGGAAACTATTGTAGACATCATGATTTACAATCAATTTGAAAACAAGACCCCTATAATGGGGGTTCATGGGTCTGCCGACTGCATGTTTTCAAGTCGGGGCTGTATAGTAACTTCTACCGTTATGAATAAATATGGGCAAGTCAGCCTTCTGAAAAAAGAAACGACTGGGTCTGAACAGTAATTTTCTGTTTCTTAAAACCTAAAGAGCTTCAGTTTATAAATAGTCTGTGAGGTATAGATTATAATGACACTTTTTCAGGCTTGAAAATAAAGCTACCCCTAACCCGTGGAATAGGATAGAGAGATACATATAGTTTCCCTTTAGAAACAAGATACCATTGGCTTTATTTTTAACTGGGACATTTTCACAACTCGCCCCTTCACCCAATACCTTCGCCCCACAAAATATAGCATGACAGTTATTAGCCTGCGATCATGCCCTCTCCATTTATCTCTGTAATCTGTTTTCGGGAAGAGGGCATGATACATTTCTTTCACAGATCACATGCAAAAAAGCCAGAACCTGGACTTTTTTCTGATTGGATAGGAAACAATACTTATGATTTGCGCTATTCCGATTGGCCAATACGCCGCCATCCGTTAGTTGTTGTTGATTTCAGTCTGCATTTTTGTTTAAGTATAAATGAACAGAATACACACGCGAGTTCGTTATGAAATTTCTGCCGGCTCAGTTTTCTTGAATTTGAAGAACATCTAAAAAGAAATTTCATCCACTGAAATATTTTTAATGCTGTTTCATCGTTTACTAAAAATTGCAGTCAAAAATTCACCGATCATTTGAATGCAATTTGATACCGGCTACAAGTTACAGAAGCGACAAACGGGTTCACTTTTCAAATAATCAATTCATGAATGGAATCTTGACCTTGATTAAATAAAGGTACGGTAAGGTACGGTAGTATTTCATCACAAAAGAAGCATTGAAATTTTTTTGAGGAAGCGCCATCTGAACGTACTTAAAAATTTTCTTTTTCCTAAAATTCATTTCAAAAGAGACCGGCATTATTCCTGCCAAAGTTTGATTCCTGTCTGGTAATCGCTGATTGGCTAATAACATGACAGGTCAAGCAGACGTTAGATTATGTAAATTAGGGGGCGGTTGATGGCTTGTTAAATGAATGTATCAGGCGTTATTTTTTTCCCTCTCGAGCCAAAGAACGAAAGAAGCAAATAATAATAATAATAATAATAACGCCTGATCTCAGGTTCGACAGTTATTTGATCTATAACCGGAAATTCCAAAAATCATTGTCGTTCTACGCGGTATAAAATGTGATAGGGTCAATTCTGGTTAGTAATTTTCTGTTTCTTAAGACTTTTCTCTAAGCTAACAACATCAACGAATGCTGTATTTAGTTCGTCATTCGGCGAAGATATAGGACCAATAACTCCTCGCAATAATTCTGTGTTCGTTCCAAATCCGGAAACCCAAGTATGTTCGCCATACGACCTGAAATGACCCGTCCACTCCGCGCAAAATCGGCCCCATTGAAAAAAGGAATGGGACAGGCAAAGCCTTTTGGGAGTTCCATCCTCCATGTTGTCCTTTTTCGACATAGATGGTAGGTGTTTCTTGATGGGGAGTTGCCTAACGGGCAGCCCAATAATAAACGATGGGGATGGAGTTCACCTAACAACTTGTAGTTGTGATGACAGACAGGTGTGATTTCATTAAGTGTATGTGAAACCGGCTAAATTGCCGGCTTTTCTTTTATTTCATTACCCTGCATGCAGGCATCTCCTTTTACGTTGCTTTACGTTTGAAAACGTCTGAGAAGAGGGCTACTTTTTGGCCCTCCGAAAGGTTGTAAAGAACTTTCTGTGTATATTTTATTTCATTTTAAAATGCGAAGCATGCGATCGCGACAAACGTCAAGCAATGACTACTTCCTCTCGAATTCACTAATAATTATTCTCCCTTGGGATGATCCGGATCTGGATCAGTGATCCGAGATCACTGGGATCATCGTAGATCAGGAATGAAAAACCATGTAACAAGTTAAGCAGTCTCTCTTATTTCTGAGACGAGACAAGACGCCTTCGTTTCTGGTGTCTCGCGGTGAACCGTCACTAAAGCTGAAGAAAAAGAAAGACTGCTCACGCAGTCTCAGTCTCTCTCTGACCCAATCTAGTGCAAGTGAGGATTTAAATTAAGCGCCTCCTTTCAGGGACGGGATAGTTAAGGAAAAAAATTAGTTGGCGGAGAAAGGAAATGTTCTGGTTATTTCAGCTTGCTTCCTTCACGGGCTCTTTCCCTCCACCGGTGAACAGAATTAATGCTTTAGGTTCCCGCAATTCTTGCTCAGAAGATAACATACTGGCCGGTGACAACAAAGAAAACGTTTTCCTGGCAGACAAAATTACACTCTCTACAGAATGCAAGCCCGCCACTTTTCTAGAACAGGAACTGAGTAAAATCGTGCACGTAATTCACGTTCGTTTCACACGGTACTATAAAGAAAGCGCCGTACAACGCTCACCTTCAGTCACACTTCACAATATCGCCATGTTCGCGCTTTCTACGCATGATTGTAAATGTCAGTTGTCTAAAGAGCGAAAAGTTTTATCAGTACCGTTAACAGAGACAGTGACGAAAGGATTTCGGTAAACATGCGCATCTTTTAGACTGATCCGGTCAATTGGCACAACAAAACGATGAAATCCCTCGTCATATAATATCCTTTGCAACAACGTCCCTCCCTCGGCTACAAAGCAAGGACAGCCAAAAATTCAGTTTCTTGTTGCAGACTGTCGTGAATGCCGTAGGGCTAGGCGCTGTTCTTCACGATATCACAGTTTAAAGCAAAACAGGGTTTATTTCACAGCTTCATACCTCACAGTACAATGGCTCGCTCACCGCTTCTGCGGTACTTGATGGGACCGGCGTAGTCAACACCAACAACTTGAAAGGGTGAATTTCCTTCTGTTCGGTCACGAGGTAAATTTCCTTGAGGAGGATTGGCGAACGCAGTGACCTGAAACCGTTTGCATCTGTAACATTGCTTGATTACTCGTTTAACAATTGCAAGCTTGCGCAACCTTGGTATCCAATGAGAGCCTCGCTCTTTGGCCATGGTTAGTCCTTCTACCCCGTGAAGAGTAATCTCATGAGCGTGTTGTACGAACTTCAGAGTGTAGAGAGCACTGTCGGGGAGATAGACGGGATAGTTTCCTTGGATTCTTCCACGGCACTCGAGACCCCCTTTTCGGTTTGGCTGCCGGTTAAGTCTTAACTGTTCTTCCTGGGATTGATCAGATCCCTCCCACTGTTTTTGAGTCTTCTTCTCCCAGAACAACCTCTGCTTGTTAATTTCCTCGGTAGTCAATTGGCCTTTGATTCTCTGATTTCTTGGGGATTTGCTGTAGCGCAGGAATTGTGCGACCCATCCCCCCACTCTCAATGTGCGCCAAAGGGATGATCTTAGTAACAGTTCGTCCATAACATCGTTGCTTTCTACTGCTAAGGCAAAAATCTGCTTGGCGGCTTTCGCTTCTGCGTTAGATTCTGGGCTTGCAATCGTTATGATGTCCGGTAGCCAACTGTCTTGTTCCTTCAACCATGTCGGACCATTCCACCACAAAGAGTTATCTTCCTTCACTAGTCCTCCTCTACTTGCGAAGTCTGAAGGGTTTTCTTGGCTCGGTACATGCCTCCATGTGATTTCAGTTTTCTCTCTGAACTTGCGGACGCGGTTGCTGAGAAACTGCTTGTATTCCCCGCACTCCCTTATCCAGTGTAGGCCGACACTACTGTCTAGACATGCGTACAAGGACTTGACTGGAAACCCGATCTGCGCATCTCGTACATTAGTTAGCAATTTAGCCGCCACATGACCAGCCACTAACTCAAGTCTGGGGATAGTAAGACCTTCTTTGACGAGACGTGCCTTCGCTGCGACGAGTACCTGCGTCACCACTGAATGTTGCTGGACCACTACATAAACAGCTGCTGCTAATCCCTGTCCACTTGCATCGCCAAAGGCATGAAGAGTAATTTCACGGATTTCTTCTCCGGCTACAGCTAAGGACCTGGGCACTTCAACTTGATCAGGCAGGTTATTTTCCCACTTGCTCCACTTCTTTGCGATTTGTAATGGAATCTCTCCGTCCCAGGCGGTCTTTTCCTTGCATATATCGCGATACACAATCTTTCCTTCTAGTGTTACGGGTCGAGCAGGACCGATGGGGTCGTACATCCTCGCAATTTTGCAAAGCACACCTCTTTTGGTAGGGTCAGTAATCTCTGTAGGGAAGGTTACAGCTATTTTATCATCTTCTTTATTCCATCGCAATCCCAGAAGGCCACACGCGCCTGGTTTCTTTCCAAGCTGTTCTTTAGCGTAAGTAAGCCCAACTTCACTGTCAGTTGTTTCGGTTAATTCTAACTCTCTAGCGTTTGAGCTCCATTTGTGTAAAGTGAAGGTGGCCTTTGCAAATATTTCTGTTGCGGTCTTCTTAACTTCTCGCGCCTTTTCAACTGTAGGACCCCCCGTGGTAGTGGTGCAACGATGGCAAAGAAATGTACAAAATAGCGTGATTCACGTGCAAAGTTGTTGTTTGTTAATATAAACATTTTATTTTTTTTGCCGTTCTGCTTCCCGTCGCCGTCATCGTTGGTTTTGTTGTCATCCAGAAAAAGTGCTGCCGTGGTAACGCGACGTCACACTTCTCTTCTCTCTTGGGATAGTCTATTTAAAGCCTCAGTGCAGTCCGAGACGTGAGGCCCGAGGATCGGGATTAATGGGCAGTTGGCTGTCTGGCTTAGTAAACTTCTGGTTCTCATTCAATACGATATTTCTGTCTGGTATAAATCAGCCCATTGGCGAGTAGCTTACCCTGTCGCATTTTATACTCGTCGAACGACAATAATTTTTGGAATTTCCGGTTACCTCAAATTAGTCACGTTATACTGTCACGCTATTTTCTTGGGGACAGAGGGATTAGAGGAGGGGTGCGTGAAAATAATGCAAATCGTTTCCTACTTAGAATTAATAGTGGATAACATGTTTATTTTTATTCATAAGGGTGGAATTTAAAAAGTTACTATACAGTCCCCACGTAAAAATGGTACTCTTTTTTTTATACGAAAGTCTTTCAAAAGGCTACAATGTTCTGAATGAGTTTATGATTCAGTCTCACATGCGATTCTATGTCACGTAATGATCGGCGACAAGGGTTTATGGTAGCCTGAGTGTGTAAAGCCGTCCCCTCCCCTCAGGAAAAAAATAGCCCCTTGGCAGCCCAGTTAAAAATCGCCTCTCGGCGATTCTTGTTAGGTTTTGGTTTTGGTTTTCATTATATTATTTAAAAGCAAAAACAAAAACTGAAAATAAGAATTTAAGGCATATATGAAAAAAAAAAACGAAAATAGAGAAGTCAAAGCAAAACTGAAAAGTAAAACTAAATAGATCGGTAAAAATAGAAAAGTTAGAAATAATAAGGGAAAGGTAAAAAATAAAAACCGAAAGGTAAAATAGCGACGTGTAAATCAAAACGTTAAAAACGAAAACGGAACTTGGTAAAAAATAAAAACGGAAATCTCAACCGAAAAGCAAAATGGCGAAGTGAAAATCAAAACGCTAGAAGCGAAAACGGAAAAGTAAAAAGTAAAAACGAAAATCTCAGCCGATAAGAAAAATGGCGAAGTGAAAAGCAAAAAGTTAAAAACAAAAATGGAAAAGTGAAAAATAAAATCGAAATCACTAAGTGGTCCTCCGGGGCTTCCGTATTACCCTTTGATTTATCATGAAATCAAATAGTCATTGATTATTGGCGAAGATCAATGAGTAATCGATGAGTAATCGAAGCCCCAAAATTTTGTGGCCTATAGATTACTCATCGATGACATCGATTACTCATTGATGTAATTGATTACTCATCGATGACCCATCGATTACTCATCGACTATTATACTGCGCACGAAAGACACTTTCCTTGCTTTCTTGTACCATTTTTTTTTCATTTGTGATTCTTTTATCTGTGTTGGACGCATTTTTCCTTTTATCTGAAGATCCTGTTGACGATGTCGAGACGCAAAGTGCTGATCACAAATACAGTTTTTTTAATTTTGTTTTTCTTCGCCAAATACGTTTGCAGCCACGAGATGGTATCGATGAGTAATGGATGAAATCAATGACTAAACAGTGCGATCAATGACTAAGTGATGACCAAAAATTTTGTGGCCTATTGATTAGTCATCGATTACTCATTGATCATATGCGATAATCAATGACTAATAAACTGATTACCTATTGATAACTCATTGATTTCATTGATGTCATCGATTAGTTATGTCCGGAATCACGCATTGGGCCAGTTTCTTTGACTTTTACCCGCAAATTTGTTTATAAAAAAAATTTTTGGAGACTGAGACGAGGAAGAAACTAGTGGAAACGTTTTATTAGTCATGCCCTCAAAAGAACAACTGCTGTGCTGTATTGTAGTTTGCGAAGTAAATAAACGAAACGTCTAGATTAATGTACATGAATGAATTATGCATAACGCATCCGACTGTTTACGTAGCTATGTCCATAAATGGAGTATATAGGAATGTGCAGCTGTGAAGAGTATGGTTTTCAAGCAGCATAGCCTGGGATAGGGTATAGAAATCATAAAGTGTGTCTAGAATAGGGTATCATTTCGAGAAAGCTGATCCATTGATTGAGGATAAGCATGCAGTGAGGTTTTGGCAGCGAAGCCGCCATTCTCTTGCGCGCGAATTCGCAACTCCCTTCCTCAATGCGCGCTGACATGACGCTTCCGCCAGCTACTAAGGCTAATGGAAGATTTTAGTTTAGACTAGGGAAACCGGGAATTGACGATGAAGTGAAAAATAAGGTTGGCAATTTAAATTTAGTCGCGAGTCAGTTTGATAGGAAACAAAGCGTCGATAGATGGGAAATATAGTAAAACAGGATAGCAGGTCTAGTATAGGCTAAGGTTTCCAGGGCACCAGCGACATATCCCTGCCCAAGACTTCCTAATTATAAAGTACCCCACTAGGCGCCCACTGAAAATCGGTTTATTTGATTTAAACCGTCTTTCTGTTTGTCTGTCAGTTACTGTTGAAGCATTTCTAATAGACAATTTTCTCCCTCTGATAGCGGGAAAGTGTTAAGGCTATCTGGTTTTGCCGTCCCAACTCGTATGAGGTCTCCCAAAAGCACGCGATCGCGAAATACACTAAAGAAAAACGCAATTTTGGGGAATGAAGGAGAGTTGAGTTTAATTGTAGATAATGTCTAACTTTCCTTAATCGATTTTAGGTCCCTCACCTACTGCGTTTACTAAGTGGAGATGACAGCATTACAGCCGTTTAGCAACGAGCAATTAAATTTCTTTAAGTTCTCGTCCTTAGTATTAAATGAATTCCCCAAAGCCTTACGGCAGACTTTTAAAACCATGTGGGATAACACCTATGGACATCGCCCTGGTTTCCAGCTCTGGGATGATTCCACTGCAGTCAGAAATATGTTCGACTCTGAAGAAACAAAAAGTGGCAAGAAGACTAAAGTTCCTGTTCTCCAGTCTTATAGCGAATGGGATTGTACTAACCTGTTCCAGGCTACTATATTTGCGCGGTCCTTTGCCCCATTAGCCAGTACAGGCTCCTTCACCACACTAAGTGATTTGTACGTGAAGCCCTGTGCAGTACCTCATGGTAGTTTCCACGCATGTGTGGTCAGCCCGGGTGGAAACATGGCTGAGACCTTTGCACTTGCGATTGATCAGCTTCGTCTTCTCAGAAATTCGCTTTGTCACTCCACCAGTAGTGAGATGGACAAAGCGACGTTTGACCAGCGCGTGAATTACTCCAGAGATGCGTTTCAAGCCCTTGGTGTCTCGACAGCACCAATTGACGCACTTGTCAGTTTGGCCGAGTCAGACTTTCCCACAAATGAAATTCGAAAATTGGAAGCAAGAATCCGAGACGAGACTCGGGCGTACATCAAATGTCTCGAGGACTTCAGAGAAGGTCTGGAGAGTTTAAAGCAACGAGTCGAAGTGGATAATGCCAGCAAAGAGGACATTACTAGGCTGGAAAAAAAGATTGATGAATTGAAAGTAGGAAGAGACGAACAAGATAACCTACCCGAAAATTCAGGTAAGATTTTGAGGAATTGTTCCAGCCGAAGGCTCAGTTTACGGTGTGGACAAATAGTAAGCAAATTGTAATTGCAGGACTGGTTATTTGAGCCAGTTCCATGCATTTACAAATAAACAATATCAAAGCCTATTAAGTTTTCCTTTTTCATGAGAGCCTTCAGATTGCAAGGTAATTATAAGAGTCTTAGCCGCGGAGAGTAAACCTTTTCCCAGTTAGGTTTTATTTGCACCCACTAGTTTCCTGTAGCTCAGTGGCAGAGCACCTGTTGAGAAGTTCTCAGACTTTTTCTGTTGAGCCGTCTGCCAGACACTGCCTGAAGAACATCTTTCTCAAGGTTTTGTTATGTATGTAAGCTTCCTATATATAAACAGATGAACGAATGGCTTTGGGTCGACGTCATAACCAAGCTCTTTTCCTAAATCACCAGGTTATAAATATAAAATTAACGGATTTGAATTCACTGCAAGAATATCATTTGTACATTGAACGACGGGTCAAAATTGACTTCTTCATATATTTATTTTTGAAGATTTCCTTTACACTTTTGGTCTTTTCTCATCATAAAAGGTACGAGACCATCGCTCTCAAGAGCCTACATTCCTTCAATGGTTCCTAATTTCACTGGGCGACAGAGCGAAGTTGAAGAGATCATCGGACATGTCACTTCCGAATCCACGCGACTTGTGTCTATCTGGGGTTCACCTGGATTCGGAAAAACGTCGGTTGCAATTGCAGTGGGACACGCTCTTCAGACTCAAGGGCTGCTTGTGTACTGGGTTTCATTGAGAGGACTTCAGTCAAAGGCGGGTCTGACTTCAAAGATTCTTAGTCTTCTAAAGCAGCCAACCATTCAAGATAAAAAACCGTCCGATCAGCATCTATCCCTAGATGATGAGATTTGCCAACTTCTCAGTGAAATATCAAAACAATCTGTATTTATCCTAGATAATGCTGATGATTTGTTAGAAAGTGGTCGACCAAAAGTGAAGGAAGAAGTCATGCGACTTCTTGAAGAAATTTTGAGGCAAAATCCAAGGGTGACATTTGTTGTAACCACAAGAGAGTCCCTTGAGTTTATGGACGTCCACTTTCAAGGCCATCGAGGTTTAAGAATAGGAACATTGGGTGAAGCCTCTGCTCAAACGCTAATTCATGAGTTATTTCCACATGCGAACATTGCAGACTGCAGCAAAATCGCACAACTCTGCGGACAAGTTCCTTTAGCCATGAAATTAATGTGTTCTTTGATATCTGAAGACAGTGCTTCACCGCGCCATTTTCTGGATAATTTCATGACATCTTCCTCAGAAAGTATTGTTAAAATGTTGGACAATCAGGATTATCCGACCAGTCATCGATTAAAGTTCGTCTTTGATTCCTCATTCCAGAGACTTCCTGAGCAAGAACAAGAAGCACTAATTTCTTTAAGCATTTTCCCCGAAAATTTCAGTACAGACGTCGCGGCAGCCGTTTTAGGTACGAAAACCGCTTACGAAGCCAAAAGAATGTTACAAAGTCTTCGGAGGAAGTCTCTGATTGATTCAAGCTCTAAACCCGGGGCTTTCACGATGCACAAACTCTTGCAATCATTTTCAAGAGAGAAAGGACACACCGATTTGAAAGAGACAATTCTCAACGCAAAAGTTCGTTTGAATGCATTCTATGTCTCACACTTTCAAAAGCTAAATGAACAATTTCTCACTGGGCATTCCTTGGCTGCATATGTTGCATTCTATGAGGATAAAGAGAGCATTATTCAAAGCCTAACAGAGGGATGCTTTGATTCCAAAACAGCTGACAGCGTCTTTCAAATTTTGGTCAAAGGGGAGTTGTTTCTTGACTCGCTTTTTTGGAGTGACGCGAAAATTTTTCTTCACATATACGACGCTGCCATAGACGCAGCCAATCTGCATGGGAACGAAAAATACCACAGACAGCTACTTTCATCAAAAGCTTTTTGTGAGGTAACCTGGGGGCCAACAGGACAGACAAATTATCTTCTCTCTGAAGTAAAAGAAAAGCAAGCAGCATCATCCACTGTTTCTGACATAGAAAAAGGCAAATGCTTGTGCTATTTAGGAATTTTTTACCTTACAGCAAATAAATCGAAGAGCGGAGTCCAGTGCTTAAAGGAGGCACTTTCATCACTGGGAAATTGCAAGGACCCAGAGTCGTTAATTCTAAAGCTTCTTATTTCTCAGATCCTGGCGTGTTATTATAAGTCCTTAAATGACTTCGACAATGCGAGTCTTTTCTATTGCAAATCAGTACATTTGTGTTCTGCAGTGGGAGATTGGAAGCTTCTTACTATTCCGCCAGCGAAAAGCAAAGCAAAGGACGCCAACAATGAAATTCAAGTTGGACAGAAATCAGAAGCCTTGCTCAATGAACCGCTTGAATTCCAATTTGCCTATCTCTTAAGCAAAGCTACAGAGCTTTTCTCCGACGCTAAAACCAAGCAATATACAAGCAACTTGGTTCTTCAAATGCTAGAGTGTGTCGAAAAAGAAGTTATAATTTCACTTGGCTTGCTAAAGTTCCATAGAGCGGTGGTACAACTGTTGTGGAAGTTAAACAGTGAAGACCCTGTGAATTCTCTTTGGTCAAGAATCAAATATCTTGAAAAAACACTCGAACAATGCCAAGAAAGTCTCCTTGCCAATGATGAATATGGCGGTAACCGTTACAGTCAAATACAAAGTGAAACGCTTGTGAAGTGCTACATAGACCTGAGCAAAGTTTACCAGGAAAGAAAAAATTACTCAAAGGCACTACAGTCAAACCGGCGAGCGCTTGACATAGCAACAAGGTTCTTTGGAGAAGAACACGAAAGCACTGCTGACAGCTACAGGCAACTCGGTATAATACAAAACAACATGCATGACTACAGCGCAGCTCTACAATCCAAGCAGCGTGCGTTAGCTATCCATCTTAAACTATTTGGAGAGGACCATGAAAGCACTGCTGACAGCTATAGGCAACTTGGTGTAACACAAAACAACATGCATGACTACAGCGTAGCTCTAAAATCCAAGCAGCATGCATTAGTTATTCATCTTAAACTATTTGGAGAGGACCATGAAAGCACCGCTGACAGCTACAGAGAAATCGGTGTAACACAAAACAACATGAATGACTACAGCGCAGCTCTACAATCCAAGCAGCGTGCATTAGCTATCCATCTTAAACTATTTGGAGAGGACCATGAAAGCACTGCTGACAGCTACAGGCAACTAGGTGTAACACAAAACAACATGCATGACTACAGCGCAGCTCTACAATCGAAGCAGCGTGCATTAACTATTCATCTTAAACTATTTGGAGAGGACCACGAAAGCACTGCTGATAGCTACAGGGAACTCGGTGCAACACAATACAACATGCATGACTACAGCGCAGCTATACAATCTCACCAGCATGCTTTAGCTATCCGTATTAAACTATTTGGAGAAGAACATGCAAAAACTGTTGACAGCTACAGGTGCCTAAAGTTCACTCAAAAAGCGCAACGCGAAAAAAACAAGAAGAACAAAGGGGAAAGACCGACCTGTAGACCTTTTTGAAAGCCAAGTGACGTTTCATTGTCTTAATGAATGGGGGTTTGTAAGTGTTAATAATAAGAGAACGAGTAACTTGAATATCTCCCTTTGATGTATTTTATGTTCTCACGGCATGTGGATAGAGAATACGTAAGAGCTTTATCGTCAACTTAACCCCGGTTTATTAAGGAAACCCGGTAAATAAAGGACACTTTGTCCTGTCAGAAGGCTCATATCCCTTAAATAAACCCTCTGTACCGTTTGATACGGATAGCGAGTCGTTTTATGTGGCTTGAGGGACTGCAAATGCTTTATTTTAGCACGATAAGAAGATCCGCACTGCTGGTGGGGTTGTGCATACAACAGTTATGAGAAAAATAAGGAGCACTAAAAACAAATGTACAATTCAAAATTAAAAACTGTTAAAAATATTTGTAACAGGTATCTCTGTTTTTAGTTGTAGCTAAAATAGGTTCGAAATTCATTTCATCAGTATCAAATTTTGCAAGACAGTGTGAATCAGATAATCGGTGCTGTAAGAGTCTTTGTTTGTGACAGTTGACAGTGAAACATTTAACAGCATGCATTAGCATGCATTAGCTATCCGGATTAAACTATTTGGAGAAGACCAAGAAAGCACTGCTGACAGCTACAGGCAACTCAGTCTAACATAATACAACATGCATGACTACAGTGCAGCTTTACAATCACTCCAGCATGTATTAGCTATTCGTATTAAACTATCTGGAGAAGACCATGAAAGCACTGCTGACAGCTACAGGCAACTCAGTCTAATACAATACAACATGCATGACTACAATGCAGCTCTACAATCACTCCAGCATGCATTAGCTATCCGTATTAAACTATTTGGAGAAGAGTGTGAAAGCACTGCTGACAGCTACAGGCAACTCGGTGTAACACAAAACAACATGCATGACTCCAACGCAGCTCTGCAATCTGAGCAGCGTGCATTACCTAGCCGTGTTAAACTATTTGGAAAAGACCACGAAAGCACCGCTAACAGCTACACGTGCCTAAAGATCACTCAAAATGCGCAACTTGAAAAAGACAAAATAAAAAAAGGGAAAAAACTGACCTGTAGACCTTTTTGAAAGCTAAGTGACGTTTCATTGTCTAAATGAATGGGATTTTGTCAGTGTTAGAACGAGTAACTAGAAAATCTCCTTTTCTAAATGCATTTTATGTTCACACGGCATGTCACGGGCAGAGAATACGTAAGAGCTTGATTGTCAATTTAACCCCGGTTGTTTAAGGAAACCCGGTCAGTAACGGACAGTTTTCTTTGTCCTGTCAGAAGGCTCATATCCAAGACTCTCTGTACAGTTTGGTACGGGTAACGAATACTTTTGTGGGCTCGAGCGACCGGAAATGCTATCATTAACCTCGCTTTATGGACACTATTGATCAGTGCGCCGTATACAACTTACTATCTGGCTATGTGTTCTACCTCTTCTTCAGTTGTTCAAATCATCGCGGATATCTTCACTCGCAAATGTGAATCAGATAATCGGTGCTTGTAAGAATCTTTATTCCTGAGTGACAGTTGACAGTTGTTAAACAATAAAAATGCAAGCAATGGAGATTTTAGCTTTGATATAGTTTATCTTACCCGGTTTGATTTATGCTTAAAATTAAGAGGATGTTCTTAAGTGGTTACTGTATGGCAGATAAGTTATACTAATTAAGGGATGTTTTATCGGTATGTAATGTGGGGTATTATGAAGATCCAATTATTAGTTGTTTAGAATTACATCACAAGTTCAATTATCAACATAAACCTCCTTCAGTCATGAATTCGATCTTAACCCTTTCGCCCCGGAAGCGCCCGGAGAAGCGCCCTTAACCATTTAAACCCTAAGATCAAAATTTGAATTCTCATTTGTTGCCCCTATTCATTTCCTACAGAGGTAGTGGGGAGAAGTTGATAAAATATCAAGCAAATTCATCTTGTGTGATTATGTCCGTAATTCTCATGACTACTCTGTCTCACAAAGAATTGATATTACAAGGAGAAATTTGATGCTGATCACTCTAAGGGATTAAAGGGTTAACTGCCCTAGCCTGCGTGGCAGGATAATGTCAGGATTCCCTTCCCCTTCCCTTTCGAACGCCTGCCACGCAGGCTATAAACGCCCGTGCGGATCCACGTCCCTTCTAGCGCTTGTGACATCATAAGTTTTACCGGTCAAGGAGAGCTTTGTCCGCTAACTTGTGCAGGATGAAGCGATCTTTCAAACTATACCAGAATGAGCACGATTCAGTCAGAGACCGGAGAAAAAGTCAGAAAACCATGTAACGCTGACCTGAAAATTTCCATGAAAATCTTGTCCACCATCCACCTACCTTTCCTTTCATCTTATCGTAAGATTCTAAAAGCTTTCCTAAAAACGTTTCTCACCAAACTGTAGCCCACTAAATACCCAGAAAACGAAAAAAGGACGCAAGAAAAGCGAAAGAAGAGAGGAGGAGAGACAGCAAAATGCATAAGACTGCTGTGTCACTTATAAACCCATCTTTTTCTATTTCTGCGCATGCCCGAACATCTCAAGCTAAAATTTTGCATCTCGATCAGAAGGCCGCAAAGTGCACGACCTGTAAACGGTTTTGTGGTAAGTTTTTAAGTTGTTTTTAGCAAGACTGTGACCAAAACCTCTCAACTAGATTCAAAACGCGTAATGGCAAAATGTCCAGGGGAGAATGGGTTAAACAAGTATGTTCTTTTTAGTACCCCTCCACGACAACCCTTTATCGCAAAATAATTTTCAGTTAGGGTTTTCAACAATCCAGTTCCAACAAAGGCTTGTGTTATACCTTCAAAAATGTCACATGGTTTGACATTTCAAAATATAACCTCTATCGGCTTATTTTGGTTGTTTTTTTAGCTCATAGTTCCTGTGTTTTCTATCAAATTCACACAGTTGATGGTTTTTATTTGTAACTCAATTTGAGTCTAATGTCGAGGGTCGATTATTTCATGTCGAGGGTCCATTTTTTCAAGTCATTTTTGTTTTTCATACAGATTAGCAATAATCTACAAATAAAAAAAAAAATGTAAAAAAAAAAAACACGCTTTGGACAGACAAGAGACCTTTATATTTATCCACAGCCCCGACTAGCTCGTCATGCAACGCATGTTCCGATCAGGTCCCTTGTAAAATTTTTATTAAGCGGCCTAGCGCGATTTTTTTTGAAAAAGTTTACTTTGGGTATTACCAACCCCTCCCTCACCTTCTAATCACTGTAAATTAAAAGACAAAATCACGAATCACGGACTTTCAATTCCGGCTCTTTAACAGAGATCGAAGATTTGCGCTCGCAACGGATTTAGCAGTGAAATAACTAAGAAGAAAAGTTCACGAGTCATCGCATTTCGTAAGACCGGATGTTGCAATGATGCAATTTTTTCACGAATCAAGGCAAATTTTGTTAAAATAACATCAACCTGCAAGATTAGTGCATGAGTTATCAAATGTGATCTTCAACGTCACGTCCACTGTCCACGCTCCCGGTTCTTTGGCTTACAACATCGTACAGCTGTCGTGCTATTTGAGCTAACAAAGACTGTAAAAAATATTACACTGTTAATTTCTTTTTGGTGTGTGCGTGTGTGCGTGTGTGCGTGTGTGCGCGTGTAAGACGGAGAGAGTGTATGTGACTTTTCTTTTCTTTTATGGTCATTTCCGACATGCACCCATGGACAACGGGTGAGAAGTGAAATCAATCACACTGCGTCATACATTAGGAGAATTCACGCTTTACGCTTTATTGAAAAAGAGTGAGAAAACATATGATTGTGAGTGCAATTCCCACAAACAGCTCTGACAGGCAATTGCGCCGTGACCTTATACAACCAGATCTTATCGAAAAAAAATCTTCCCAGATATTTCCAGACACTAAGGCTATCAGTGTACAAGATACGTGCTTAGATTTTAATCAGGTTTTGCTTTTAAATCGGCTTTAAAACTATCTTGTTATGGACCGAGGTAAAAGCTACGCTGATGTTAAAAGGGGAACTTTTCTGCATTCGGAGAATGAAGAGCCAAGTCCCACGGTGGTTAAGGACTTACCAACGGGAAGATGAGGAGGAGGCTATGGGTGTCTCTCGTGGTAATCCGATCAAATAGATTTGTTTATTACACAGACACTAGTGTTTTACTGTAAAATATACTACTCGCAAATTCATAACAAACTAACTCCGGGACCCGAGTGGCATATTTTTCATAATCTCACACGTGAGTTTATCGATGAATCCATCCGTTTCTCTCAGCAACTAAGGCTGGGGTGGGATGTTGAAGTTACACCCTAGTACTAGGTTAGGATGGGGTGGGTCCCTTGTTGTTACATCCTAGTACTAAGTTAGGATGGGGTGGGTCTCAAGTCATGTTGAAGTTACACCCTAGTACTAGGTTAGGAAGGGGTGGGTCCCATGTAGTTACACCCTAGTATTAGGTTAGGATGCGGTGGGTCCCTTGTTGTAGTTACACTCTGGTACTAGGTTAAGATGGGATGGGTCCCATGTTGTAGTTACACCCTAGTACTAGGTTAGGATGGGGTGGGTCCCATGTTGTAGTTACACCCTAGTACTAGGTTAGGATGGGGTGGGTCCCTTTTGGTAACTGCAACCTAGTTCTAGGTTAGGATGTTGTGGGTCTAGTACTAATTAAGTAAGGGTGGTGTTGGCCACATGTTTAAGTTACACCACCAGTAGTACTAGTATTGTAGGAGTCCCATTGTAGATTATAATTGCATGTTTGTTATTTTTCAATTGTTCTGGCAATGTTGCGAATAAAAGGAGGAATCAAGAAGTTCAGATTTCTCATCTGATGAAACGTCTGATTTACTGCAGGCAACCCGTGGATTCAAGGCTTTCTTCAAGCCGCTTAAACACCCTTTACTTTAACTTTTACCCACAAAAAAATGACGATGTGCGTGACGATTGCAGGTGTTGAGCATTGCGGATGGATAAGAAAGATAAAACAAGTACGAAAAAAGTTTAAATTTGTGTTGACATGTCTGCTGATTGTTCTCTTGCTTGCTCCAAGAGGTTTTTCTCCGAATACTTCGATTTCCGTCTCCTCTTTAGCACTATCTAAATTCCAATTCGAACCGCACAAACACCTCTGTACCAAGATCCTAAGAACTCCTCAGGCGCTGTGAGGGAATGAATCAGTGCATTTCCATTTTATATAAACTTCAAGACAAACGGCGCCTTGTAATGGAAGAGACAGACAGGGTAAACAACGATGAATTAGAGATCTTTGTCTTTTACGTGGCAGTCGCATCCTTTTTCTTTGCCATGGCTGACTTTAGCAAGTTCACCATTTCTGTGTTTTCAAAAATTTCCGCGTTTTGCAGCGCAGTGAGACCGTAAAGATCGCGCACATTCAAATCAACACCACAATCCAACAGGAACTTTACTGTGTTCACGTTATTTCGACAGACAGCCTGAAAATAAAAAGATCTTAATTATCACGAATTTGCCCTTGTCTCGAAGCTGCTGCACTACTGGACGTACGTAAAATTTGTTTTCCAACATCCGCTATCTTAGAAAAAGTCTTTTTCATGTCCTTATTCTTAAAAACTTCCATGGAGACCACATGACAATAGGCGACAAAATTGTTGAGACAATGCCCGTAAACAAAACAATCCACACCCCTCCCCCCTCTCATTCAAAGTTGGGTTGTTTGTTTTTTTCTACAGGTAACTTGTATAGCGGCACAACATTGTATAAGGGAGGGGGGGGGGGGGAGTGCAGGAGGGAAAGCTTTATTTCCCCTTTTGAAGTTGGCAAGAAGCACTTAAAGGAAAAGTGTATCACTGATTTTCTCACCGATTACAATCATACGAGGAGAATGCAATTAGAGTTTGCTTGCCGTCTCTGATATTGACTGTGTTCCACTTACCACATGCAGGGCTGTTCTTCGATCATAATCCCCAGCACTGAAGTCCACTCCAGCGAGATGCCAGGCCCGCAGTACATCAACTTTATCATCAGCGGCAAGGGAGCACATTTTCTGCGCCGTATCCATGGTAGTTGGTCCCAAATGTGCCCCAAACTCTCGGAGGAGCAAAACTGCTTCCTCGTTAGCGCTGCGTAGAGCGTCGTGTAACGGAGTCTGTCCGTGATTATCAATAACGTGCGGCGATGCGCCTTTGGCCAGGAGGTGACGTATAACGTGTAACTGGCCCTCGAGACACGCAACGTGCAGCGGCGTGCGTCCATCATGGCTGGTAGCAGCATTTAATACACCACCCTAAGAAAACAAACAAAAATGATGCCGCCCGCCACAACTATGTTATTCATAACAAAGAACAGTATAATCAAAGATATTTAGTAAAATCCAGCTAGTGGTCTATTATTAATGCTGCGTTCTGATTGGTTGAGCTACTATACTACTAGGCTATATGTTATAGCCCACTAGTAACGAAAAGCGCGGGCTCTTGGCGGCAAAAAAAGGATTAAAGTCTAGCTTTAACTAGCTAAAGTTGTTTTGTCTCGATATTTTTGACCAACTAGTTGGATTTTACTGAAACAATTATTCCTGTCGCCCACATGGCCTCTGAGTCAATAGATTGACTCAGAGCCCATACGGGCTCGAGGAATAATTGTTATCACTGATATTCATAAGGGTTGAGAAAAAAACGGCCGGGCGCGAGGGAGACAAGCGAGGGAAGAGGGGTGGCCTGTCCGAGAGGCTTTCCAAGCGCCTAAAGAAAAAAAAGGGCGCGCGCGTCCAGTTTTTTCTTGAGCCCATATTCATTTCAAGCGCATGATACGCAGACTAAGATATTTATCAAAATAATATAAACAAGAGGCGCTTTCCATTCAACCCAAAATTCCGCAAAATTCGGTTGGTACATCAAATGGAACGGACCATTTCGGTTTGGTCCGACCGGAATATTCGGGATCAGCTTTGAAGGCGGTCCACTTTGACTGGTCTGGTCATTTCAGTTGGTCGGCCCGAAATGACCCTGTCCATTTGACAAAATGTTGTCCCCAGTACCTCTCTTTTGTATCCTGCTTACAAGAACAATAACTAAACGCGCGGTAGCTTGGGTCGAGTCTGTGCAACCGGAATGTACTGTCCCATTAGGCAAGTGGAATTTCCGAAATTTCGAACCGGAATTTTTGTTGAATGGAAAGCGCCCGAGGTTACCATTTGCAGACTTTCAACGACATTTTGAACACGTAATGAACAAGGCAAGCGTTGACATAGAGTGGAATATCGAAGACAGGGCTTGGTAGAAGTTTACAACAGTTGGCAATGGTTAGTGAGTGGATCAGAGAGTTGCAAAACTTAACCACACTCAAAGGGGCCGTGTCACGGTTGTCTTGTTCATTTTTTAATAGGGAGCTTGAGCAACAGCGTTTTTGAGTTACGGACGTCAACGGGAAGTGGACTTTTTGCATCACTGAAGAGTGGTTTGGTTGAAACTCTCGGGTAAATCGTCTTTATAAGAGAAAAGAAACTGAGCAATACAAATTTGTTAGCGCCAAGGCAGATAAAACGGAAGAACGCCACACTTCCGGTTGACGTGCGTCGCTCAAAGACGTCTTTGCTCAAGGTGATTATACACGAGAAGATTCGCAACGACGATTTTTAGCCCAACAAAGGGTTGCAACATTGTTGCGGCATTGTTCCGAATGTTTTTTTCGGACTTTCTTTTCGCGACTGCAAAAGTTGCGTATATAACTGCGATGATCATCCTTCATTTAATTCTTCACTCCACAGTTCACATTTATGATTTTCATATATTCATAACTTCATCGTTTCGAATAGTTACAACATTGCTCCAACATTGCAAAGCTGTGTTGCATTAAAAATGGTCGTTGCGAATCGTCCTCATGTAACATCACCTTTAAGCTCCCTAAAAATGCCAAGTGCGCGTCCTTATTCGCTATGGAACTTGGAAAATTCCTTGTGTATGCGGGGCCAAATCACAGCTTCGTGTCAAACAGACGTGTCTCCCAAGAATTATATCAAACTTCTCCTGCAGGGTTTTTTCGTTTTTCACAATGCCGCCGACATATTTGAAAGAGACAAGACCCTGGGACAAGCAACAAAAATGAACTTTAATAATTGCTAGGCTAACAAGTTTCCAAAAACCACGATTGCAATCCGCTTCAATCTTCTTCAAGTTTGTCCATTCGTTCCTTCTATTGTATTAGGGAGCTTAAGCAAAACCAACGGCGATAGCTGCGAAAACGTCACTTAAAAAGTGAATTCGCACTACCTCAAACTTCATCGCGCTTATTCCAACTCGTTCAATTCGTCAAATGTTGACAAATTTTCTGGAGTTGAATTCTAAGACTGTATCAAAGAACAGGAAAAGTCAAAAAAAGTCATTGTCTTGTGTTAACGTACTCGACGAAGCGTGAAATTAGGCACTTTCACGTTGTAGTCGTGCAGCGACAGCAAAGAAATGTACAAAAAAGCGTGGCAAAGTTGTAAACCTATTCCTTTTTTGCCTTTCTCGTTGCCGTCGCCGTCGCCATCGCGGTCCCCGTCTTCGTTACTTAAGCTCCTTAATAGCCTGCGAGCAGGCTTACTTCTGCGAGCTCGGGGACAATTTTGGCGCCATCGCACTCTGTTATTTATAGCCTTTTTTAAAATGTTTTGAGCAGTTATTCTTATGTTTCACTCAGTTTGGTGGATGGTTCTAATTGTTTACATTTTGATAAATTTTGTGACACACCTCCATTAAGGAGAGGATACGTAGGCTTTCAAAGATGAAGTAGGCGGCTACTTAGACTGGTTGATACTCAGTGTATGGCTACTAGTCTCCTTCTTTGTGTACGTGGAGACTGTATGGTTACCTGTTTACGTAATTCTTCCATAGCAACAATGTCTCCTCTTCCTGCGGCGTGGCACGTGAGTACCGGAAATAACGCTCGTTTGATGTAAGTCACCTCCTGTTTTTGAGAAAAGCGTGACAAAAACACGAAACATTTTAGTTACGATAATAAACAATTAGTGGACGAGGTTAAGAAAAATATCGTGACCTGTCAGCGGCGAGCAGTTTAATATTTGCCATACTGCGCATGAGCAAAGCGTTGTCTGTAAGCAGTTATGTGCAGTGACGTAATGACCTCTACGCCAATCAAAACATTGGGGTAAGTAGTTTAAATGATAACAGGCAATATCGCATTTTCAACTAAATGACCTTTTCTGTCTTTCCCATTTTAAGAAATTTACGCTATGTTCACACTATACCAGATAGTTTTCGTGTAGAGCATGAACAGCAACGGCTCCAGGCGGCACAACAGGCCACTTCCCAGTTCCAAAAACCCTCACTTTCAAAATGAGGCTAGGTGCACAACCTTTCTTGTGAAAATGAGTTTTATTTGCATGAGAATGAAAAATCATTTTCATATCAAAGGCTGAGTACTTAACCTCGTTTTGATACAGAGGCTCGGGAGAACTCGGAAATGGCCTATTCGTACACACATATCGAACATCCAGCCGGAGCGGTTGGCCGAGGGGATTTGGTGCACTAAATGCCATTCCTCGCTCCTGAATATTTACTTCCGTCTCAGTGGGTCCTACTTATTTACTTCCGCCGAATAGGTGTTCACACTGCACCGAAGTGTGGCACAGAACCTGTCCGATATGTGACTCTCCACTTTCGAGATCGGCGCGGCACAGCTTCGCTCCGTCAAAGAAATCGCGCCACCAAAACCGTTCTTGTATGTGAACAGAAGCCATATCCGCTATGATTTTCGTGGTGGCGCAAAAGCCATCCGGCATAGCTTGAACATAGCCTTAATAACGACCTGCATCTACAATGCTTGGTTTTTTCGCAGTGCTCTAATTTACCTCAGTTGAACCAACTTTGAAGTGCGAGGCCACAGCATCAATTAGTTCATTGTCACGCAAGGAAAACTGCTGCTGTTCCCCATCTTTGTAAAGTGTTAACTCACCACGCAGATTTGTCTTCATCATCTAAAATAAAAACCACGACGTCAACATGTAAACAAAATAATAGAAGAGACAGTGCTGTCAATGTTGGTGGTAAAACCCCGTGTAAAAGGAGGATGTCAACTGTCGGACAGTGTTGGTTTTAAAGAAGCGACCTTATGTAGATTTTAAGATAACGACAACAAAGACAGAACTAACCCTCGGTGCCTACCTTAGAGAAGCGTCTACCTTAAGGACAGTAAAAGAAAAACCTTAAGAACGGCAGGGACCAACTCTAAGTTGTCTCATTAAGGGAGGCGACCGCCCCATGAAGAGTTAAAGAAAACGATTGAAGGGTGGCAGAGGCAAACTCTAAGGGCCAAATATTTAAACGTAGCTTAGCCAGTGTTTAACAAATCCGCTATCTAAGTCATTTTCAATTTGCCCAACGATTTTATGTAAACATCATTTTATGTGAACAGTTTTATGACAGCATGTATCTTCTTAAAACAACCCACTAAGGAAGAGATCTGAAGGTTCAAAGATGCGTTAAAACGGGGCTTAAGTTAGACTTCGTTTAAATATTTGGCCTTAAGTGTCTGTCTTGGAGAAGCAAAAAACAGGGTATTGAAACGTCCGCCTTCAACTGGCGTTTTCGCCACGCTTTCAACCGTTTATACCAGAAATCAAAACGCATACATGTATCTGAGTTGCATTTTCGTTCCCAGGCCATTCTCAGACATGTGTACGATATTCGCGTCGATTCCTGCCGTTTAAGTTTTTATACCACGCATGAGTAGCTATAACGCCAGCATTTTTTAAGCCCGTCGACACTAAAACGATAGTGCTCCGTTTTCAAAAGGCTCCGCTTCTGTGATCGTTTCAGCGTTGAAAAATGATGAAAGCGCAAAAAACTTATGCGTCGTCAAGCAACAACGCATTCTTGTGGACGGGGTCCAGGTATCTATTTTATGAAAAGAGGGAAGGGTGGGTCAGTGGATGTCTGCCTTACAGAGGTACCAGTTAAGAACTTACCTGCGAATATAGCCAACTCTCCTCGCTACTCGTTGCAAAAGGAACGAGAAGAGACGTATGTATTCGCTAACTATTTATGAGAGAGCTTTAGATTCTAAGAGGAGGACGACTACGAGTATGAGATTTTCTCAATACTGAGTATTGCTCACGCGTGAACCAGCGTCATTTTGGCGGGAAAATGTGATAGTCATCGCCATTCTGCTACGAGTTTTAGCGAGAATGTCGTGTTAGCGGACGCAAGTTATAGAGTCATAGGTTTTATTATTTGTGCGGCTGGGAGTAACTTAACCTCCTCCTGTGTGTCTATCATTTGAGAATACGTGAAAAAACGTAACTTAAATCTCGTACTCGTGGTCGTTCTCGTCCTAGAATCTCAAGGTCTCTATGGTCATGGTTGGCTACATTGACCATATTTACTCATATACGTATCAAGAGACAATGAGCAGTTACCTTTTTCTTCTCGTCAAGTGAGAGTTCAACATGTCCAAGCACGTAGGAGAGTTTTGTCAGTGCTGCCTCAACGGTCATGTCATTCCCTGATATAACACCCGCATCTAGCAACGCCTGATACAGTGTATAAAACAAAGGTACGCATTAGTAGCCTGCGTAGCAGGCTTCGAAAGAGGCAGGGGATTAGGAGGAAGGTAAAAAGGGAGGGGGGGGAAGAGGGTAACGTATAAACAAAATTATTAAGTTTGGACCATGCTGAGGAACGTCCCTATTTGTGATTGGTCGCATATTGACACTTGACGTACTCGGATTAAATAGGAAATGGGTGAACGGAATGCAAAAACACAGGCCCTTATGGCAGGGGCTCCCTTCCATTTTCTCTTTTGCGCTTTTCTCCCTCTCCCCCTCCCCTTTTTTGCGCCTGTCAGGCAGTGGTTGACACTAAATGACGGCATGTATTGAGCATCCAGAAATTAACTAGAGTTCCAGAAGTCTCTGATTTTCCTCCGTGATAGCAAAGCGAGGAAAAAAATGCCCTTGTCTGGAAAAGGTAACACGGGAGGAGGTTGACACGCTGGCGTTAACCTATCTGGAAGACGACGTCCATAGCACGGGGTAATCGCCAGAAAAACGGTTGGCAAAAGAGACGCCCTGGGAACGAGGTTGCGTTGTTCTGGTAGAGCAAGAACAATTCACGCGTAATAGCCGAATTACTGGCTAAAAACATAGCAAGAACAGCAAGGATAAAATCGTCGGATGACATCTGCTATTTAATATCTTTGACACTGAACATCCATTGCCGAGAAACGGGCACAAGAAGACAGGAACGTACAAATATTAGCCTGCGTAGCATGGTGGTTTCGTCGAGCCGGGCGCACGAGCGGCGAAGCCGCGAGAAAAATAAAAATTTTTCAAGTTGCTCCCGCCCCAATCTCCTCGTGGTTTCTCTGCCCTCGCCCGCCTTTTATTACTTAGCGCACCCAACCAAAACCGCCATGCTACGAAGGCTAACCAAATATCGATCGAGGTAAGCAAGTTTTAGCTCGTTTTTAAACTGGAAATTATTTTGAATGAACAATAAAACAGTTATTGCATTCGGCTTTCGTACGATCTGAAGAATTGTGCAGATCTTGGAGGGTGTTATCTGCCCTTGCCGAAAACATCCTCCTTGATCTCCATAATTCTTAACCATACGAAAGACGAATAACTGCTAATTATCAACTTAGTTGACAAACCTCAATTTTTTATCTTACTCCCCGAGGTTTTACTCTGGGTCCTCCAGTTTTCCTTTACGCAAAAACAAAAATTTTCAAATTTAACTCGATATAAATCACACGGACGCTTGCTAACAAGTTATAAAGATCCCCTCGGTTTCATGGCTAAAAAGTTACATTACATTTAAAATTTCACAAGTCAGAATCCCACCTTTCCTGTAGCATAGTCGTGAACCACATGACCATACAAACACTGTGTACAGTTGACAATTATCACGCCTCTCTTGGATGCTGTTTTTATTTCCTGTAGTAGATCCTTGCGCGAGTCAGGGCCATTTCCGGCTCCATACGTCTCAAGTACTACACCCTCAATGGGAGGTTCCAGGAAAGCACTTACCTAAGTAGAAAATGAAGGGTAAAAACACTTAAATAAATTCACTGTTAACTAAAAAAAAGCACCTTTATTACTTGAAAAAATATCCCTTGGTTTATTCACAAGTCTCAAATCGGAGTCTTGAAGCTCCGCTTCATTTTACAGACATTAAGCACCACATTCAGGGCAAAGGGCAGAGATGTTCACGTGATCAATCGTTCCCGCCCTTTGCACGTTTGCCGTCAGTCATTTGCGGGATGACGTTCATGAAAAACGTGAGTAGACAGTGACTTTTTTTGGTGCTTTCAGACAGTTTATTTCACAAGGAAACATCATTGGAAATGAGGCAGTTTCAGTTTACAGAAAACGGACTGTCTGTGGGCACAATAACGATAAACGTTCTCCTCCGCTAGATGGCTTGGAGCGCAGAGTTTCCAGTTCAGTTAGAGTGGGAAAAACGGCAAACAGCAAACGGGAATCAGTGGCGCTTAACCTCTCTATTATTACTTTTGCACCATTAAATCGCTGGGGAAGTGTAGATTGCCTTGGTGAAGCCTGAAGCACCTACAACCATTTCTCAGCCTTCATTATAGCCACGCATACCAAGTTTTGACGTTATTTTTTGTTTCAGGGAAAAGTCCATTTTCCGTTACCGTTTTCTCAAGATATCAGGTACAATAAACATTCTTAAGAACTTAAAACATGTCCCAGCCATTCACTAACAACGGGGCAACAACCTACATTTACTTTTTCTCATTCACTGAAGTAACTGTTATGTATTTCTTGAAAATTAATTAAGTGTTTGATGTAGCTGGGGGTGAGGATTAAGTGTTAACAGTTATAGTTATAGAAATATTAATGAGTTCTTAATACTTATTTTTATATAATAATGGGGCACATCATCAACCTTTTAACACCTACAGTAGCCACGGTTCTTCAAACGTTTGGTAGCACTATCCACCGAATAGAGATTTATGTCATTTAACCAGTGAATAGCGTTATGCACCTCAGTCCAACAACTGGGGTCAGATTTCTCTTTCATTCAATACTCACAGCCTCTGCAGTGATACCAGGGAAAATCCTCAGCACTCCAATCTGCGAGCTCATTCTTGTGTGAACACGGAATTTAGTGGCTTGGTTTTCAAGAAAAAGCTCTTCCCATTCCACTGTATCAGTCGCAGAAAAAAAGGAAAACAAGTTAAAAACTAAAAAAATAATTCAAGCTTAAGATTCAAGAACGAGAACAACTACGAAGACGAAATTAAGTTAGTTCACCAGTATAGCAAGCGCGGTTTTTTTTAGTTGAAGGGGTTCAATCATTAGCCCGATCACACAATGATGAAACTTGTTTCCACGACTACGACATTCCCGCTAAAACTCGAAATAGAATGACGGCCGCTATCGCGTTTTCCTGCCAAAATGACGCTTATTCACGCGCTCCCACTACCTAGTCGTCAAAGTAGTCGTCCTCGTCTTTGAATCGCAAGGCCTCAATTTTAACTAGGATCTTGCCTTCAATGCCTGCTTCAACTGTAGCCAAGGGAGGGCAGTTTGGAGAGTCAAACGCACCAAACCTTCGTGCATCTACTTTCAATGCGCGGTTCCCTCGATAAAGTTTCCCATGGAAGAATAAAGTAACCTAAATTGAAAAAAGGGAAAAATGACAAAAGTGTGAATAAACATAGCCTGAATTTCAGACGATTAATTCGAGTCGTTTTTACTCCCTGGAGAGACTTAACTTAACGAGATTTAACTTAAAGTTTTTCGCGTATTCTCCAAAAAGAGACCCTGGAATAAAGCCTCATTGTACTTTTGTTTTAACAGAAAAGTTAGCTATGTTATCTCTATCTCTCTATGTCTCCCGACCACAAAATGATAAAACATCTAACATTTGATAACTTGTTTCCGTCACCGTGACATTCTCGCAACCTTGTAGTAGGATGACGAAGGAAATTACTTTTTCCCGCCAAAATGACGCTGGTTCACGCGCGAGAAATCTCGTACTCGTAGACGTCTTCGTCTTAAAATCTAAAGGTCTCTAAGAAGCTGAACAGGCTTTAGACGCTTTACCTCTGGTATGACATAGTGACCTGCAATCATGATAGCGCCCAGCAGATTTTGCCTTCCATCATTCAAATGATCACTCAGAGCATACTATAAAAAATCCATTGAGAAATTTAGAAAAAAACATAAAACAAAAATACGAGACGTTTACAGGGTACTTTAAGTAAAAGCCACTGATATGCTTGCTATCCCATTGAAATTTGGCTTGGAAATTCAAACTTCCAAGGACGTTCATATTCTATCACAGGCGGTCCAAGTTCAAGCTGTGAGTCACTGGAGATGATATTGCGAAATAGTGGCCATGGCGAAAATATGAGTTTGTATTGGGATATTTATGATGTGCTTTAGAAAATAAAAATACAATAAAATTATCATTGAAAAAACCTTATCCTACTTTCATGGTGTATCACTTGCTGTCTGTGCACCCCCCCCCCCCCCCCCCGGGGGAGGGAGGTAGTCAAAAAAGTTTTATACGGGGAGGTTCCGCCCGAAGGTCAAGCCCCTTACAGCTTTTATTTACCATTTTTGACAGAAAAGGTACCCCTTTCGAACACCTTCTATTGACAAATGGTACCCCTTTCACATAATTAGTTTGGGACTTTCCATCCCTTTTAACTTCTGTAAATCCACTGTCTTTGAAATATGAATAACTCACAAAATCAGAACGTTTTCTCGATTTTGTAACAGCCATAAAATGTATCTGTCAGCCCTTTTGAGCCTTTCTACCGACCGACTCGATAGATTTCCCTACCCTTTCATATATCTGAAGCCTGAAAAAGGTCAGTAACCATGTCGGGCGGAGCCTCCCCGCATAGGCCATTAAAAGGAGTACCTCCGCGTCTGTGCCCCTATTTTCCCGACTGAAGGCGATTTGTGAGGGAGCTAAAACATTCTCTAAGCTTACCTGTGAACCAGTAAAGATGACTGATTTTGCGAGATTTTCAAACATAAATGAAAGAGCCGAGGCAAGATAGGCCATGGTGTCAGTGCCATGAAGAATGACAAATCCATGATAATTTTCATAATGTTCCTTGATCTGTAGAGCAACTTTTGACCAATCTTGAATGTCTTGGTCCTTTGAATGTACTACCACATCACTCTCTGGCATCTCAAGAACATCAACAAAGATGCGCTTTCCATATTTACTCACCCTGAATAAATTCAGATCAAAATATATTTAGTTGTTACGATGTTTACAATCTTGATAATATGATGCTATGATATCAATGTTTGTAAAGCTCCATTGGATTTACGGATTTTGGCGCTATATAAATTAATTGATATTATGATTATGATTTTGATTATATTGTATCATGAGTGAGAAATTACTAGAGTGAAATTACAAAATTGCTACGACAACATTCCGTATATGTTTTAAAAACGGCGGGATAGTTGCAGCACAAAGTCCCTGACCCCATAAGAAAGTATCAGTTTTAAGGTATATTTCAATGATCACACCTAAAAAAAGATAAGATCTCGTTAAAGCGGACTCCGAACCTAAAACTTAATTACGTGTCACTGCCCATGATTATGACTAACTCGTCACGTGACTTTACGCTGAAATCTCTCAACAGCGCGCGCCAACTTGCACATCTCCCATAATGCACCTTACTTGCCTCCCCACACTTTTGCATAAGCATTGTTTTCAATTTCTTTTGGTACGGCTGTAATACCCAGGAGAAATGAAAAAAAAGGTTATGCAAATAGGGTGCGCTATGGCAGATGTCCAAGTGGCGCCTATATTCTTCAAATTTGCTTTTCAGGACAAGTCAGAATAGTGAGCGTCGATTTTAAAAGGATAGTAATTTCAAGTCTGTGCCGCTGGAACTCAGAATATCGTTCTTTTAACACAATTTCCTGCACACAATATCGCGTAAAGGTCTAATGAGTGATCGTGCGACAAACATCGACACATGTCACGCTTCGGTATGTGAATATTGAACTGGCATGGAATTCCCTAAATATCAGAATGCGTCAAAGATTCTGAAGTTCAAGCTCAATCTAGGAAGAAAGCGCGGACAGAAATTAAATTTGCATTAAACCAAAAAGGTGTTTGTTTGCAGCAATCATGCACAGTCATCTTACAACAACGGGGACCTGACTGACGATTTTCGTCTTAACCAACGCCCACATCGTTTCCTTTCCTTGATCTCGCTAGATAGCTTTCAGTTGGTAAATGACCTTACAGCGTTTTTTGAAATGATCCCGGCAAGACTCAAACGTTTAGCGCGGAGCATCCTAGTGAAGGCAAAATGAATTTGTTTTAGTTAATTTTTTTCTATCATGTGCTTTCCAGAACCAACGATGGACGTAATTACGTATCATGAGCCAATCGATGATTTACTATTTAATTTGTAAATGTATTTTGTTTCAATATATTATCTCCAGTTTTAGCTTCCTTTCACTCAGCAATAAAATAGCCTGTTACGCGGGGCTGGACTCCAATTAATAAAAACCATGGTAAAATGCTCGGTTTCGGCCACTATCCTATTTTTTTCCTTTTGTTTGTTTACTAATGTACCGTTAAAACCAAGTTGTTGTCAAGAGCAATACTGATCACGACTTTCAGTTCCAAAAAAACTTTCCACCTTACCGTGTCTCACCATAAAGCTGTATAGCCGCGATGTCAGTTTTAAACTGGAATGTTCTAATGATTGTTTTAATTCACTTGGCGTAAGCGAATTGCTTTCATTTTCGAGTCAGTTTCGAGCCATTATAACATGACTAATCGATTTCAGTTTTTAGCATTTAAACAACTGCAACCCAGAAAACAACATTTCACACCCACAGGAAACGTTAGTCCATGGCTGCTTGTTGGTTTGTCTTTGTATCGCATCTTTTTCTTCTCTTAATGGTTAAGACAGGTTAGTCCGTTAGCAGTTGAGCATAATAGCCTAGCTTTATATAAACTCAGTAGCCCTTGGCCAGGGTAAATCTGCCCCTTCTAAATCTACTTTGCGGTGGTCATTAAATTTTTATTAACTCACTCGATAAAACCAAACTTTTTCATTTCTAAATAGCGTAGGTAAATTTACATAACTCACACCATATATAGTTATGTTACATGGCCTAATTTGATTTGTAGGAGTACGAAATCAATAAAGGCACTCGCGTGATGAACATTTATCGAAACCACAACTAGTTGCGATGGGGTGTAGGTCGGCAAAGAAGCCTTAATCAGATGCTGCACACAACATATTTAGGATACCGTAAAATTCCGAAAATAAGCCCCAGGGCTTATTTTTTTTCAAAGGCCCTTTTTGAGGGGCTTATCTAGAGAGGGAAATTTGCGTTTCAAAATTGCTTGGGCTTACCTTATAGTCGAAAAGAAATTTACCGTTTTTGCTTTGTATTTGAGGGCTATTTCCCCGGGGGGGGGGGGGGGGGGGCGTTTATTTGGAGGGGCTTATTTTTGGAATTTTACGGTATTACAGTTTAAACGCAGGCCTTTTTCGTGTCAACTGGCACCCGAACCTTTAATTGTACGCTCTTCTGAGCGTCGACTGAGGGACAAAAATCTAGTTTTACTGAGCGAAATGATAAAGTAACGTACTGATTGCCTACCGCCCTGACGAAAGACCAGAGCTAAAATCGTCAGCTTGGGACACTTTTTAAGGTGGGCAATTTTCATCATCACTTCTTCTTTGGGCGAGTCCAACGCATAAAACTTAAGCTTTATCAAGAACGTAGCTAGATATTTAGAACATACAAAGCAAGTATTGCACTGCCGGAACACTAAAGGCACGGACAACTCGTGGGACTTTGGCAAGAGGCCAAACGACAAAAGCATAAAATCTAAACGGGGCGGCAAGTGCGGCTTTGTCTTGACTGATACTCAAGGTCACATCAGATAGCGTTAGGGTTTTGGTTAAAACAATTGTTGACTTTCTAGCGTGTTGGAAAATTTTAATCGAAACTCATGAGGTTTTTTGCTACCAGTTTTGACAGTTCTTTTACTATTCAGTTTGATCAATTTAGATGTTTAAGTCAGAAAATTGGCAGCTTTTTTGTTGAGTTTGCTTTCTGTCTATCACATTGGCAAATTTCAAGGCGGCGGTCAGTTAGCCGGAGACTCGGCCGTAGAAACCGATATCTTTCACAATCGCCACTTTAGAAACGAGAGGCAGCCTGGGTCTAGTGAACTTTCGCAAAGACTCCTGGGACTGTTGCTAGAGACAGAGGAAAAAATTGACGAAAGCTTACCGGCGCCTAGCGCGTATTGAAGGACGCATTTCGGCTCCAGTCCCTTTTCGTTTCCAAAGTGGCGATTTGATTTTTCGACGTACGTTACGGGGGTTAGGCAAGAAAGAGAGCCGTAAAGCCGCAAATGCGCCCTTGGCAGAGTACGGTCACATGGTACAAAAAACACCTTGCTGGATGGCAAACGACGCAGAGGGACAAGAAAAACAAGAGATTACAACATTCAAAAAGCTAGTATCCTTTCTTTTTATAGTCCCACTGCGTCGTTTGCCATCCAGCAATGTGATTTTTATACCATACGCCGTATACTGCAAAGGGCCCATTGCCACGGTCCTGCTTAATGCGTCTCTGTCTACATGTAACAAATCTTGCGAGGAGAACATCCTCATTACTGCTCATTTCCATGTCTTTCTAATTTACAGGATGCCTCGAGTATCAAAAAACTGTCTACGTTTCTTTACGCGGAAACGACACCAACGGTTGTGGCTCCAGTGAAAAGCCCTGTCGCACAATAGCAAAGGCTGTTAAGCTCGTGTCTCAGGGCGGGATGGTTATCCTCAACGGCAGTGGTACAGCAAAGCAACCATATGACTGCGAGCAGTTAACCACGCAGGCGCCTTATCAGGGAATCCGGGTAACGAGAAACGTCACAATGCTCAGCTCACCATCAACAGAAGCCCACGTGACCTGTCCAAAAGGGTTTCATTTTTATAATAGATCAAATGAGGTTTTGCGTATATCGTTAAGCAACATATCGTTCTTTAAGACAACATTAAACTTTACAGACTGTAACTACGTGGAGATCATCAACTGCACTCTTCGAGAAAGGCATGGCGAGAAAACAGAATGGGAATCAGCTGTTGTTATACGAGTGCGAAAAAAATCGAACGTACATGTAACTATTCGAAACTCTGTCTTTCTAAACAATTCCCTGTGCGTGAGAATCCACTTTGATCAACTTTTTCTCAAGACCGACATACTGTTGTCATTAAACGTCGCCAAAACCAGGTTTCAAGAAAATGGCTTCCACACAACGTCTCTGGAAAGGGGTGCAATTGTGTTCTCAGCGAATCAAACAAGAAAGTTTTCCCATACTATTTATCTGCAAATAACCATGAATGAGGTTTATTGCATCAGTGGCGGAGGTCGTTTCCTTGATATTGAATTGCCTACAGCTGTCTCAAAAGAAACGTACAGTAACATATATCTTGAGCGTAATTCTTTTATGAATAATCGCAGTCTCTACTATTCCAGGGTGAGAAGAGCCTCAGTGTCTTTTTTTGAATTGCAATGTGCCAATAACTCTGAAGTCACATGTATCGCAGTTCAGAGCTTTACAAACGCAAATAGAACATTTGACATTAGAGTTCATGGTTCCCGCTTCTACGACAACAGGACAAATCGAAAAAAGTCGGTCCCGACATTACGAGTTACGGGAGGTACTACTCAGTCTGGAACAATTGAAATTTTCAATACATCATTCGACAGAAATTACAAAGTTGCAGTAAGCATAACTTCAAACATCATCCTTCGTATGGAAGGTGTTACTGTGACTTCCTCGATGTATGGCGTTTCGATAGAAGCGTACAACAAACTAAACATGAACGATAGCAATTTTTATACGGTCGCAAGCATCAACAACTGCACATTTCGAGATAACTTGATGGATCTATACGGTTTGCTAAACAACAGCGTCCTCGTTCAAATTCGAGTGACCAACACTATTTTTGACGGCAAAACCGTACAGGAAAAATACGCCAAGGATACCACTTATGGCGTTCGCATGAGTATTCCACCTTTAAATAAACAGTTTCTTTCCGAAGCAAACATTTCGATAGAAAATGCAACCTTTCGAGGTCGCCCAACTAATGCGTTTGTGTTTGTTGCCAAGGGAAACAAGACGCTGACCATTCGAGGTTGCAAATTCCAGGACAGTTTCAGTCTGGAAAGGAAGGTTTGGAGGGTAAGGAAATGCGCAAACTTACCAGGATACATGACTGCACAGGGCGTGTTTTTGTTTCTTTTTGACTCAGATGAGAATGTAGACAAAGGCTGTGTAAAAGAAGGAGGTGGACAGAATACACACCCAAAATGGAATTACACCAGTCGCGTTCTATTCGAAGACACCTTATTTCAAAACAACTTTGGATTTGAGACGGGGGCGATTAAGATCATAAACGGTTATGTCAAGTTTCGGAGGTGCAATTTCACAAATAATTTTGCCTTGCGTGACACAGGATATGTATATGTTGGATACGGCAGTGCGAAGGTCGAGTTCAAGGACTGTACTTTCAAGCGCACGGAAAGAAACGGAACTTTCAAGGGAACTGCTTTTACCGTTGGCAGATTTCTGCATTCGGAAAGCGGAGGACCAATCATAATAAAGAACACTACTTTCGAAACAAAGTTTGCCGAAAGGCTAGTACCTCAACCCATTCTGACAATATTTTCTGGTGGCTACTTCGATATGGACCTGAACTCCACCATTCAATGCAGAACCGGAAGCTCACTTCAGTTTGAGAATTTCAGCCACTTTCACTACGAAGGTGGAGAGGACAATAAATTTTGTCGCATCAACGTGACAACTGAACTCTTCACTTGCACAATGTGCCCTCCTAAAATGTACAGCCTTCAAAGTGGATTTTCTAGAGGACTGTTCATTCGTAAAGGCTTCAAATGTCTGGAGTGCCCCTTTGGCGCAGAATGCGATGGACACAACATTGTTGCCAAGCGGGATTTTTGGGGTTACAAAGTTACTAACTTGAATAACTCCTCGTCACTAGTATTTATACCTTGTCCTGAGAAATACTGCCGTAAACCTGAGAGACACAGTTTACACCAAGAAGAATTCAACAGTTGCAACGGTAACAGACAAGGTGTTCTTTGTGGGCGTTGTTCTCCCGGGTTCACCGAAACACTGTTTTCAGCTAAGTGCCGAAAATCTGAAGAGTGTCGATGGAATTATCAACTGTGGATTTTCATGGCGCTTTATACCATCGCTTTGACTTTTTATTTGTTGAAGAAACCTCCTCTTTTCCGCTTTTTGAAAAACCAAATTTTCTGGTTTCGAAAGGTTCGTCAACAAACTGTGGAAGGACGCTCGGACGTTCTTGAAAATAAAGAAGGCGAAAATGGCTATCTCAAAATTACGTTTTACTTCTACCAAGCCTTTGACTTGCTTAGCACCACAAATGTACGAAAAATGATGGCAAAAGTTCCGTACATTTCCACAATGATCGCTGCTTTTAATTTTCAAGTCCTTGTCGTGCACGAGAGAATTGGCTGCCCATTCGCTGGATTGACAGCGGTCACCAAAGAGGTTTTCCTTTCTGGGCTGGTCCTTGCAGCAATTGGTCATGTATTTTTAATATACTGTCTTCATTGGTTGATTAATCTAACACTTAAGAAACGCAAACCTTTGTTGGTCCATTACGTGGCTGTTGCCGTGGAAATCGTGCTGTTGGGTTACGAGCGCCTGGCAGAAACGTCACTCAAGTTAATGCACTGCGTTCCGATTGGATCTAAAATGCATCTTTACTACGATGGTAACGTTGTTTGCTGGCAATGGTGGCAGTACGCTCTTCTGGCTTTTAACGTCATTTTTATCGTTCCGTTCGTCGGAGTTCTTTACCTGGGTTCTGGAAGGTTGTATTTCAAGACCATATCATGGAAAGAGTTTATTGGCGCGTGTGTTGCTCCTCTACCGTTTCTCATTTTCTGGCTTGTGAAACGCTATTGCTGGCAAACCCGCGCTCTCCAGCCATCAAACGCCAGACAGAAAAGAAAACCCGCCTCTCACAATAGATACACCCGCCTTGCATCGATTATTGACGAGGGAAATGCCTCACATGATAGCGAAGAATGCACCAACGAAATTTCCAACATTTTGCTTGGCCCTTTCCGTCCACCTAGTCCGCATGATCAAGGGACGCTCTACTGGGAAAGCGTTCTGATTGGTCGAAGGCTTGTGCTTCTCATATTTCGCGCCTTTATACCCAATTCCATGGTTTGTTTCTTGTGCATGTCAGTTGCCTGTGTTCTGATGGCAGTTCATCATTTAATCAAGAAGCCATTCCGGGACCGTACGGCAGATAGAATGGAAACTTTTTCGCTGGTAACTTTGTCCTGTATTGCGATCATAAACGTGACAACAGCGACTCTCGCGTCCTCTGCAGTCCTTCCAGAAGGTCCAAACAAACGCATCATTGGCATCCTACGGTGGATTCAAGTGGCTTTTCTCTGTTTTCCATTCGCAGTATTTGCGCTGTTGATCCTATTCGCATTGTTGTCTCAAATTGTTCGTTTTGCAATCTTGCTGAAGCGAAAACTCTGCATAGCAGCTAAACCAAACATTTAGACAAGAATTGTTCATCTCAAATGTGAATAGAGAAACTAAACTTTTTATCCTCGAAGGACGAATGTTTTGCAGTTTGACGTACTGTTTTCTGTTTTTTTATTTTTTTTTTTCACTGGAGGGTATCTTCCGATAGATTAGGACGAATTTACACTTACAATAATGTAAGTGTAAATTCTTCCTAATCCCTCAGAGGATACCTTTCATAACGCTAGAAATGATACTCTTACGTTTGGCTTTTTTTTCATAGGATTGTTAATAGAAGGAAAGTGTCACAACTATCAATATGTTAAGCATCAAGTATTTCTAGTTTCTAATCTTCGAGAAATGAGTAATAATTAAATTTTTTGTTGATATTTATGAGTGGAAAATTTTTTGATAGTTCAGCTTCCTTTAATGGAGTCAACTCATTTGCTCATCGTCCTTATGGCACTATTTTTATCTTAAATTGTATTTTATCTTGTTTTCGTATTGTATCAGGCGATCGAATTGCAATAAACAGATAAATTAAAACAAAAATAAATGTACAATAAAAATAACTTTAATTAAACAAACTAAAGATACGAAAAATTTAATAAACTGAATTGACGAAATTTCGCCAGATTGTGAAGAAAAGAATACGGATAAGTATACTCAAGAAGCTTCAGCAATCAGTGAAAGCATAGTTAATTGAGTGGAATGGTTATGAAACCCGTCAGACTCCTTTGTTATATGTTTTTGTGGACCTGAAAGTGCACAACGTTCAAAAGAATTCCTATCATTTTGATTGTATTGACCAATAAAAACGTTGCATTAATCTATTCCGTAACAATTTGCCAACAGAAAACAAAGGATTGTGCACTTTCAGGGTGCTTCCAACATAAACTGTAGCACTGTTGTTTTTATCATTGATGTTTGCCACTTTTCATAACCAGTCTCCTCTAATAACTATGGTGAAAGTCAACATCTACTCATCACGAAAGCTAATCACAGAAAATTATTTTTTTAAGATGTATAACACATCTGTTAATTTGCTTGGCAGCACTTTGTTAATTGAAAGCAAACATGTAAATACAAAACATTTGAAGGTGTTCTGTTGTGTTCTCATGGTTATATAATAATAATTGTTTCCCTGTTCACTCAAAATGCTCTGAAATACACTTTTCAGGGCCCCAGACCCTTTCAATAGGGAAGGGGGTGGGGGTGACCCCCCTTTTTCACATCTACCCCACAAATGAGCACTTTTCCATCTGATCTATTGCTGCCTACTGACCAGTATTCTCTTAACCTTTCCAGTACATGAAGATCTTGGTAGATTAACAAGTGAAAACTCACAATTATGAATAGCCTGGGACCAGGCTCCACAGTGGAAGAAAAAGGCAAAAATTGGGGTCAAATAGGAAAAATATTAGCGAGCAAAGCAAGCTGAGGGATGAATTTGGGAGGGGCAAAGGGCCCTTTGCCCTACCCAGACTACCACGCCGATTTATGTTTCCTTTTTCCTCCCATGTGGAGCCTGGTCCCAGGCTAAATTGTGAGCATTATTTGTCACCCATGACATTAATAAATATTCAAATGGTATAGTCCAGAAATTAGCAAATAATAATTTCACTTGCTTTTCATCGAAATTTCAACAATATAGATAATATCATTTGACATAATAGCAAATCAGTAGAAGCTGTACAGGTGGAAAATGTTTCTTGCCCTTCCTTTCAGAAAGGCAGAATATATATGTTGTAGTTAACTTTTTATTTCAGGTAATTTTTCTTTTTCTTTTGTTTTTGGGTATGGTAATATATGCTAATGAAGTTGAAACAAAAGAAAAAGAAAAATTACCTAAGATAACAAATTAACTACAACATATACATGTAGGACTGTTAAATAATTTCACGCACATTATGACAAATACTATTCTGTCTATTATCTATATTGTTGAAATTTTGATGAAAAGCAAAGTGAGTGAGGGTGCAGAAAGTAACACTGCAATAATTGCAGTGTTGCACCCTCACCCCTCGGGCAAAAAGTGGTCTTATCATTCTATTCTGGATGGACAGTAAGGATCAGAGTCTCTTGTCTAAGGAAAAGATGTTATGATAACCTTAAACAACCTGGGTTCAGATTTATAGGTTAAGGGGTCACACCAACCACTACATTAATGTTACTCAAACACATTTACTAAACCTTGTCTAAGTATGATATTTTTGCAGTAACTCTTTTAAATTATTACTTACGGCATAACTAAAGTATCTGATCCAATCCCTTCCTCTGGGATGTCATCCAGTACATTCTCTTGGATGTACTCCACATATGCTGTATCATGCATCATTGGCAGTTTCTTCATTTCCTTCAGGATGTTATTCTTATCAAGTTGAAATCCTACAAAAAAAACACAAGACTATTGTTAGAGCTGGGTTACAGACTGTAGGGCAAGAAATTAGCTCTGATAAAAGAAACAATATATCAGCTGGGCTGCCAGAATAGCAATTTATTGCCTTTGGCTATTAGAAAATGACAAGAATCTCCTTTACTTGCATAGAAACACAATATATCGAAAGAAGATCCCAAATTCCTAACAACTTTCTATACAGCTACGAAGCCATGCCATCATCAGTTTTTTTAAGAAATGCTTTGGAGTGTCTGCAGCGTGTGCTGCATTCAAGTGCCAATGTCAGTTGGTTTCCCTAACACTCTACCCAGCAAGCAGAGACCCTTAGATATTCCAAGATAAGTCAGAAAGAAGACTTCCATGCCCTGCACGGCCTGGACCAGGATCCTTAGTGGAGAAAATGGTGAATAACAGGGAGCAAAAATCAACGATGAAAGAAAACTCTCCCGGAGGTTACTTGAACCCAGCCATGATGATCTCTTTGTCTATTCACCAGTCACAAACAGGGCAATTTCTTCTAAAACATCTTTATTTTGCTTCATCGAAGGTTATGCCATTTGGTGATCAGAGTGCAATGGATTGCTTTGCGTACTGCTTAGCAATGCTTAGCCATGCTTTTGATAACAAGTACCACAATTGAATAACCTGACCTACACAAGAAAAGCAAAACACTTTTCTTACATTGTTTTTCTAGCCCAAGCTAAATTTTCTTATTTTCCTTTGAATTAAACCTTTCGCCATGTCCCGATTGCTCTTCTCTAGGAGTTTAAAAGAGCAAAGAGTTTCCAAAGAGCATCCCAGCACACATCTTTCACAAGATACCCCTGCAGTTTATGGGGCATGCATCCTGTACACTGCTATTATCACCAATGACATACTGATGAGTGTACTGCATGGCAATGAATAAAGAAAGATGGCAAATCTAAGCTTGGTAGTAAAGGTGAAAGATGTTATTTTTGCAATGATTTTATTATCCTCATTTACTACTTAGCTTTACACTCCATTTTTGGGGGGAGGGCGTTACTGCCACATATAGGCTATATAGGAATGTGTTGCCATGAAGGGTATGGTTTTCTGTTGTAAGGGTATAGAAATCGGAGAGTGTGGGTCTAGAATAGGATACAATTTTCCAGGAAACTGATCAGTTGGTTCAAGATTCAAGCCCAGACTAAGGAAACCCAGCAATTGACACAATTGAGAAAATGAAATCAGGAAAGTAAGTGACAACCTCAGTAGTTCCTAGAAAATAGCAGCTCTAAGATAGGAAAGGATTTTGTGAAAAAGTCTAGTATATACCTGCCAACTTTATCAGAGCCAAATGCATGGGATTTTCGTCTGGTCATCACCAGAACTTCTAAAAATGTCCCAACTTCCAAATATTTCTGATGATTTTCCAAAGACTTCCGAACTTTGCCAAAAATGCTGATACAGCCTTAATCATGTGTTTTAAAGAACGATTCTCTGGGATTTGTGAGTCAGTCGTAAGAAATTGTCCTTTATGCGCGAGACTGTTATCTTTAGTTCGCAGGCATAAGACTCAAACTTAGCAGGCATACAGGAGTGTAGGGTACCAAACTTCAGCTGAACTAGGTCTGGTAGGGCCTAAGGGTTCCAGGGTCCCAGCTGTACACCCAAAAGGTTCCTAAAGCATCCACCGTCCCCGAACTCTATTCAGGATAAATTAAATACAGGTGAGCCTTAAATATACCTTGAGGATCGAACTTCCATCCCAGTGCTCCGCCCGTGTACAGCAAGAGCACTTTGCTGTGTACTACATTCTCGTGTGTTATGGGATCCTCTACAGGCACAGTACCAAGCCTATGGCGAGACGGGCTCGATAAGCCATCCACAGAGGACGAAAAACTTGTAGAACGGTACTGAAAAAAGCTTCGTGACAACTGAGCGTGGAGCGAGCGTTTTTTCGAGCCGTCTACCTCTGGAGCATCTTGAGAAGTAGAAAACTGCATGATTTGTTCACCTGGAAGAGTATCAGGAAAGACATTTTTTTAAGACGAAAGACTAAGAATCGGCGGTGTCTATATAAAAAGAGTACGTAGTCATCCACTCTAAATTCGAGATTCCTGCTTATTTTAAGAAAAAATTTTAAAACAAGTCATAGAATAAGATTTTGTTCTCGTAACTTCAAACTGTCTGTTTAACTTACAGAAAAAAAGAATTCTTATCCTATGACTTGCTATAAATTGTCTCGTAAAATAAGAAAACTTTTTCTAAAATTGAGAGATCACCTGATGAAGTGGAGATGTCGTCATTTTCCGAGCGTTCGGGCACAGGTCCAAGACCCTTCTTTGGACTCGATGGAGTTTTCTTTCCTGAATTACTCATGCTACAATCAAATAAAGGAAGAAAAGGCCATATGTGATACCTACAGTTTGACTAGCGGCAATTGCTACAAATTTCCCTCGTTGAGCGGCCATTTTCACTGCAGGGAACCAAGCCGCAATTATTTACCGTGCGAGGACTAGTGCGAGTATTATAAAAAATCAACCTTCTTCCCAGGGTCCTCTCCCAGTACCCGGACCACCAAGAGAAAATAAATAACAGAATTTTGTCTTTTTTGTTAGTTTTTTTTCAGTTTTTTCTCTCCACATCTCTAACCTTATTGATCAGCCGCTCGCACAATTTTCCCCCAACATACTCCAGTCATTTGTTATGTTTTGCTTCACGATGCTAGGTTCCCAGGACGATTTATATTTTTGGATTCTAATGACAGACTACTTTGCAAGTGCAAGAGGGGCTTATAAGACGCTTGCCTGTCGAAGTTTATGTACAAATACGTTGTTATTGTTGTGGTAGGATGCTGGGCAACATAGGAGCTCTGCAAAAATACTAATTTCGCAATGGAAACGAAGGCAAAAAAATCAAACTGTCTTTCATCATGTTAAGGACTAAAAAGATTGTCTCTGGGCCAAATTTCAAACTCTTGCGACAAAGAAAGGAAAGTTATTTTAATGTTAAACTGAAGTGGCCGGATACCGGGCAACATGGTGTACTGTTGGTAGCAAATCAAAACATAAGGCAATATAGACTGAACTTTTATTTTTAAATATAGTTAACATGTTGCTTTTTTTTGGAGCCCAACTTTTTAAGAATATAATGCATCTATTAAATAATAATATTGAGCTATTCAGAGCCACTTCGCACATATGGTACATTACCATCCCAAATAAATAAATTGTCTCTATATTGTACCGGAGAATCTTTAAAAAAACAAACTAAAACCAAATAATTGACATGAATGTAAGTTCGTAAAACGTCCTCTGGATAAAAATAGAGATATTCCCTTACATTATCCATTATTTACAAAATCTACAATTTCCGTAAGTGTTAATGGAAACCTCCGTTACATTACAATAAGCAAAAGTAACTTATCAAGAAAGAAGGGCTTTCAGCCCAAAAAACATATAGTACAAAGTGAATTAATTCCAGTTAGCTCTGGGAGAATGAATGAATAAAATATATCTATTAAAGACCCGCCCCCTGCCCTAATCGCCTAAAACGAGAAAACCTTGGATCCGACAGCTTTTCATAATTACCCTAATATACAAATTGTTAAACACCATAGCGTTTTCTATTTGTAGAAGTCAAAAGTTGAATAAAAAAACGTGGAAAGGTTTTTTGTTTACGTGGCTTGTAATTTACGTCTATTTGCACATTCTTCATCGTCACCAAAAAGAAAGTACTACAAGGAGTTGCAGATTGTTCTACCGAGAGACTCGTAACTCTCCTGGCGCAACTTTTTACACTAAAAAAATTTCAATTTTCTGCAATGTTTGGGATTAATTAGCGTGCTCTCAGCCAATGAGCGTGCCGAAATGTTTGCATGTATATTATTACACCGTTAACCCTATCAATGAGTGGAAAATACGAAACCCTAAATTCTCCACTAAATCTGCCCATAAAACGCTCATAAATAGTTGCCGAACGCCAGTCTTCACAGATGACAAGAGTAAAAATAAATAAATCTATAAATGGCATAATTACAAGTACTATTCAAACCGTGAAAGTAAGATGATCACAATAGATTTCAGTAAGTTCTAAACTGTAACCATTTGAATTAAAGCTATTTGAAGGACTATAAAAAAAGGGCTAGCCAATGTGTACCACCTATTTTTTTATAAACCTAAAGCTTTACAAAAGGATTCTAATCAAGCTATCAAAAACACGCATGAAATCCGTTGGAAGCCAAGTGAAAAAAGTTCTGATTTTCAAGAGGTGCTGCTTGTTTCGCTGCACAAGGTGACTCTAACTTTTGACTTTTTGAATTGATTCCTATAAATTGCGCCCATTTAAACAGAACCACGAGCAAAACTTTGATCAAGCGTGATAGCTCTACTGTGGAAAGTGGTCAGCCCTTTTTTGCCAGTTTTGTGACCCTTATCTCGCGGTTCGGCGCATATTCCATCGTCTTTGTTCATGAAACAGAGAGATCGCGAGATTGTTTGTCAGCAGAGAATTCCTCCAACATGATGACGATGTTCTCAAGCTCATAACAATTGGCATTGTCCAAAGGCGTATTGCCGAAAACGTCGCGTAAATACGGATCAACTCGATGCTCTAGTAAGAATGCTACTGTCTCCGCATTGTTACGACAAACGGCCTGAAAAGAAAGAAAACGCGTCAACTGGTGAACTGCAGCTGTCAGCCATAGTATACAAATAAAAGAAACAATAGAACTGAAATAATGATAGAATTAAGTTTCAACAAAAGCTGATGAGAGTTACAAACGTTGAGGAACTCGAAAGTGACGAAAGAAAATCAGTGAAAAATTGGAAAAACTTTGAAGCGTTTTTTTTTTCTTGCCGGGAATTTCTAGGTACTGTTTCCATCCGGGAATATGCTGTTTTCGTAACAGCAAGTACCTGTTTTTCTCCTGTTTGAAAGTGAGTGTTTGTAGTTGCCCCTCTGTTCCTGCCATTTGAATCGGTCATCAACTGAGTTGCCCAAGGCAGTTGCTGTTTCCCCGACCATGGTATTAGCTACTGATTTTCCCGCCCTTCACACGATATGTTGCGTATACAATGTGTACGTTCCTTAAGCTGCAGTAAAACGGGCAACAAAACACGTGCAAGTTGTTTTGCAACATTGCTGCAAAACGAGTTCAATAGCGATGTTGAATGTTTTATCAACCACGTTCGAACCTGTCTCGCAACAAATAAGGTTGCAAGGTTTTTTTCGTGGGTGGTAAAACGCACAACACCTCTATTCAACTCTATTCAACAAGTTGCACGCTTTTTGATGCTCGTTTTACCGCGCCTTTAGTATAGAACTTGTGATAAATATCTCATGCCCTTCTCTGCTTGACAACGAACTGTATTTTTCTGGGAGAGGAAGGGTGGGGCAGTGGTGAGAGCACTCTTCTCCCACCAATGTGGCCTGGGTTCAAATCCCGGTGTTGATGCCATATGTGGGTTGAGTTTGTTGTTGGTTCTCTCCCTTATTCCCAGAGATTTTTTTCCTGGTACTGCGGGTTTTTTTACCTCTCCTGAAAAACCAACACTTCCGAATTCCTAGGCGATTTTGAATGAATAGATAAACTAAAACGAAATCTTAAAAACTCCTAAGTGCTTCGTGGGTAAACAAATAACAATGTGCAATTTTACGATTTTTACGCTTCGCAACAATTGCAAAGTTTCCCGCGATTTGTGAAAGTTGCAGTTTTCTATTTTTTCTTGCGCGTCACATCGTCTACATAAATTACTGCCAGTAGCTGTTAAACTTACCACGTGAAGGGGTGTTCTTTTGTCATAATCACAGCAGTTAAAATCCACGCCAGCTAGCTGCCACATGTGCAAGTCCTCCACGCGATTCTTCGCGGCTAGCCTACATAATTCCACCGCTGTCTCAATAGATGTTTTCATCAGATGAGCGCCGGCCTTTCTTAGTATTTTCACGATCTCCTTGTGTCTAAATTTGATGGCGTCATCTAGAGGGGAACTTTTAAATCGATCTTTCACTTGTGTTGATGCGCCATGTTCCAAGAGAAATTTGACAGCTTCAGTGTTACCTTCCATGCATGCTATATGAAGGGGTGTCCGTCCGTCGTAGTTTGTGGAGGCATTGACGTCTGCACCCTAGCGATAAAAACCAGACACTGAGATTTTATAACTACGACGTTAGAATCCACGCATTATCGTAACACTCTTGTGAAATATCTAAAATGTAAACAATTAGAGGAGTGAAATGGAAATATTGGTCTCCCAGTAAGCTCGGTGAAATTTTCCTTCAGAAGGAAATAGACTCGCTGAAAGGCGACTTGCTTGGGCTGCCATAAAACCTGTGTTGGTTGAAAACGAGAAGTTTACGAGAACAAACAGCCAACAGCTTATTAGAAAAGGGATTAAACCATTAAACCTATCCCGATCGAACCACGGACCTGACATTCAACCGACTGCACTGAAACTATAAACTTTATAGATGATAATCTTATTCTAAAATAATGGTCGAAACAAAAACGCATTAAGCTACAAGATAAAAATGTTATGTTTCAAGATTTTTTCCTTTCGTTTCTTGTTATTTTTCTTCAACTTAAAGGAATTAGCTGTTCGCATTTTCCGACCTCCAAAAGTTTAAACATTTGATTACTCACATGTTGAATTTATCGGAACATACTTTAGAAAAATTCAACAGATCAAACGATCGATAACACATTTTTTACCGCAATATAAGTTGAAAATCGCTATTTGCCTCACCCGTGACTAACGTATTTTCATGGAAGACAATTATCCTGTTGGTTACTCCTCCGAAATTTTAGGCTAAACTATTGCGAAACGCTTTTCACAGTCCTTACGTAGCTAAAGACTGATCTAAAAGCACCTTGAAGGTCATAGTGCTTATCACACAAACTTAAATGGTTATTTGTTAAAGAGATTTATCTCCATGCACAAGAATTGACTTTTATATTAATTCGTCACATTTAGGGTGTACGTGTTCAAGAAACCTTCAGTAAAATACAGGTCGTGTATGTCATGTGAAGTTTAGCATTAAATCGATTTATTTAGGATTTTTTTTTTAAGTTTCCATTTTCGATTGCTTTAGTTTCCACCCCCATCAATGTATGGCAAGAAGCTTAAAGCGAGCTGTGAACTTTTAAAGTTTATCGAAACTCAAATCAATCCTGCTTGCACAAATTTAATGCGATAAAGCTACGCAAGCGAATTCTGTGTTATCCTTTTTACCTACAATCTCTAAAAAGAATCAGGAAAATTATCCTAGAAAATGCTTTTGAACGAAAGAAAAAGAGACCCAGATTAAAATTTAAAACTGGATTAGCGCTAATCGGTCTTCGACCAACTGTAGAACCGAAACGATTCCCTGTGTCTCCTGACCACTTGATGAAAGGAAGGATCAATATAAGTTTTTCCAAGAGACTATAAAGGGGACAGAGAGGGAATCCCCCATATACACCCTATTCCATAGGTAATTCGTGTCGAGTTATTTTTAGAACCGCAGATCCCAAGGTGGATTGGACAACAGCCAATCACACGCTAGAGCCACGCGTCCTCCACGAATTGACGCGGAACAAAATGGGGGAAGACGCGGAGAGCGATTTTCCTATTCCTTTTGTCGACGAAAACGACTACAGCGAGATTTCTGCGAAAGCTGTGTCAGCGAAACGGAAATTAAAAAAGAATCGCCCTCCCTCTCTTGTATAGAGCTGACAGTACAGCAGGGAAATCCTTAACACACTGAATATTCTCTCAGGATCATTTATAATTTACAGTTTGAAGAGAGCAATTTCTGGTTTGATATTTATTCCTTTATTAGTCTTTTTTATTATTCAACAAAAATAACACTTGGCGTCCTACTTGCCTTATTAGGGACTTAAAGATCCAACGGCGCGACGGCGACAAGAACGTCGCTTAAAAAGTGAATTTGAGTTTTTTCAGTCTTTATAGCGATTATTCCTACACACTTACTTTGTCAATTGTAGGCGAACCCTCCTGAAGCTGAATTTCAAGGAACCATATTCAAGCTCAGAAAGAGAAATAAAATTTCGTCGTTGCTTGTTTACGTCCTCTATAAAACGCGAAATTAGGCATTTTCACGTCGTAGTCGTGCAACAGGAAAGAAATGAACAAAAAAGTGTGTTGCACGTGCGAAGTTGTTGTTTTGCTAATTAAACCTATTGTTTTTTTGACGTTCTAGTTGTCGTCCGCGTAGTTGGATCTTAAACTCCCTAATTGTACAAACGACCGGTTTCAATAGACCGGCGAAATTTCTCATTTTATTAAAGCACTGAGGTTACGACAATTTCGAGTTAAACTGATTTCACAGGTTGTCAAAGAGTCCAGCGATTCCTTTTTTCCAGGTGAGCGCCGACTCATTTCGCTTCAATATTCAGGAATGCTCTAAATCTTTTTACGCTTTCATTGCCTTTCGTCCGACATGTTTTGCACGGCGTTTAGTCATGCGAAACCTCCACGAAACATCCACGCCTCGCGCGAGGTAACTTTATCCCGATTCTAAAAATAACTCAAGACGAATTACCTATGGAATAGGGTGTATATGGGGGATGCCCTCTCTGTCCCCTTTATAGTCTCTTGGTTTTTCTGGGAAACTGCCCACCTACCCCTCCCCTAAGCCAACATTTTGCCCCAATTTAGAAGCAAGTGTTAATGTTGACTTATGGGAGGGGCGGGTGGGCAGTTTCTCAGAAGCCTAAATTGATCCAAAAGGAATAAAGAATACAATGAGAGTGAGTAATCTATATCCTGTCTTTAAAGTTAGTGAAGTGGTACGCGAAACACGCCCTGAAGGAGGAAAACTTAAGGGTTGCTGCATAGTCTTTATTGAAAAGCTCTACCTGACTGACTAACTCTTCCAGTGTTTTTACATTCCCGGAACTTGCTGCACAGCTCATGAGCACTGGAAGTAACGCTTGCCTCACAAATTCCATTTCCTAAAAAGAGACGAGAAAATCTTTATTAATTGCTTTGTAAGTTTCTTAGAAGTTTCTAATGAGGGCCCGATTACATAAGCCGGGCTGGCTTGATTTGTCTAGATGACTTTCATTTTAATGTCAAGTCATCTTGATACCGGAATCTCAGCTAAACTTGCGAGTTTGCCTGTCACGTAATCAAAAGTCGCGCGATTTTGGCGAAACGAGCCAGTCCAGGCAAATAATTTAAATCAAATCTAAAGAATAAAGAATGGATCTTGTATCATTCTTCAACCTAAACCGTTTTCTGTTGTGGAGCTTACTCCATTTCACCTGTCCCTACGGTTGTCTATATTAACGTAGCTTACGTCTAGCCGCACCCTTCCCCCCCCCACCTCCGTTTTTCCTTTGTCGGGGGGAGGGTGCGGCTACTGTAAATGATCGATTAAACGCCGCGGCGCTCATTTCATTTTCCCTGTTAAAGGTGTGGCTCTTTTTTCAACTACGGGTAAAACACTGAGGGGAATTTAGAGAGAGAGAGAGTTGGTCGTGGTCTTATACCTCAAGCGATATGGTTTTGATATCTCTTATATCAAGCGCCGTAACAAAGGTGGGGCGTTTATTGTAAATCCCCAAACTAGCGCCGCGGCCTTTATTAGAGCGGCGCTTATTCGAGTAGCGGTACACGTAGGCTATTATTAACTTGGAAAGTAAACTTCTTGTGGGCGCCACTCAAATTAGCCTTACCTTGCTGGAGCTGATTTTCAGTGATGAAGCGACAGCCTCAATAAATGAGTTATCCTTGAGAGAAAACTGCTCCTTTGTATGGGCCACTGTGAGTTCTCCTCTGATGTTATTTCGAATCAACTGAAAATGAACCATAAAATCAAAGGTGATTTAAAATCACATTGAAAGGAATCAAATCATTGCTGTAGCAACATTGCATGAATAGCAAGGAACAAGATGAGTTGTGGACAGATATCTCTGATAGATACGAAACGCCCGGTTGTTCGAAACCCCGAGTAGCGCTAATCTACGATTAAATATGCTAATCGGCGATTAAAATTTAATCCGCGATTAGATTGCGTTGCTCAAAGCTCGATTGGCGCTAACCTGACTCTAATCAGCGGGTTAAATGTAATACACCTCCTGGACGAAGATTAAGGTGGCTGAACACAGTTTTGGCAGTTTGTGAGTATATGTCATTTGCCAAATCATGGCAAGAGAAAGGTTGCAACTCACAAGCTGAAACTTGGCAAGTGAGAAATATACTGATGAAAGATTTTGATTGACAGGTAAAATGTGACGTTTTCGTAGTTTTCATGGCAACATGAACGATTGAATACAGCCTTAAAATTTCCCTTTTGCCCAGTTGACATTAAATTCACTCATTGGATTTTCCTATAAACTTGCACAAAGCTTACTATAATTAATCATTACCATTTGAAATTTATTGGACCAAATTTTAACAGACGGGTTTTTAGGTAATCAATAATATAATTGTACTGTAATTATTAAATGTGTCACAAAATTCGTCTGTTCAACTTCCATTTTAAAGTCCTCGTTATTTAAAATACGATAAAAGTAAAAATTCTGTCAATATTACAAAATTTAATGAGTAGATTTTGAGAAATCGTCTTCTGTGTACTATAATTGCTTTTTTCGCCGCCACGTTTGTTTGTCTAATTTAAAACACGCGCCGTCACGCGAGTTACCCCTGACCTCCTGCTTACCCGTGTTTAGCCACCTTAATTCGGCCCTAATCGGCCAATTAAATTTGAAACAAATTGGCCGACTTTCTGTTTTATCTCCCTCGCGTGAGACAAAGACGCACACGAATTTATCGATACAGAAAATCACAGAACACAAAATCTTCTACCATAATCCAGACCTCAACTGTTAAAATCGACCTACAGTTGTATAGGGGTCAAAAACTATGCCCTTAGGTGTTGCACATATAAACAACACCCCGTTAATAGGGACACTAAGGGGGCCATAGAGAGTGTCCATGTTAACGTCGTGTCCGTATTACGCGGGTTGAATTTAGAGAGAAGGAAAGGGCTTTCTTTTCCCAGGGACAAAACAACTGTCCGTAATGATTAGGTATCCGTATTAAGTGGGTGTCGGTAAAGCTGAGTTTGACTGTACCTATATTAGTAAGAAAGCCCATATAAAGAAAGGTCCCCTCAGGATTAAATTACAGAGCACTGAATGCTTTCTGTATTTGTTCTTCTTCCATTCTTATTTCGATTTCAAAATCTTCAAGCATGAAGGTGATGTTAAACGGGACGATCCGCAACGACGATTTTTAGCGCAACACATCGTTGCAATGTTGGAATAATGTTGTTCAATAAGTATTCGAAAAAATGTCGCAACAATGTTGTAACGCTGTGTTGCGGTGAAAATCGTCGTTGTGAATCGTCTCGTGTAACATCGCCCTAAAACCATAGGGTTATACCTCTTGCTTTTGGTTTAAGCTCAAATCTGTCTTTCCCAGCACGTAGGACAGTTTTGTCAGAGCTGCTTCAGGGGTCATATCCGAGCCAGGAATCACTCCCGCATCTAAGAGAATCTGGAAAAAAATACAATTAGCTATGACTTGCACTGAAACCGTGTTATAACTTGATTTTTTTACCAGCGACCCTAAACTGCGGAAAGCCCCCCTGTTTTGCATTGGTGTCCAAAAAGCCTTTCATCCTCCACTAAATAACACGAATTTGTTTAAAGAAGGATACAAGTTATCATTTGTGACCATCTCCTTCACTTCTATTACACTCCTATTTGATTTGACAGTGGTTATATTTGCTACACTGTTGCCTAGTCCCTAGGCCTCGTTACTTCCGCGCGATCAAAGCGTTCGGGTCACGTGATCCAAGCGAAAATGAATTGACCGATGGGAACTGGGAAAACGCCGTACACAGACAAGGCTTAGGACTAGGTAAGCTACACTGTACATCAACAAATTTATGATACAGGTTGTTCTAAAAAAATGTCTTTTTTGCCATTGAGGGTTTTGGGTTTTGAACCACACTTCTGATCTACGGCTTCTACATGATGTTATGTCAAATTCTTCTAATTTTGTTCCCCACACAAGTGCGAGGAATTTAGGAAGGACAGTTAAATAGTTTATCAGGCCCTTTCTAAACGTGCACCCTTCATTTGTCACTTACTGTCTGTAAAATTTACATTTACATTCACAAATGCTACCAAAAAACTTGTACTATTTTTAAACTAACCTTTCCTGTGGCATACTGATCAACAACAGGTCCATGAAGACATTGTGTGCAGTTTATAATGATGACACCACGCTTGGTAGCTTTCCTTATTTCAGTAATCAAGTCGTCACGGTTATTTGGAGCATTGCCAGTCCCATAAGTCTGCAAGACCACACCCATCATAGGGCTCTTGAGAAATGCATGCACCTGTTAAATGAATAAAACAAATACTAGAAAATATATATGGCCTTCTATTCATACTGCAGGCTCCTCCCACATCGCCCACACTTCAACCCCAGGGAAGGAAGGACAGTGGGGGATAATCAAGTAAAATGCATACTGTAAATGACCTTATAACTGCCGGGGTGGCTATTTTATTTTATGGTTCCAAGTGGGGACATGAAATAGATAGAAGACGTTTGAAAGAGAGAGGCGTTTTATTCTAGTTACTGTATCTTAGCAAAACTAATTCGGTGAAAATATCAAGAGGGTTTAAAAATAGTGCAATGTCCGCTCCATCAATTGATACGTCTAGGCCTTCTAGTGAATCATATCGCTCTTTGAAATCCCAACATTGATGTCAGAATCCTTGCTCATTAGAGAGGGGTGTCTAATAAAATTTTAACCGTGTAAGGGGGCATTAATTTTATAAGATGAGAGGTGCTTATTTTGAAGTGGGCTTTTACTAGGTCATTTACGGTATGGGAATGTACTGCTATAAAGGGCAGTTCAGTCTGCTTAGGGACGAAAAAGGAGACCAGAGATTAAAAGAGAGATCACAAGCATGAAGAATTAAAACGTTCCTGATAATATACAACTATCCCCAGAAGGGGAGGTGAATAGTGGTGGGTAATATACCAAGATGTGAAGCATCGAGGTATATATCTAGCGCAATGAACAGACCCTGATGGGGATAGTTGTTTTAGTATTTACCAAACCAGTTGTATAAAAATGAAAAAGGAACTTTTTCTAGATAAAAGATGTCACTTAGTTAGAGTTTATTTGTGTGACAATTGACAGTGTTTCGGGGATCATTTTTTATGAGTTTGTTGCAAATTCAGTAAGAAAATTTTTTTCTACCAGTAAACGCCGATAACCCAAACTTTGTCCCTTTCTTGGTATTTGTTGTTGCAGCTGCTTCATTAACCACTAAAATTTCATCTTTCGTAACTGTTGTGAAACGAGAAGCCATTTTGAATCCCATCCCAAAACAGTGAATATCCAACGATATTCTGAGTTATGGGAGCCAATCAGAATGCACAAAAAATTACTATCCACTGATTTCATGAATACTGATAGTTGTTGGTTGGAGATAATTAAATTTTAAGGAATTTTGGGTGCCTTATCTATAAATAGCATTTCAAGGATAATGAAGCTTTGAGCACAGATAGACCTGAGGACCCTGACCAGACCATGTGACTGGTACAGACCACTTCAAGTGTGGTCTTTCTGCAGTCCTCCTATTTTGGAGATGAGGTGGCAGAATCCAAAATACAGGACTGCAGTATATTCCATTGGACCTGCAGCCATTTATTATTTGAGATTGGTTTGGCTAATGACTCTCCTCAGAAAATACAGAAATGCTTACTTCAGGGACACTAAATGTTTAATTTTCACTCACAGTTTCAGCTGTAATGCCAGGAAAAAGCCGCAACAAGCCGATGTTAGGATTCATGTTGGTGTGAACTGTGAATTTTTTACTGTTGTTTGAACGGAATATTGCATCCCATTGAACTGCAAGAAAACAATAAATTCAAAGTGATATTAAATATCAGCGGCGGATCCAGACCACTCCAGATAAGATAAGTGGGGCCTGGTCATCCAGATCCTTAGATAAGGGGGGGGGGGGGAAGGGGGGGGTCTCCAAAAATTTTTTTCAGCCCTTTTGGCCTCAGTTTGGTCTAAAAATAAGGTCCCTTCCCCTAGATTTGCCACTGAATATTCAGACTTGATCATGTCCATAAAATAGCATCCTGAGCAGAGGGTACTTGCCACAAATCAGCATAACATATTATGATATATACTTTTTAAAAGAAAGATCGTTAACTTACAACTGCTCTACAAAGAACCTTATGAACAAGACAAAACATAACTGCTTGCTGTGTATGCAGTCCATGCAATGTATATCATACAGTTCAGTGCTTAAAACGCAACTTGAGATGTTCAGTAAGTGTGCACAGTTCAAAAAAAATACCCAGACTCAGAACATTTTTAAAACTCCTATTGTTTTGTTTTTGAAAATGGTATTAAATTTTGTATGTTTAAATTTCACGCAATCTTTTGTTCGTGCAACGTATTAAATTTCACGAATTTTTTAAAATTGCAAAAATTTCGAAATTTTATACTTGCAAAAATGAGTAAGAATAAGGTACAACCTAGGAAACCCATTTCTACCTATTCTCTCAGGGAGGTCTTTGCAATCAAGTATCAATAGAAATATTAAAAAGGATCTATATTTAGTTAAGATGGAAAAATAATGAATGTAAGAAAGTCAGGGCTCAGAGCTGTCCAGAGCAACAATTCTACCTTGTTCACTGACTGATCATTGTAAATGAAAACAACTTACATGTACAGCTGTATATAGAAAAAATGGCAGGTAAGGGCGGACCATTCTTCACTTCATGGTACAAGCCAACAAAACAGTTCTTACCTTCAATTTTAACCTTCATGGTCACCAACGGAGGAAGATTTGGGGAATCAAAAGCATCAAAGCTTCCAGCACTAACTTTAGTAGAGCGGTTCCCCCGGTACAAGCATCCCGCAAAATAAAGACTCACCTTTTAATAAAGTTGAAAAACAAAATGCACATTTTATGATAATCCTCTAAAAAGCATGTTTCTAAATAATCCTCTTTAATAGCATGAGCTAGAATGAAAAAGAAACTTTGAATCTCAAATACACAATCACTACAAGGGTTCAGTTGACAAACCCTGGATCAGACTGGATCAGACAACTCCCTGTAACATCATCCATGACCATTTTTTATTATTGTGAGTTAGTGAGGTTAATCAAAATTATCAGGTCTAATCCAGCTGTTGTTGCAGGGTTGTCAATAAATACAACAAGCAGGCAGGCGCCCGACGCTCTGGAACTCTCTTCCAAGAGAACTTTGTGCGATTACTGATGTGAACAGTTTTAAGGCACATGCTAAGACTTATCTTTTTAGAACTTTATATTGGTGAGCAATTTTATATTCAGTTCTTGCTTGCATGCATTCTTGTAAAGTAATGCAGTTGTAATGCGCAGCTGATCATTCTCATGTTAAGCTTTGCACAATTATTATTATTATTATTATTATTATTATTATTATTATTATTATTATTATTATTATTATTATTATTATTATTATTATTATTATTATTATGAAACAACTAGGGATTTCTTTTGGTTCCATTTTTTCTTCTATTTTCAATAAAAATTGCCAGAGGCCACACTCATAGTAGCCAGGGGAAATCTCCTGCCTCTTAATGACAGCCCTGTGTTGTCAAGTCAGGTCTCTTTCCAAGAACTTGTACTCTACTAACCTCAGGGATAATGTAGTGTCCTGCAATAACTAGTGCACCGAGGAGGTTATCACGACCATCATTTCGCTGCTCATATATTGGTACCTAAAAATGTACAGTACCAGCACACGCATTATCTTAACAAAAACCATCATATTATTATTGTCAGAGAAAAATAGGTGACTGTGGCTTTCTGATACAACTGGTATTTCTGCAAAAAAAGCTATGTGGTATATTGGTGTCGAAGTAAAACATGAGATGAGGTTGAAGAATTAATGTTAAACAACGTAAAAAAAGTAGTTTGGCACATCATGTCCCAGTCAGTTACGCCATGCAATAGTACTGCACCCTCCTAAGAAAAATCCTGTATCCACCCCTGTACCGGCATACAAATCATTACTGGAAAACGCCCTTTAGAATAACTACATGTTCTTCCTGTGTGCAAGTCACAGTAATGAAAACTACAGAAAGTGACAAAAAGTGCAAACAGAAAAAGATCATCAATAAGTTGCAGTTGTAATTTCATTACGAGTCCAAAAGAAAGGCAGCTCACAAGTTTAATTAATTTCATCTGCCAACAATAAATTTTTTCTTGAGTATTTTCTAGGGCACACAATTTAACATTTTTTATTATCGATTGCAGTGTTCTCCTTATCAGGTGGTAAACCCGTAAGATTTACCGCCTGAAGCCACACTTCTTACTGCCTGCAACTACTTGAAGGTTTACTAAATTTAGTTAAATAAGAGGTTTTAAAAAATACACAAGTTGTTTTCCAATCTGATAAAGGAAATGAATGGATATACAGAAAACTACTTATTATAAGTATACACAGCTTTTCTTTTTATGGGCCATGTATTTTGGAAAGAGAATATTGAACACAGAGTGAAATTATTGGGATCAAACATTTTAAATTGTTGTCTAAAGATAGCTTTATGGCCGATTTGCGTAAAATAGGTCTTAAAATGAGGGGATGATGTTTCAAAGACCTTAGCTCCTCCTAGGGTGGGGCCATGTCCCTCACTCCGCTACCCCTATCTCCCCAAAGAAAAGTGGACCTCTGGGCATATTTTTTGCCTTACTGGCCGTAAATGGTCCCTTACCTGTTGAGCTAAAATTAGGGAGAACACTGGATCATCCGCTTAGAACGCATGCGGATAAGCGCTATATAAGTGTTATTATTGTATCGTATCATCCCGTTGCTAAGGTTGTTTGATCAAGCAGCACATCACTACTGTACCCAGTATTGAGGGATCATTATACGTTTCTGGGAAACTGCCCACCTACCGCTCCCCTAGGCCAACATTTTGCCCTAAGTGAGAAGAAAGTGTCAATGTTAACTTAGCGGAGGGGTGGGCAGTTTCCCAGAAACATATAATTAAGTTGGAGTACTGTACACATACCTGGGAGCCAGTGAACACAACAGACTTTCCAAGATTCTCCAGCATGAATGACAAAGCAGATACACTGTAAGCCATTGTGTCAGTACCATGTATTACAACAAATCCATCATAGCTGTCGTAATTGTTTTTAATATCCAAAGCTATTTCTATCCAGTCACTGATGGTCATGTTTGATGAGTCTTTAATGGGACAATATTCCTTGATGTAATAGAAAACACGGACTCCATGGGTTGATACACTGTCAAACAATAGTGTCACATTTTAGATTAATATAGCATGTTCTCATATTTGTTACAAACACAAAGAGAACACACATGATCTGGGAAGAGATCTGGGCAGTGGCTAGCCTATGTGTAGTCACATCCTTCTTTGTCAGGGGGAGGGTGCGGCTACACATAGGATAGGCAGTGGCAGGCCTTGAGAAGGCCAGTCAATCTCTTACTGGGGGAATAACGGCTTTAGCAAAGTGTGATAGAATTTTGTATGCATAAATACATTCTCAACCTCTAGAGGAGCAGTAAACTAAGAATCACTGCACCACAAACCAACAAGTCAACAGTTGCAGAATTTTATGTAGTCCAAGGCTAGGAAATGCTGTCACTTTGCTATTAGGTCATAAAACTTTGGAGATGCTTGCAGTACATAAACTTGGAATTGATGTAAACAGCTCTTACAGTACGTGAATCTTCAAAATGTCCAACTTGTAGACCAAAAAGCAGAGATTCCCAAACTTTTTTAGTGCCCAGGGTAACTGAAAGATTGTCAACTGAAGTTACACCAGGATGACAGCATTGCACCGGTGGCACAGCGATTAAACTGAACTCCATTCAGAAGGAGAGAGAAAGTGTCAGATAAACTGAAGCAGCTGGAGGAGCTTGGGGTCATAAAGAAAGTCAGTGGATGAACTAGCTGGATCAACCCCTAAGAAGGGGAACCAGGCCAAAGGGCAACAGTGAGATAGAATAATGCTGTAACTACACCCTACTGAAGATAATAAGAATTGCCAATCTACATAGGAGAGACTGGAAGAAAGCAGTAAGATATTTCCTTTTTCACTACCTAACAACACCTCACAATATGACTTGATTGTCCACCCTGCTGAGCTTTTGATGAGCCGAAAACTCAATGACTAGCTCCCAAGGGTACACTGTAGACACCTGGGCGGGGTTGTTTGAAGCTGGGTTAAGATAACCCAGTGTTAGTGTGAATTTGAACTCAGATATGAGAGGTTAACAAAGCAGATTCAGTTTAATTCTCTTTGCCTACAATTTGATGATTGGATACTCTAAAAAAAATAGGAAAAATTATTTTTCTGAAAAAGGTGTTTATTGCCGTCAGAGTTACTACACCCATAAGACATTGTAAACCATGTGTAATGCATTTGCATGGCCTCAAAAATGTTGGAGGAGCTGTGCAAACGGATCAAACATTGTTGTGCAACTCTTCACTGAACACGAACAAAAGAAATGTTGGGAGTGATTGACTTAAAAGTTTGACCTGCTTCAAACTTCAAAATTTGCACAAAAACTCCCAACAACATGCAACAGTGATGGGAGTTGTTGACAGGGCTTACTAAGCTGGCAATACTATTATCTGTCCAATAAAGGTGTTTAGAGTTGATTTTTAGAACAGATGCATGAGCAGTTCTCTCAACATCCCTGCAAAAGAAATCTTAAAAATCATTTCCATTTGAGTGAAAAAATAACAAAACAAAACCAGGCGGTAGAGTATTTAACTCGACACACGAACCATTTAAAGTTATGCATACCATATACCACCACAAACAAACAGCAAGGCGCGCAATGTGTACCGTGAGCCAGGAGGGCAGCCATGCATAAAACATGATGTTTGGGCTGTTCAGAAATTTACCAGTTAACTTTCTGAGTAAAAGATTTAAACAGATATTCAAACAAACTAAAAAAATTATTTAGTATAAACACAATACACGAGAAACTCACGGCATAGCAAGTTCTTCTAGCGAGCAGTTGTCGCTTGCTTCGCAAGTGGATCGTTCATTCATGAATTCATCATCATACAGCATAGGAAGCCGTTTGATCTGTGACTGAAGGAAGCCTGTTTTGGGATGATAGGCTAAATAAAAAAAAAGAAGCGTTTCCGTGAATCCTCATCTTTTCATTTCGTTTCGAGAAACAACAACTTAAACAAGAGCCACTTTGCAATACAAGCCAACATAAAAGTAGAACTGGCCATTTATAATTTTGAAATGAAGCGAAGATGCATATTCATTTACCTCCGTCGATCTTCTTCATTCCGATTGTTCCTCCAGTATACAACACCAACACTCTTGATTCTCGCAAACATTTTGTGCCACTGACTTCCATAGTCGCTACAACTCACCACGTCGTTTACATGTATATCAGTTTTTCCGTGACTCCCGCTCCCGCGATTGCTCCCGCGTCGAACTTTAACCTGTCACGTGTCGTCTCGCGTGGTTTGTTTTCATAACCAGAGGGCAATTATTTAAACGTTGTTTTTTTTTACTTTTCTTGTCATTCATAATACATCCCACCTGCTTCTAAATTCACAATCGTCTTGATCTCGTTTTCTGAAAAAGAAAAATGTACATACTCGTGTAAAATTAAGCCGTTCGAAGCATCGAGTTACCGTGGACGTGCGCAGTCTGGTATCCAGTTTGATGTGGGCGGGTTGGGGGTGTGACGGAGGCGTAGCAGCTTGACAAACCAGCTCCTACCGGCTTTTAGCAACTACACGGTAATTAAAATGCTGAGAGTTGCTTACTGGAACATAAAATGCTACAAAGTTGCTACAATTGCTAAAAATCCGAACAGTCGCTTCCTAAATTTCGAATATTTTAATATAAAAACCTTTATTAAGAGCTTTATTTTTCGTTCTTCGCAATAATTGCTAACATTGGTCAAGGGAAATAGCTCAAAGACAGACTTTAACAAGTTTAAAAGAGTTCCACGCAAATATGGGCGAAATTTAAGGATACCAAAGCTCAGTATCAGGAGATCCCTGAACAACATTAGCTGATTAATTGTTCATACCGCAATAATTATAAAACTTTGCATGAAAAATATTCTTTGCTCTATAAATAAAAGAGCATTGAAAAAAGCTCTTTAAAGCTTACCTTTTTCGTTTTCTTGTGGTTGTTTAGGGTTCAGGCGTGCACGTTTTAATGTTTTTAAAAATGCCTCTTTAGGGCCTGATTTGCACGGAATAAGCTTTAAAGGGGCATCTGAGTTTGACTTGAAAGTCCGGGTGTTTATTTCGTTGAAAATCGGAGTTTGTTTTCGAAAATCTGAGTTTCACTTAAACTTTGGTCCCAGGGTCGTATTATGAAGAAAGTGACATCAAAGAGTAAGTCTCCTTTATTTATTTTATAGAAAAATAAGTAAGAATAATGATATTTAGCGTTCGCAGACCTCAATATTTTATTTCTCAAACAAAGTCTAAACGGTTGCTTACCCGCGACACCGACTCTGTATTTAGAACGTTAATTTAAATAACACAATCGTAACGTGAGCTTGGGCGCCTGTGGTTTGATAAGGGTGGTAAAACGCGCAACGTCGCTTCGCAACTCCTTTTGCAGCAATGATGCAAAACAAGTTGCACGTTTTTTGTTGTCCGTTTTTCCGTACCTTTAGCATTACACGATTTTATATCTTGTTTGAACAAACTGCAAATACTATGGAGAGCTCCGCTTTTAGCCACATTAACTTCTCGAATTGATTACTGTAACTCACTTTTATCTGGTCCCCCTCAGCATTTGTATTTCCCTTGAAAGAACTACATTAATTGCCCGTCAAGTCAAGGATAGAGTTCAAGATTTTAATTTTTACAGTTTTAAAGCATATCACGGAATTGCACCTAAATATTCAATAAACTCTTTAGCTGAAATATACACCTAGCAGAACACTCCGCTCCACCAGGAAGAGATTGATAGTAGTCCCTAAGTATAATCTTGAGAACTAAACCGCGTGGAAACGTGCAATGTGATTGGTTTATCCTTCCGCTTCTGCTTCCGACTCCGACAATCTGATCAGTATTTCATTGGATCATATGAGCGGAACGTAAGCGACGGAGTTGTAAGCGGAGACGGAAAAAATGGAAACGTTCTGATTCTTCTAACTCCCATTCCGTCGCGTTTATGACTCCGCTTACGACTCCGATAAGGGCATAAGCGCTCTTACGACTCCGACTCCGACTCCGTCGCTAGTGAAAACCATTCAGATCACGTGATATAAGTACCTTGACGAGTTTAAGAAACTGTGATCGATCGCGAACCATGGAAACCTACAATCATTGACAAGTATGAACGTATTAAGTTCGTGTTGACTATTTATGATCGCATGAGCCAATCACGCCTTATTTGGGGGAAAAAACATGAAAACGGAAAAAAGACCCACAAAAACAAGAAAACTGCCGGTAATTTTGAATAATTTTAAATGACGCCTGTTCAATTTAGAAATTGTTAAAAATGGCTGGAAAGAAACAAATGCATGGTTTACTTTAAAGCTGGAATTTTTTTTACGCTTTTTTTCAAAATTTTTCAGAGATGACAATTAGTTTACGGATTAATATCCGCATTCACCCTCCGAGCCGTGGCTTCTCAAGGCCGAACGCTACGCTAACGGTAACCCTTCGTAGTGTAGCGTCCGGCCTGGAGAAACCGCGCTGCTCGCAAGATAATTCGCATTTTGTTTCCGTGTTTTACCTGATCTTCTTATGTGTAGTCGTATGTATCCGTGTGTTACTCGTATGTTTAATAGCCGTATGTACCCGTGTGGTGTTGTAGTCAAGATTCACATCTTAGCAGCTAGGCCATAGAGTAACTCTCTTATGACCACGTTTTTTCGGCCAAAATGGCTGGATATTGGCCTCATCCATTTTTGTGATTTTATTCAACTGTTAACTCGACCTCACGCTTAGTCAAAGACACAAGAGAGTCTCGAAAAGGGCGGGGAGCGTGGGGAGGGGGAGGGGGTGGGGGTCCTCTTCCAAGTCCCCGCTCTACTTTTCAAAGGCGAATGACTTAACCAACTTGTCAAAGCAAGGAGTCTTGGATCGAGCTGGGTGGAACGCACTCCGACTTTTTTGATAGAGTATGTTTGCACCCTCACCACTCGTCCACCTTACAGGAACAAATTAAAAAGAAAAGAAACTACAAGAGCATCGTTTTCATTTTCTTTTTCAGGGTCAATGCCTACCAAGTTTGAGCATTAACTACGTCGCCATCAACTAAGATGCAGGAAAACGATAACCACAGCTTCATCAGTGAATCTTGATTCGCCGCGAGGTCATGGAGCGGGAACGTCATAGAAGTTTCGCAGGGTTTAGTAGACTGCGATTTAGATCTCAGTGAAGCTACAGGAACCGCAAATCTGTGCCAGCATGACACTGAGACGTGTCTTTGGCAAAAAAAAAAAGACAAATAAAGCAAAATTTAGAAACGTCCTGGGAAAGAATGAGGACATAGAATCCCTCTCTATTCCTCTTTACCGGGTACTATACAGAAAAAAGATCACGCCATAAATGCTCATAACCCATATTTATTAAAAACAAAACAAACAGTTGAGTGGAACGACATGAACTAGTAATAGCGCAGATTCCTTTGCCATGCGCAACTAACAGCTCGAATAAAAGAAGACAATTGGCATTCTATGACAGCATCCTTCATAAAGAAAGTCCATACATACCTGCAAAATGAAACAATCTACATCTTAATATATCAATTTACCAAATACACAAGAAAAAAACCCGTTTTCATTTGTCCACTAAGAGCTCACCATACTCTAGTTCTCGCACCCGCTGCCACCCTTCTCCAGTACGCATGTTTTACTAGTTTATGAACTTCCTAGCCTGATCCAGGCGTTCAGATAGTGAGGAGTGGCCCAACCCCTTCCTGTGCTCTCCTATACACTTTTTAAATGCTGTCCCTACTATCTGAACGCTTTGAACAGCCTATGAACTTTCGAGCAAAAGCACTCCATTTTAAAAGGAAGGTGATGTAACCATTTCACAGAAAGAGGGGTACTGGGAGCGAAAAGGTGATGGAAAGTAGTTGAGGAATGGAGAGTTGCCGAACGTGGCCCAAGAAATCTGATCCTGACGCAACACTACACAAATTTTTAAAACATGGAACGTTGGCCTTTGACGATCAGCCAAGTAAAGCTCTTTATATTATCATCACATGTTGGCAGTTACGCTTCCCATTAGAAGATGGATGGTGCTATCCGCCGGAATCTCTATTAAGTGGACAACACAACAGATTTCCTAATACTACAAATCCAGTAGATAGTGCAATCCATCGTTTGAACCGGGGTCTGGGGCCTAAAATGCACAAGTGAAAAATCACTTTTCTCCAAAATCGTCGCGTGCTAACCTGGAGCTAGACAATGGGCATTTAGCGAATAGCCAATGAAAACTTTTATTTGATCTCCGCCTAAACCACTGCTTTGTAACAGGTTTTGCAGGTTCTTTGCAGCTTGTCGGTCACATGGTACAACTAGACCATGCTGAAGTGCAAGAAATTCACTGGGACAAGACAAATGTACGCCTTTTGTTTGTCTCGTCGCATTGTTTTTCCCCGCACTCGAGCTTTGCGATTGGTGCCACAGTATTGACCAGCTGCAATGAGGTTGCGAGGTAGAGCATGAGAAATTAGGTGCAGTGGGGGACGTGGCGATAGGAATAAAAGGAAGTCTACGAATATGCTGGGAAAGTCGATTGAATAAGCTACTCAGTACTGTTTGGCCAATCACCTGACATAAGAAATGCCGGAAATTAACACTTTGAAAATGTTTCTTTCAAAGTCATGGGTTCAGTTATCTTCAGTTCAGCCTAACGCACTTCTTCTTATGGCTCATCACGCCCTTCCAGGATCCTGTGCGTGACAAGCCAAAAGAATCCCTTGTGGGAGACTAGCGATTCGACTTATTAACCTGGGACCAGGTTTCGCAGTGGGGAAAAGGGCAAAAAACAAAAATAGGAAAAATATCGGCGAACGAAGCGAGCCCAGCGGTGGTCTAGGGAGGGAGAAAGGGCGGCGCCACACTTTCCCCTGCCCAGAATACCTCGCGGCTCGCGATTATTTTTTTCCCTTTTTCCCCAATGCGGAGCCTGGTCCCAGGTTATCGACTTATTGAAGAAAAAAACCAACTCACCTTACAACAGCACTCAGTCGTGTTTCCTGTACTGGGACATAATGGTTAACAAAACAAGTTACCTGCATCAACTTACCAACATCAACAAATTTACATACTAATAACTGCTCGGCTTTAGTCAACTAACACAAGCGAGTTCTACTATACCGCATGACTAACACGTGATTATCTCAGCTCCAAGATATACCATTCCATGTGACTGGCACGTAATATCCGAAGTATACTATTCGTTGCAACACGCACGAAACTACGGTATATCGAGGAAGAAGCTAAAGTACTGGCCTGTGGTTATTTTCTCATCGCTTAATGTTTAAAACTGAACAGAACTTCGGACGCGAGTTCGCACATAAAGGAAATTCTAACATAACTAACTTCGGAGCCTTCATCCTGCTTCATTTCAAGATCACTATCAAACCATACTATATCCACCACGCTGAATGGTTCAAGACCAATTTTCACCGCAGATATGTCTTGCTTTCTACGGGGAGATAACAAGTCTGAGAAAAATTTAGGTTATTGTGCCAACACGTAACTACTGCTGCGAGTACGGGTCCTTTGGCCGCCTGCAATAACAAGTCAAGGAGCAAAAAACTTGATTGCAAAGGTACAGTTTTAGAAGTCGTCTGCCGACGATCTCGTTAAGAAGCTTTCCTCGTCTGGGTCTGTTAACTCTTTAATCCTGAACACACGAGGCGACAATAAAGCAACCGTTGGGTTGAATTAATAATTAGCGGACTGTAACCTTTATTTTACATTCTAAATCCCCAACTACTGTAAAATAGTAAAGTAATGCCCTGGTAAACAAAAGCTTCAAACTGAAATTAAGACAACATGCAAGTTGAAACATTTTGAAAATTGATCGAAAACTTTTACTGTGTAGGGTGACTGGCTAACATCGCGATAAAACATACTAAAACGGCTGATATAAAGATTGGAACTCAACAGGTATTAACCCCTTACGAGGTTGGGATTATATTTTTTTTCACTTTAACCTTAAATCGATCACGTCAATTAGCAGTGTTCAACCGTTTGATGATCAGAGATCAGACTAACATCTCCCTTATTCTAAAATATAAGTCATGACACGGTAGACTTGATGAATGAATCTAAAAACGTTTTTCACATGCAGCAGTCAATGTACAGTTCGGAATACACTCAGCAACAAGAAGCAGGTGCCTCGAAGAGGTCATTTTATAACAGTTCAGGGTGCTCTCAGTATCGGCGCATCACACTAACACGAGGAGGTGCCTTGTAAGGGTCATATCTCACATCAGCTGCTGCAGCATGTCGCCTGTCAGGCCCTGGTACTGCACTCCCATTGTAAGGTCCTCGGGCCACAGGTGTAGCTAGTGATGGTGCGCCAGATTGGTTCCATGGGGGCAGAGCAGCGTCCCTGGCAGGTACAGCAGCACGTGACCTGTCATCAACAATTGGTCGCCCGCCACTGGACAAACTGAGTGCTGGGTTAGCTACTTGACGGGAATCCAGTCCAGTTCCCCAGGCTCCTCTCGGCGGCATAGAGTCGCGGCTTACTGGTGCTCGCGTGTCACGTGCATCGTACAAGGCTCCCGCACGTGCCAAGTTTTGTTTGACTTCAGCTCCGCGGTCACGTGATCGATCTCGTTCTCTAGCAGCCAAGGCATCCCGGTCACGTGATGATAAATTCTGGCCATGCGTATCGCGCCAGTCTCGTGCTGGTGGCTTGCTGGATTCCACTCCCCCTCCTCCAAGACTGACAGAGCGGTGGCTATCATCCATCGGCAGTGATCCGAACCGCGCATCAACATGAGCTGAGAGTCCAGACGCTCCGTGAGGGAAACCGGCGCCACGATCAGCTTGAGGGATGGGAGGCCTGCTGTCCCTCGGATCAGGGGCACGCCAGGAGGGTTCGTCCATACCACCCACAGACTTTCCGAGATCAGCGCGCGAGCTGTGGCTTTGGACTGCTGGGCCTGGACCCAGAATATTACCGACACCGGCACGCTCCAACAGGATGTTCAATCTCTTCTGTGGGTCCATGCCTGCCGCTCCCAGTAGTCCGATATTAGCTCCTGACAGCTCTCCTCCAGCCACTGCCCAGGCCTTACTCTCATGGCTACTGCGACTCTCATGCAGGCCCCTGTCACGGGATCCTCTAGGGTGGTCACTGTCACGCCCTGTTGGCTTGTCACGCCCACCACGATGGCTTTCATCACTACGGCGGTCTCTTTCATCTTTCTTCAATCGCCGTTCATCCGCTCGGTTCCACTCCTCACTCCTACGCCCACCTGCGGCTTGCCTAGGCTCGTCACGATGACTTCCTCTGGAGTCACGTCTGTCAGAAGTCACATTCGCACGGTCACGCCTGTCACGGTCATTCACACTACTACCAAAAAAGTCACGCGATCTTCCTTCTCCCATTGCAGCTCGTTTAGGTTCCTGCCAGAAGCCAACTGGCTTCTGAGCATGTCCAGGGTCGCCGCGCTCAAAGGGAGCGGCGGGGCGTTTCAAACTACGCCGGTCGCGTTCTAAACGTTCACGTTCCAAACGCTGACGGTCTAATCGCTCACGCTCAAGGCGTTCGCGTTCCAAACGTTCCAAGCGTTCTCTTTCGATGCGCTGCAAGCGATCACGTTCAATTCGTTCACGCTCAAGTCTTTCACGTTCAATCCGTTCACGGCGTTCTCTCTCCAAGCGTTCACGTTCTTCACGTTCGCGGCGTTCCCGTTCACGCTGCCGTTCCAATTCCCTTTGTCGTTCAATCTCACGCTGGAGTCGGAGTCGCTCTCGTTCTTGTCTTTCGCGGAACTCTCGTTCCCGAATAAGTTGCTGCCTCCTTCTCTCGCGTTCTCTTTCTCGTTCACGTTCGCGCTGTCGCTCAAGCATTTTTTCACGCTCAAGTCTCTCACGCTCACGTTTGAGCCTGTCTTGTCGCTCACGTTCCCGTTGTTCTCGGATTTCTTTAGCTCTCTCCTGACGCTGCCTCTCTTGACGGTCACGGCGGATCTCGTCCAGGGACTTGATTTTAGGAGATGAGCGATCGCCACTTTTCTCATCGTCGGTTTTGGCAGATTTCTTATCGTCCTTTTCCTTGCTTTTTTCCTTTTCCTTGTCGCTGTCTTTCTCCTTCTCTTTTTCCTTCTCCTTTTCCTTGTCTGAAGTTTTAGAAGAGGATGAGTCACTTTTCTCTTTGTTTGTTGAAGAAGCTCGCTTAGAATTGTCGTCCTTTTTACCACTTGAAGAAGTACTTCCTGTGATTAGCATTAATTGTAAAACAAAACAACAATATTTATACTCAAAATCAAGCTCAAAATGGGCTGGGTTAAGTAGATAGGAGTTGTGAAAGGTATGGGTTTGGAGCGATGTCCACTCTCCTATGAACAACTGAGAAGCAACTGATTACCTAGCTTACTCACAACGAGCGCTGAATAAAATAAGAGGAATGACAAAGGGGACAGTTCTCAAATAAAACCGCATCAAATGTCATTTCCAGATTATGAGGAAAAAATGGAATCACCCTGGGGAAAGATGGACCTTCAGGCTGGCATCAAGATATTGGCGCCCAGCACCAAAGTTTAACGAACGTTACTTGTCTTGGGAATAAAAATCGCATCTTGTTAACTGGACCTTATCCAATGCTTTCACTATAGTGTGGGTACTATCGATGTCATCTTCTTGGTTTAGCGCTGCTTCAGGAAGGGTGCATCCTGCGCAATTCTCTATGAAGAACAGCGCTCAAAATGGCGGGTTTGGATTTACCTTCAGTTTACTCCTTAATTGACTAATTCAGCTGATATGGTCAAATTTTTGTGGTTCACTCCCCACCAATGAAGAACAACTTTTTCTTTAGGAACTGATTTGTTTAGCGTGAAGAGAAGTTGGGAAACCAAGCACAGAAGTGACAACAAGAGTGCCACAAAACTGCCTTTGCGTGATTCTACAAGGAATTCCTTCACAGGACTGGAATTACATGACGCAGTTTAAAGGAAGCTTATGTAAACAAGACAATAGCAGATGCTAATGAGTCACACAACTCTAGGGTTCCCTGAAGCTAAACGAAGCATTCTGTATCCTGAACCTTCCACAATTTCACAAAGAAGCCATGCACAAGAGAGAATAGAAAGGCAAATACTTACATGACATTATGGCGACCTATCTAAAATTCACTACATAAACATCGATAAAACAAAGCACACGAGCAAAAAACACAAAGAAAATCACATTTATAAAGAAATGAGCTAACAGACTGACCTGACTTCTGTTGTTTTGGGGTTGGTTTGGTGGAAGACTTAGCTGGTGTTTTTGCGGAAGTTTTAGTAGCTGTTGTTGATTTACCAGTCGATGTTTCAGCTGGTTTTTTACTCTTGTCTGGTTGCTTCTTGTCATCAGCTTTAGCTTTTGTTTTATCTGCTGAATCAGCTGTAAAACACATAAATGCCTCCTTTAGTCCAGCCACCTTACTTCAAGAGCTACTAACAGGGTTCGCAAATACGCCAAATTTGGCGTATTTTACGCCAAAATTGTTCAGATGACTCCACTGAGGTTACGGAGGGAGTCACTAACAAATACACTTTACGTTAATTGTAAACATTGTAAACCTTAATTACGTCATCGAAATTAAAGAATTATATACGACAAAACAGGAAGAGGGTAAGCAGGTAAATTACGATCAACGTTTACTCGATGACCGCCAGTGGATTTTGAGCTTTCCAGGTCGGCGGACCGCCACAGCTACTTCGTGTATCCCTCACGATAGTGTATACATGCCAGGACCACGTGCTGGAAAGTCTGAAACTTGACTCCAAATATTCCAAAATGCCTCCAAAATTTGTAAAGCAGAAGTCGAACTGACTCCACTCATCAATAAAATTTTCAAACCCTGGGCTATTGAATCTAATACTACCCCAATCAAATGATACTGAGCACCTACTGTTACCTTTCCTTTGGGGTTGAATCTTTATTCCATCCAAACAAAAGTCTCTACGCATTACAAGAACTTTTTGTGATACTGTGTACGTATAATAATTTAATTCAAAACGAGGATGAAATCCTTAAATATGACAATTATGCAACCAAGGTTGTTCCAATATTATTAGTTAACCTGCACCTTCTTAGAACAGGATAAAAAGGGCTCGAAAAAAGCTGTCTGATAGTCTGGGACACCTAGACTTTCTTGCAGGGAAAGTAAATTTTTTTCTATATTTTTAAACTATGACAAGCATGAAGTGACCCCCAGCAAGCAAGTCCAGATAAAGCGCAATACTTACCCTTCTTATCTGCTGGTTTCTTGTCAGCTGGCTTTTTCTCAACTGGTTTCTTTGCAGCTTGTTTCTTGTCTGCCGGTTTCTTTGCAGTACTGCTACCTGACTGTGTCGTAGGTATGCGATCACCTTTGGCCTGTCCAAACATACAGCAAATCAAATCATATTGGCTTTTAGAAAGTTATTTAGCAGTCCTTACCATTACAGACTAACAGACTGTCAGTCACAAACTTAAAGATGTTTGCACCTACACTGTAAAGGAGGACAGGTGGCGAAAAAACATGTTCTAACAGGATGCCAAACATGACATATTTCTCCACTAAATATTCAAAGTTTAACAAGTGGTCACAGGGAAACCTTTATCTGTGATAATTATCAGAAGTAGAAGATAAGGGGAGTTTTGTTTACCCTGTCGACTGTAATGGTCTTTCCATGGAGCTCTGTGCGGTGGAGGTGTGATATACACTTGGCAGCCTCTTCACTAGTTGACATGGTAACAAGACCAAAGCACTGTGAACCAGGAGACTTGGAGTTTGTAACTATCTTTGCTCCAACAACCTGAAAGAGAAATAGAGAACAACCATTAACATCTGCCTAGTTACAGCTCTGGGTGTTGGCTTTTTACATCTGCTTCAGAGAAGTGCCTGCTTAAAACAAAGCAAGGTATCCTTAGCTTGCAGGCAGGCCCCTTGAAAGAAACTAAAAACTGGGTGCTCACAAGGAATGTATACTTGAATTGAAAGATTTAAAACTTCAGCATACATCGAGGTCAAACTTACAAACTCACCTTTCCATACTGACTGAACCTTGTCTTAAGATCAGCAGCTCTGGTCACTGAGGACAGATTGCTCACCCACAGACTTTTGCCAGTTTCTTTCTTGTCCTTTGCAGACGTTGTGCTTTTCGCTGGAGTTTTTGCAGGAGTTTTAGCTGGTGTTTTTGTTGTCTTGTCAGTACTTTTAGTGGACTTGCTTTCAGCCGCCTTGCCTTTTGATTCACTGGCTTTGCTTTTAGTCTCTTTGCTGTTTGAACTTATCAGCAAAGAAAAATATTTAGAAAACTAATTGCAATCCATTCATTAAAAAGGTATTTTTTTTAATTGAATGCCACATGCACGAGTCTCAAAAACTTAATGTAACACAAACATGCCACAAACAATCACCACAACATCTCTGCTACATAAACTTCACCAAACCTTTGATATGTGGATAACTAATGTGAACAATAATAATATACCTAAGGCACTTTTTTCCTTCTCCATAAGGCTCTTAGTTACTTCTAATTTCTAAAGGAGAGGCCAATATATGTCTCCCTTAAGTCTTTTTAAGCTGACCTCCAAGCTTACAGTCAATATGTTGTGTGAAAAGGACATGAGCCGCCTTCTTTTCCATCAGATGCAAAGTCCTTAGTATCCAGAAAGGTAACAATAAAAACTTAATAACTGGTACCTCGGAAAACAGATAAATTTTGTTTCCGGAAAACCTTGATGTTTCCCAAGGCAGAGCTGAGGGAAACACTGAGATTCAACGGCAACAAGGGCAACAAAATCAACTGTTACCCCAAGGGAGCAGTGAGGACAAAATAACAAATTTATTTTGGAAAAAAAGGTTCCTTAGAGGTAAACCAATGAACACTAATGTTCCTTTAAGGAACCTTTCATTGTAATCAAAGTTGTTATTTTGTCCTGTTAAAGTGATTTGCTACATAGCTGGGAATTTTGAAGTAGAAAATTATAAACCTCGCTGTACTGGCAGTCACCGGTCAATATTCGCGGGTAACAGTGCACTGTTAGATGCCATATGACCTCAAAGTAATCAATGAGAGCGCATCACTGTTGGGGAAAAATTTCCAGCTATATAACAATGTTACATCTTAATGCAGTACTTAAGACTGAGAGGTGTTAAAGCAAGTTGTAGGATGTTACCTTTGTCCTTTGGCTGCAATTCCCTCTTTGGGTTTCTCCTCTGCTTTAGCTTTCTCTGTTGTCTTAGTGTCATCTTTTGAGGAAGCCTTAGTCTCACTCTCCTTTGATGAACTTTTACCTGTCCAAAAAAGGAAAAGAAGACAAAGATTCATAACCAAGGCCGCAGCATCAAAACATCTTATAAAGACCGATTTAGTTTTTGAAAGTGCTGCGAAATTACTGAATTGTGTAAATTGGTATTTCCATAAATAAAGAAATATTTATGCAAACATTCCCACCCCCACCCCCAGTTTGTGTGATACTTCTTTGAGATTACATAATAATACAAAACACATTCACTTAACAATCAGCAACAACAAACCCCCTTCTCCCTCCCTAACAACAAAAACTGACCCACTCTTCCCCAGACAACGTTGTTCTTTATTTGTTAACGTGAAAAGTAACAACCTCTTGATAGTGCATTTTAGAAATAAATTGTTTGGCATGATGTGCATTATCACAAATGGTCTTTGGCTTAAGTTAAGTTAGAAAACCACAAATACTTTACAACATTTTAATATGTCACTAACTATAATGTAATTTAGGCTATGTTAACTCACGACAATGCTGACCAGCAGTCTCCACTGCTAATTGTATGTGGGGTGGGCTTAGGGCTTTTTCAGGGCCCCAGCAATTTTACAGCGCTCATTCAGAGGTCAAGTCATTTTGCATCTGTTGTCTTTGCTTGTGTCATACCATTTTTGCTCCCATCCCCTCCCTCCCTCTTAGTGGCTCTTGGTAAGTATCTGAAAACTTTCCACTGGTCATGGGGTTTGAAGTGTGATGCTTCCTGGTGGTTGCTGCTCACAGGGTTGTCATGGTTACCTTCACACTCGCTTGTGACTCCCTCAGTTTGCTCAGGCACCTGAGCAGCATAGCAGCCACAGAAATTAGAGAAGGATTTTTGTTTACCTTCAGCAGCTTTTTCTTCTTTCATTTCTTTTTCCTTGGCAGCAGCAGCAGCAGCCGCAGCGGCTTCCTTCAAATCATCATCCAGGTCATCTTGAATGTCATCCGTGTGAACAAATAATGACACTGACAAGCTGTTCTCTTTAGAGTCTAACTCTGATGTATCCATGGAAACAGTTTCCTCTTGATCATTTTTAGCTTGCTCACTTGAATCTTCAAGGCTTACTTCGGCTGCTGATGTATCCATTGCCTCCTCAGATTCAGATTTGTCTTTAGTTTCTGCTCTTTCAGTACCTTTTGTAAAAACAGTTTGTAAATGTAAATAATTATGAAGACATCAGGAAAATCTGAAAAACTGTATGATGAAAGCAAAGTCTTCGAACAGTGAAAGGCTGTTCCCTAAAAAGATTTTTCAGGCTCCTACTAAAACAATGACATTATATTTCTGTGAGCAGAGTACAGTACAGGCCACAGGCATTGCAGCACTCACACGCGCATAAATTGTGTGCAATATGGCGGATTTCCACAAAAAATCCAATAAAAAAAACGCGTTTATATTTTTGAACGAGTTTTTACACGCAGATTTTTTACACGCAAATTTGAGTGTATTTTTACGGTGACTGATTTTGCTAATAAAAATACACGCAAGTTGCGTGTACTTCTTTACAACAGCAAATGTGGCTGATGTAAAATTAGAAACCGACATTTTGGAAAACATATTTTGGCGTGAGAAAGAAAACAACTTACTATACACTTTCTCTTACCTGTCTTACTATGATCATGCTACGATCGCAAACGTCATGTTTTGCAATCAACTATTTTTTTGGCTGTTGGCTGAAGCGCTATTTTACAAGTACATGTAAACCTGGATGCATGTTACTTGCCACAACTGTTGTTTTGAAATAAGTTCAATGTTTAAGCTTTCGTAGCAGGTGCTTGGACTTCAGTACACTGTTTTTTCAGACTTGTTTATAATACGCGCTTAAAACATGGTTCGAGTTATCGAGGGTAAAATTGTAGAGAAATGATCTGAAGGGAAACAAAAATTACTTGGTAAAATTTCGGTAACAGGCTGTATGAAGGAATTTTAAGGGAAACCAACTTGAGTAAGCGCGATGTTAAAGTTAGTGAGGGTTCGAAAGATTGGGACAACTAGAAGGTTTGATTTTACCCAAGGATTTCGCACGATCGGCACTAAATTTTACAGACCATACAAGGTTTCTATTTTACATATGCCTTTATTCTAACATTGAATTAGCGTCGAGCTTCACGATATGTCCTTAGTTGTTGCTTAAAAATTTCAATGCATTACTAAACTTGGATACAATTTCACTCCGAATTTGCACATTATTTGTGACGCACCGTCTGTTAAAATTAGACAACATTTAAAATAATTTGCTTCCATGCATTTTCTGGAAAATATAGAAACTTGCGTAAATGATAAAAATGCAGTGTGTTATTTTGTTTGCCCCTGACAAGGATTAAACAATCTTTGCTGAAAACGTAGACCTTAAAAGAAAACCTTTCCTTTGCAGGTAAAACTACAACCCTGGAACTAAAACTAGTTCTTGCAGTAATGCCGGATTGTTTGCTTAAACATAGATGGACGACGCGACTGAGTCATGCTGGTGTTGCGAGCTAAAAGAGATTTAGATTCTTGCCAAAAAAACAAGTCTTTTCTCATTTGGACCTACCTTGCAGGAAGGAGAAAGGAGATTGCTGCAGAAGAAAATAACTCAAAGCAGCGAGCTAAATAAAAGTAGGAGATGAAAGCTGTAAACAAAATACATGTAGAAGCGACCCTTAACCAAAACAGATGTAAATTACAGCATCTCATTACAGAGTGGTTGGTCCACCAAAATAGTTGTGAATTGATAACTCAAACTGAGTTTAGTCGAAACCTTTTTATAACCTCTGTGAAGTCTACAAATGAAGATTCAAGCGAAGAACATGTAAATATTTAAAAACAATGTTTATTTGGAAAAAAAAATTGGATCACTTTTAGCCCCGATAACATAAAATACTAACATTTGAACGTGCCTCGAAAGTTTGATTTATGCTAACAAATTAAAGCCACCAGCAAAAAGTACAACTGCACTCACTCAGCCAGCGATGTGAGAACTCAAGTAAACCCAATACACGCAAATTACAACAATCTGTGTGTCAAGTTTTACACCCAAATTTTCCTAATTTGCGTGTATTTTATTGTGTATCTTTACGTGTACATTTTTCCAAGAGTGTTTCACTCATGTTTTTCTTGTGGAATTTGCGTGCAATATGGCGGATTTCCATGCCTGAAACACGCATGAAATGCTGTAATGCCCATGGCCTGTACTGTAGTTAGCATCTAGAACTATATTTACCTTCCCTTTCTTCATCTTTAACCATTTCTTTGTCTCCAGTCTACAAACAGGCAAGTGTCAAGTTAGTTTCACTTTCCCCTAACTATAATAAAAATTTCACTTCAACAATCAATTCAGATTGATCTGAACTGCAAAACGACATGAACGATCATAGCCATCTGGCCCATTTCCTTGAAACAAAATTAATTAACCAAAGGTGAAGCTCAATAAGCAAGTTTTGTATTCCCGGGCGGCCTAGGGCGAGTGCTTGTTTTTGTGCAGAAGCGAGGCTAATGCGGGTGCAAGAAGACAAACAAACATAAGAGAACTGCAGCTGACTTACCGGAAAATGAGGAAAATCTTAAAGGTTTAATGTTTCGATAGGCTCCAAACTTACTTATAAGCTTGAGAAATCATTGTTATGTACAGCAAAAGGAAGATCAGCTCTTCATCACCGAGAAAAACAACGAGTGAAACCAAAACTTGTACAGAAGAGTGGTTTCGTGAGCGAGTTCAATAAAAATGCGAAGATGGTTTCAAAATCCTCAAAACATGGTAAAACCCCCAAGCCATTTTTAAGTCCATTTTCAGTGATCAGTTATAACTTCTTTAAGTAAGCCTTTCATTGAAATGTGGTAGTTATCGACCACCCCTTTCCACAGTTTTTTTCCACCCGCATTAGCCTTGCAATCATGCTTGTCCCAGGTCAGTAGGGGAATATGAAACTTGCCTATTTTAAGCAAAGCTTTCTTGCTACAAACAAGTATAGAGTAACTGGAACTTAAAACTAATGTGTCAGAGCCCTTACTTCAAGATCAAGTTATGATAACACAAAAGTTTACTTTGAACTCTCTGCAGGTAGGTAAATACAACTGTGGATTAAAATTCTAATCCTAGATAAGCTCTTAACGGCTTTTCAGGAACCAAGGCCTTGGATGCTCATGGTGAACATTAACATAAGAAACCTTCTCACCTCTTTACTCTCATCCACATCATTTTGCTCTTCCAAATCTTCCAGCTTAATATCATTCTCGATTAATGGTGAATCATCCACATCCTTTTCAGCATCTTGCTTCTCATCATTCTCTACATCTTCAGATTTAATGTTGGAGGTATCAATGGACTCCTCGATCTTATTGCTGTCAAGCTCTTCCTCACTGTCTGCATGTTCCTGTTTGAAATCCTCTTCAGCAATGAGATTTCCATTTTCTTCCTCCTCTGTTTCATCTTCCTGAGTTACATTTTCTTTCTCTTCTTCATCCTTTCAAAAAGAAATCATCATATTAATTCAGTATTCACTTCGAAATCCTGGTTGGCATGGCTATCGTCATCACTGAATTCCCTTAAAACCACCATATCAGTTCATATAATCACAATCTCCTATAAAACCGTTTTGTCGATAAAAAAAATACTTTCAGTTTCACTGGTAAAGTGGGCCACTTGATTTGAAGTTAATCCTTCATGATGGTCAAAGTTAACAATTATGAGGGTCTTTCACCTAAGACACAAAGCTTTTTTTAAACCAGTTGAAATCCAATATTGGGCTGGCTTCATGTCTCTGTGGAAACGTATTTTTACTGTATTGCTTTCCTGCCTTTACGACTCCAGTAACCCACCACAGAGGAATATGGTTGTCACCTTTCTAATGTTGACAAATTTGAATAACAAATGACACAAAAGTTTTATTATCATGGAGCCATTAGTACTTGTTGAAACATCTGATATATAAAAAAACATCTTTGACAATTTTTTAACCACGGAGTTGTTGGGAATATTTCAGTGACCGGGTATTCTGAAATTTAGCCTACCCTGGAATTTAATCTGGCTTTAAGTTAGATAAGATCTAATCGTACAACTGTAAGGACAAAGGGATCGCTGTTCAATTACGCATGTTAGTGTCGGGTTAGTCATTGCCATTTAAACGACATGCTACCGCGGCAAAAAAAATTAAATGTGCTTGTGCTGTTCGCTGATCCGCTGCCTATATCTTCCCCGCTGCATCCTGCTTCCATAGGCAAAAGATCAGAAATAGAGCCCTTCACACGAGAAGACATAAAACTAGGACCCGAGACATGCAGACACTTCGTAAAACCAATCGTTCACTTACAGCTTCGTTGGTTTCTTCCTCTTTAACTGCGGCTTTCTTTTCTACAAAATTGAAGACAATCCAAATAAACGAATAAAAACAGAGACTAAGGCACAGTTTTAAATCATTGATGGAAAGTATAAACAACGGTAGAGACTTTAGCCTCCGGTTGCTCTTACTCAAAACAGGTGTGATGGAAGTTTTCTTCGCCTGTTTCTGACCGGATCTCTTGGGAGAAACTATCGGACTCGAAGGTTGTTCGTCTAGAACACTTTCCTCTTCATCGTCCACCATATCAACGCTGTCTATGGGAATAAACTCTGCAGTTTCTTCTTCGCCATCTTGTTCTTCCTCTAAGGCCTAAAAATCGAAGATAAGCACAAGATAAGCTTATGTAAGATCAGAAAGCTGGATAAATTGCAACCATTCACACAAAGCGAAGAAACAGCTGTAATTTGTTGAACAGTTACGAGATCTTGCCTTCTGCAATCGCTCCACCAAAACTGCCTTTACTCCACTCTTTTCTAAACCTCTGATTTCGAGCTCTTGACGGAGGTCTACAACTCGTAAATCGGCGAGTTTCTTTCCGCCCAACATAAGCGTCGCCATTTTCAGCAGAGCATGTGGATCAGGAATGGTGGCAAAAAGGCAAGTACCCGGATGAGGCTACTGAACCGCACGCGCAGTGACTGCTTGGAAAAATTGCCTTTCCGATTTTCACACGAAGTAACGGACATTCCCGACTATCGCAGGCTCATAACCCATGGCAACAAACATGGCTGTCCTTCTTTTTGTATGAAACTGTGAGAGAGTTTGTTTATGGTGTTTATGTCTGTATGATGGCTCAGCTGGATGATTTAGTAAGTAAAAAACTTGTTGTCGATAAGTGTAAGTAACTTATTTTAAATTTACCTGGTTTCCTTAGTATCAAAAGCAGTTTTTCCGGCAGACAATGATAACATAAGCTAAGACCATCTCCAAGCTAAAGCTATCAACTGTCAGAGTTCAATAAGTTTTCAAAATTTTCTCGCGGTTTTTTTATCTACACCAGTATATTACTTATCTATTGTCAAAATTTCAAGCAAGGGAGACCTTGAACACAGATTCATGTACCTGCAAATTTTTCGTCGACTTAAATACATCGGCTTACACATGAGATCGAGAAGTACAATGTTTTATCATGATGAACTGACATAAATTAAAATTAAAGCAGAGAAATTTTAACATATTTGAACCAAGGGTAACATCCAATCACAACACATTAACTGGCAGTATAATCACTCAAACAAATGTTGCATATTACAAAACATAAATTGTTTTTAAGCTTATGTTGTGGTTCAGATTTTATCCCTGGTTTACATGTAGATTTTATTTTCATTTGTTTTTGGGGGGTATAGGTACAGGGCTGTCAACCCCCCATATCATCAAATATTGAGAATTGATTGGGAAAGAATGATAAATGATGTCATACCGCACAAGAAATGACGACGTTTATGCCAAAAATGCTCGTTGATTTCAATTATTGACATATATAGTACAAAAAGTTCATATTTAGCCACATTATTTCTTAAATTACAGTGGCATACCAGAATTTATCAGGAAACGTTCCATGTTAACAGTAGCTCAAACAATGCAAGATATTTGAAATTTTATGGTCAGAAAGTCGAGTCTACAAGAAATAGCAACTTTGGCAATTATCCGGGAGATATATCGGACTCTAATCTGGAGACTGGGAGATATGGTCCAAACTTTGAAGTCTCCCGGATTATCCGCGAGAGTTGATAGCTCTATAGGTATTGGTAATGTATGATAATGGGCTTGAATAAGAGCCATGCTAGATGTGTCAGAAATAACTGTCAGAAAGATAGTAGAGAAGCAGTGGTTCACATAAGAACATATAATAAGGGGTGAATGTAAAAAGACGAAAAAAGTAAAAGTCCTATCCTTGACAACAGTAAAGCTTTTTTATGTTTCTCAGGGTGTTCATTAGAATTCTAGTAGCAGAAAGGTGTAACCTTACAGGGGAATATTCTGAAAGAGGCTCTACGTCTGAATAAAAAATAGTCATAGGCCACAGAATGTTAGCCGGAGGAATCTGCGTAGTAAACGGAGAATTCTCAGACGATCTCCGATGCCTAATGAATTGTTCTAATATTGTTTTGATTCCTACACTTCTAGGAGCATGAAAAATTAAGAAACAATAATGCATTTGATAATGGGCACTGACTGTCAAAATTGGAAACATTGACAGTGACTACTTCGATCTTCTTTGTCCTGTGTTAATATAATTTCAAATTTTATTGAAACCCCCCGAAACATTAAGTTGACAGTATGCTCTGTACAATGTTAATGCTCTGTCATGATTGAATTGAACACTTTTGAGGTCATTTGAATACTCCATGTTCTGTAAGAAACAACTATGGTAATTTAAAATTGGGCATGATCTATGTATATCACATTTTATATCAGCACATACCTTCCACACTCAGCAAGAGATGGATTTGGAAAGATGACACAAACACACTGGAATCAGTAAGGTACATGAACAATATTACTTGTAAAATAATATCTGCAAGGTAGTTTTCTTATACCTATATATAGGTCAAGGGTGATGTGTGGATTTTTAAATTTCATTGCATCCTTCATTAATTGTAAATTCCAACTTTTCTACACATAGGAAACTCTCCTTTTTTTTCTTACAGCACAATTCAAGGAAGTGTAGATAAAGGTACCAATTTTCACCTTGCTTCAAACAAATCAAAGAGAAGCAAAGGAGGGCTGGGCATTCATTTTCAGGATGTCCACAAGAAAAATGACAGGTAAGCCATAATCTTCATGGCACCTATTTGGACCTGTTCAATGTGTCAAATGCAGGCGACTTTTCCTGGGGTTGAATTCTTAAGAACTTTATCCAGGTTCAAAAAGGGAAAGGAGAATTTGTCGTTGTGTGTGGATGTCCTCCAAAGAACTAATCACATCAGGGGGTTTCACCTCGAGGTCATTCAGTGGATGTCAAAGAAATTTACTAAAAAGTGTGATAGACATGCAGAGCTGTTTTTTCTCATAAAACCAATTGTTTTTTGAAGTTGTTGTTGGGATCATCATCATAGTTGCTTAAGCTCCCTAATGATCAGTCCCTTGGAGATATCAAGATCAGTCATTGGTATGGTTGTTATTTTTTTAAAAAAGGTGTTATTTGTTAATCTTGCAGGGCTACACCATCAGTCATGTCCAAAAATTATACCACAGCTGGCACAACATCTAGGCGTGGTCAAGCTTACTTGCTGCTACAACGTGCTGGTAACATGAAGGGTTCTTCTCCACGACCCAGCGTCAAAGCAGCTGGAGCCAATGAACATGCAATGGTTACCTTGGATGATGTAAAAAGTGTTGCTCAAGATTCAATGCCAGATGTTGATGTACTTCCACCGACTTTTCAAGAGTGCTACAGGTACAGTTGCTAGCTAGTCCATGCATCTGTCGTGTATTTGTTCTTATTAATTTTATGAATTAAAACAATTGGAGTTATCATACGCATTTTTGCATTAGAGCCACAGGAAGACTACCACCCTCACTCCCTGTGACATTAGAGCAAGGACTGAGGCAATTTAGTTTAATAATGGCATGTATGTGGTCGGTGGATGAAATGATTTAAAGCAAATTAAAAGTAATAGTTTACAGAATTTACATCAATTTTCCAAATTTAAAACACAACATGATAGCTCCACCTTTATAATGTTTTTGATTAGCAGGTTGAAAAATTATATTACCTCCTTAGTTAACTAATCAATTCAGTATAATAATGAGACAGTGTAATAATTAAATTTTCCTTTGCCAGATCAGATTGAAAACACAGCTTTTGGTCCACATGAGTTTATCAAGGGTTAATTTTTAACAGTCTTTCTTACAGTAAATCCCTCTGTAATTTGAATATCCTCTGAATACTTTACTCAAGTTAAGTACAGGGTTAACTAGCCCAATTGCAAAATCCACTAGCCCCAGGCTATCAGACATGACTTTCTTTACGTGCTGTTACATTATTCACTCAACACTGAGGCTCATTTTGGCCAGAAAAACAATCATGCCATCAACAATAAACAGTGTTTCTCTTCGATCATTGACCTCAGTTTACTAGTGTTTCCCCCATAGGGTCTTTTTTCATAGCTGCCATCTTGTTATTGCACAGGGAGAGATGCATGTGAGTGAAAAACCAGCAAATTACTATAATCAGATGGATCAAGGCTCTCATTTATGCAGAAACAACATTGATAGAAACATTTTCCCTGACTGTCTAAAAACCAGCATCCAAATGCATGATCAACAAAAGAGAGCACTACCGGGAAAAAATGTGCAAATAAATAACATTGAAGATGCCTTGGTTATACAGAGGCTGGGTAACCACTGTTAGTAATAGTTCTAATCATATTTTGGTTTACTGAACAGCTAACTTAATGGTTGTTGTCATGCATCATATCAGCCTTTTGATTCTTTTGTTTTAGTTCTGAGCAGTTTGATGAGTTTCAACTGGCAATTCTAAATTACTTTGATGCTTTTTTTGAGAGAATGGCTATAGAGAATAAGCCCAAGCCAATGGCAGTGTAAGTGGCAAGACTAGCTAAGACTACATTTAATTATTCTTTAATTATTCATCATAGTTCATTACAGTCTTGAAGAGTTCTTGAATTTCAGCCACTATCTTACAATGTCCCTATAAACAACTTTAATCCTTAAGTCCTAAATTACTTGTAATTATAAATGTAAGATATCATTTTCATTTTCATTTTCTTTGTTTGGCAAATTCCTCGCTGAAGAGCAGTAGTCAACATTGACCTTCACATGAACATTTGGTACCTCTGCCCTCATTAAAATTATGTGATTGTATTGAATGATTTCTTTATTTACAAAATAATCTGAATTCAATCTTCACTTTAGCACAGAAAAAAATAAATATTGTTTCAGATTTAGTGCAGTAGGCCTCATATCAGATATGAAAGTCACCTTAGGATAGAATGTGAGGGTCAATACACTATACTTTTTTGTCCATAGTGAACCAAGCCTGGCTGAAAAGAAAGCCTTAGCAACAGCGGTCAGCAAACAGGAAGCAGCACAGAGGCTTCTGGGGCAGTGCTATTGTAGGCTGGTGTTAGGACTGGGACTAGAGGACAAACACCACTTAGGGTGTGGCAGGTATGATCCCCCAGAAGGGGGCACTTTGGATTTCAAGCGACAGGGATTATTGAATAGGGGCAAAAATCAAAACCCAAAAAAATCCTTGGACCAAACTTTAACAGTAAAAAAATCCCATGCCGAATTTCCGAGCCGTAAAAATTTCCAGAAAGCATTATATGATATAACACGAAAAATAGAAGCATTAGTTTTGAATCCCCAAAAACCCCTTCTCCAATCAAGTTACCCAAAAAAATACTGCCAAAATTTTCTTACCCAAAAAAACCTCGAAATAGAAAATTTCAAACCCAAAAAAATCCTTCCGTCATCCCTGTCACCTGAAATCCGGAGTACCCCACCTGGGTATGATCAATCAGGAACTTTAGTAATAATTACTTTATAATGACAGGGTGCCCAAGCATTATTTCAACTAGCCCCAAAAACGTTTTGATGAGCAGATTGATTTCACAGTTCTTCTATAATAATTATTTGAATTCCTCAAAAAACTTCACTTACCCATCAGGCAAGTAAATAACAGAATTCACTAGCTCGATAGCAAAATCCACTAGTCCCTTGCTATCAGACACTACTTACTTTGCATGCTGAATAATTACATTTAGTGGACAAAAACCTTGTCCTGAGAATAATTTAAACGGTATCACATTTTTTTTTTAAACATTTTTCAAGTGCTATAGATGTAATTAGTTATCCGTAATAACACCAAAGAAATATTTTTATGGAAGCCCATGGCCAAGAAAATAAATGTCAAATTTGACAAAATGACATCTTACACACGAAATTTTTAGAATTTCACCAGTATTTTCACAATTCTTGTGAAATTTAAATTATTCTTGAATAAATCCTGAATAATTCACCAAACTAGAAGACCTACAGACTACTCTGGGGCTAGTAAGCTTTGGCAAATGCAGTTTTTTGTATTTTTTATTTCACCCTTGGGACACTATTAAATTATCATTGTGTGATGCTAATAACTTATATTTAGGAATTGCTTTGACTTGATTTTAGACAACGCAGCTCTGACACAAGTAGAGACCGGGAAATGTATGAGGTATGAAGAGCTAAACAAAACATAACTTACACTTAGAACACATTATACCATCATGCTAATGTTGGCATGTGGTATTAATAGCATAATTAAAACGTTTAGAATTGAGAAGTGAGAGACAGAATTGAGGAATGGGAAAGCTCATTAAAGTTCCAGTGTTTATTTTAGGTAGTTACCCCGGTACCCTCACGTTCAGAAGATGTGTGAGTTCTGCTACCGCTTAGTGAAAAACATGGGAAAATGGCAACTCTAAATTATTTACACAATAGAAATAAAATATAAAATATAATTCACGCTTTAAGTTTTTAGTGTTGGATTGTCAGTAGCAGGTCTAGATCGTGCAAAATTGGGCTTTTATAGATATCAAATGTTTTTTATTGTTGCCATAGTGATATCGATTTTGCTGAAAACTACATTTTGACAAATTTCAATCCAAAATCAATCAGTGGTGAAAATTGCGTAGCGATCGGACAAGGATAAAATTATTTTTAAGGCAATTGAAAAATATCGGTATGGTCTCTCAAAACTGTATCGAAACACCTTAACAAAGGTGAATTGATTGGCTTGAGGGCTTTCTCAGTGTGCGCGCCTTACCTCTGGAACTCGCTTCCATTTGAGATTAAAAGCAGTGCGTCTGTCTCTATCTTTAAAGCTAAGCTTAAGACCTATCTTTTTCGACAAGCATATTTTTAGACTTTCAATTTTTTTTTTTTTGATTTTTGGGACTTTTAGACTTTTGATTTTTTCGATTCTTAGGATTTTTTACATTTTTTAGTGTATAGATTATAACATATTTGACACTGTAAAGCGCATTTGAACGTTGGGAAAATGCGCTATAGAAATAAAGTATTTATTAGTATTATTATTTTATTAGTGAAGGCCACATCGGGAATTGAAATGTTAATAACCTGGAATACAGAAATACTGAATCATTTGCGTTCCTTATATTTTTAAAGGCTCTCTACACCTTTGCCGCATATGTAACTTACATCACATTCAGGAGACAACATTTGGACTTGATACAGAAAGAGCTTGGAAGGTACCAATAATATTATCCCTTTATAGGGCACTCTATTATTTACTTAATTACCATTCAAGATCAGAAAAATAAAGATCACAGGTCTCTCGTAAGCGACCAGCTCCCATGAACGACTCGGTACCCATCCAAAACAGCAACATTTTCCCAATTGAAGCTCTAGTTACCCTCTCTCGATCTCGTAAGAGAGTGCGAATACTTTTGGCGGTGACGGTTTGATAATTTTTCATTTTTTCATGCTCTTGTAAGTGATCACGTGACGCATTGTTTGACCTCCTCGTTCGCTGCATGTAACACAGTACTCAGAGTGACCAAGGTATGCGGAAATCTGGAAAATGTTTTGTGACAGAATGGAGCTACACATAGCATAACTTGTCCGGTCTTTATTCAGAAGAAACCCTTATAGAGCGATTTTCGTATGCTCTTGAAAAATGTTTTCGGTAAGGGCTCGTTATTTGTTTTATCAGCCAATGGATGAAAAGTTCAAAACATGGCCCCTTCGTTTTCCCGCCGAAGAAAACCCTAATATGGAGAAGGCATTGTTCGATTGGCCAATCGTGTTTCAGTGTGACGTCAAAGCGAAGTGTCGATTGATTTCTAGAAAGTTTAATCGGGCATGAAGTTTTTTCACCCGAGCGTTCGTTTAACCAACCAAAAGCCACGTGCGTTTATGTCCGTTCGGTAAGCCAATCAAATCGCTCTAATTTCCGTTCTTTTGTTGTTTGTGTTTTGTTTGCACTTCAAGGTCATACGAAAATCGCTCTATTTCGTGTGAAAGTCAAAGGTGCTTAGCATTTACACAAACCACTCGGGTGGAAATCCTGCGCATAAACATAATTAAAATTTGACGAAGTTGAAGAACGACCCGCTACAGAGTATATCCAAATTTGAAGAGTAGAAAAATTGGATCGCCTCAAAATGACAGCCATCACTTTCTGGAACTACACTAAAACGTAATGGCGAGAACTATTTGATTTTCCGACCGGAATTTCAGGTTTTTCCGGCTTCAGTTGTTTGAAAGCAACTGAAAAATTAATGCGCAGTGATTCCCTGTGATTATAAATACGCTCACGCTGGCAACCTTCTCCCGTGGTCGCTTACATGGTTGCTTACGGAATGTTCGACTGTACTCTGTTAGCATTTACACGACCCCAACTTCCCGTTTTGATGGATTTGTTTTGTTTGTTTTTTGCTCTAAAGAAAGGCCCAAAATATATAATATACCATCCTACCAGGTCATCGGCCAGTTAGTTTTTGACCAGTTGCCTAAATTGATAATTTTTTATTGCACCCTTAGTTAGTGGAAATGAAAGTGAAATGTTTTGTAGAGAATAAATCATGCAGAATTCTGGGATTTCTGCCTTAGAAATATCTACAATCTAATCCTACGTAGCAGGCGCTTGGAACTGGTGGGCGCAAGAAAAAACGGGGCGCGCGAGGGAGACACGCAAAGAGAGAGGGAGCTCCCTCTCCCCTCGCGTGTTTTCGTGCGCTCGTATTTTTTTTTTTTTCACCCAAATACTTCCAAGGGCCTGCCACGCAAGCTACTACAATCGTGGACAAAATAGATGGAAAATTTATACCCTCATCCCAGATCAAGGATGGAAAAGTGGCGTGTTTTGGCTTTTACTCGGCTTCATCCTTTCTTTGGGGGGATTTGGGTTTGCTGTTCCATTTTATTGTGTCCAATCGATCTCGTCTTATTCTCATTCCATCCTTTTGAATCGTTATTTTCGGTCTTGTCGTCAGGATGTTCCGTTCAGACACGTTTAACCCCGCAGGAAGGCCTAAAGCTATTGAAGGTACTTACTAAACAATTGCAGTTGTCATCTTATTATGCAGCAGTCAATATTGTGGTAGATCCACCGTAAAGGACTTGAAATACGGACATTTTTTTTTACTGTATACAGCTTGTCGTTTAAAAGTTTGTGTTGCGTTGCAATTTTAGATGAGTAATTCGTGCGGATATTGTCGCCTACACGTTCATTAAATCTGGTTCGAGATCCAGGAGACAGATCCTGCTTACAATGTAACTAAACTGTTCACACTCCGCTATTTTTTCCGTAAGATCGATTGTCAGGATCGAGCGCTTTTCGTCACGGGTGGCCATCTTGGTCTCAACTGTTCCGAGTCTAGCCCTGGGGAGGACAACCTCGTCCCCAAGGCGCTCTCCCTTGCTTTGGCGGGAAAAGCACCCTGGGGACGAGGTTGTCATGGGAATGAGTGCCGGGAGACGGTTTGGGAGAAGGCAATAAAAACGCTATAAACCCCGACGCCCGCTCCTCAGTAGTACCGTATGTCCTCTATTAAGTCCCCGGGGGCTTATTTATTTCAAACACATTTGGGGGAGGGGGCTTAATAGAGATGGTGGCTTATTTGAGAGGGGGCACCTTATTTAATTCAGCAAAGACAATGATATCAGTTCTCCATAAGAACTATAATACAAAATGGAAAAGCTTAAGTACAAGAAGTCATATAGCCTCCCCGCAGACGTCCGTTGGGGTTCGTTTGTCACGCATTCATTTCTCAATGAATGCGTGACAAACGAACCCCAACGGACGTCTGCGGGGAGGCTAGAAGTCATACAGCCGAGGGTCAAAAACCAATCCGGACTTCCAGTTGATGATAAACCATCCCGGATCAGTCTACACGAAGTTTCACAGTCGTGATTAACTGATACAGTCTATCACTGATCAGTGAAGAATAATCAGGGGAGGGAAGGGAAGGGGGCTTATTAACACAGTTTTTTCAGCTGAAAGGGGGGGCTTACTAGAGAGTAAGCGCGCGGTAAGCGCGCGATCCTGAGGATCTTAGGAAAAATAGGGTGACCAGTCTACAGCATGACCAGCTTTCTGGTGGCTTGATAGCCCAGGGGTAAAAAGCACTGCACGAGTATGGCAGAGGTCGTGGGTTCAAATCCTGATCAATTCTTCTCAAATCCTCCTGTAGTTTAGGAAAGGTACTTTTTTTCTTGGGGGGAAGGACTGGGGCCTCAGAGGGGAAGGTCATTCACCTAAGGTGGGTGGGGGATCAGGAGTTTTTTTTTAATTAAACTCTAGGAAGGGCTATCAGGATGCGTCAAAACGTCTGATTGTCCTGGACAGGTAGGATTTTAATTTGGACATGTAAACCTATGACATGACTTTCCATTGGACAAGCACATTTTTAATTAGCAAAGAATACAGAAACAGTTGAAGATTGACTTCTTCATACTTTACAAAATATGGTTAAATATTCCTTTTGACTTTGTCATATGGCGCCATTACGTGCTCCATTTGGCTTATGAACCTAGCAAAACTGTTTGGACAAGAACTCTTGGATTTTGGATAGCCAAATTTAATATAGTGCTTTTCTGAGGGACAAATGGATAAGAAGATTTTCCTCTTACTCTGTTTGTGAAGTTTTATATATTCACTATCATATGCTGCGTTTTGTTGCACGTTGCCACTAATCACGCAACAAGCGGAATCTCGTTGTTCAACACTACATTGCTCATGAAGACAAAAGTTGAACCAGCAGAAACGTGTGTCCATCTAAAGCGCGGTGAAAATATGACTTTTGTAAATAAAAAAGGTAAATAAAAAAACCGGGAAACGCGCGCAAGTCAAATATTGATTGTCTTATGTTGCCGCTGCTTTTTTTTTAAAAAATGTCATTACTTATTTTGCAAATGGTGGTTTTGGATCTTTTATGACCCCGAAACATGAAGCCAAAGGTCACAGTATTCGATAAAAACAAAGAAAATTAGAAAGGCGGAATTCATAAAGCTTTTCTTTAACCTGTTTTGTTGTAATTCTCTTTAGAGGTGTATGCAATTGATCGTCTTAAAGACAACGCAAAGAACCCGCTGACGCCGGCAGAGTATCGCAGACTCAAGCCGTTAGTACACTTTTCGTTTTTCGTCTTTATGTTTTAGCTACTATACAATTTTTAAATACATTTATCGGTAAGCTTCAAGTAAATAGCTGTTGTGTTGCCCAACCGAAGTTTTCCGATTTTTAGAATGAAGATGATGACGATGATGATAATAAGAGAGTCTTTTCACATGACGTCACGGCAGCCGTATTTGTATCCCAAAACAATGAAACGGTGGCCATGTTGGTGTCCCAAACCAATCCTGTGCGAGTTGAAGTCCTTTCTTATGAAAACACGCTTTCTTTTGTAGCAATAGTGAGTTTACGCAACAGGAGGGCAGGAAGAAGAGGACGGCAAAACACTTGTGTGTGACAAACGTGACAGGGCTATTACTTGCGTGTTTTGTCGTGATCTTCTATTAATACCAATGTTTTCTGGTCCTTTACAAAAAGATCTGTTTAAAGGAAAGTGAAGTTTGCCGAAAAGTTGTTTCAAAGAAAATTATTGTCACGCTTGTCACACAAGGTTTGCCGTCTTCTTTTCTCTCCCGGCCTGTTGCGTAAGCTCACTAATAAATCTGCATAGATACCGGCCACGTGAGTGAAAACGCTCTATAGTTATTACTTACTTTATTTTCTTGCAGAAAGCGTCCTCCGATCAAGTCTATCATAAAGTGAGTACATAAATTTATCGAAGTTTTCAAACCGCACAAGAACTTCCTCCTGTATCATCTTTTGATCATTTTGTTTTTGGGAAAACTGTTCACCTACCCCTCCCCTAACTTAAAGTTAACACTTACTTTTCACTTATGGTAAAAAGGTTGGGTTAGGGGAGGGGTAGGTAGACAGTTTCTCAGAAACCTAAATGAATCCGAACTTTTGTTTTTCACATGTAGTCAGCGGTCTCCAGTGCTTGTGTCTTTACTACCAACATCGAAAGAGGCCAGTCCGTGGTTCCTTGATCGCACAAAAGCTCTTCCCCTGTCGGAAAAGTAAGATTGCCATTCATTTGACTTATATAGTTTTTTTGTTAACCATTTCTAGTAATTTCTAGCATTTGATCATATACACATGAAATTTGTGCCGTATGAGTGATGGCTTTGTTACTGCTTTCATCATGTAGAAATAACAACAAAACCTACCATAAGTAGTTGGAATACGAACAACCATGTGAGTGTAGAGTAAAAACCTGTGACTAAGAACCTTACGCCCCTCTGTGCAAGAACCTGTTCAGCTTAAAATTTGAAACAGGTTCTTATTTTCTAAAATCCATTAAAAAATCCTGTACAATTGGACAAATTTGTCAACATTTAGGATCCTCTTTAGAGACATACTCCAACTGCAATGTAATGGTATGCAGATTTTATATAAGGAATACGCTGCATACCACTAAATGCTCTTAGCTATAAAGTTTTTTTTTCAGAAAATAAGAACTTATTTAAAAACCTAAATAGCCTAAATTTGTGCTAATTGCCATTTATGTGAGAACCTGTTTTAGCTAACTTGGAAAATGAAGATTCTTAGTCGCGGGTTTTTACTGTAGTCGCTTTCCTCGGGGTTGCATGTCCGCTCGCGCCGCATCAGTTACGGTGGAATTCCACTGTCGTGTAATTTTTACTTTTACGTGAATAAACAAAATAGAGGCATTATATACGTCATGAGCGATATTTTGTTCAGTGCAGGATATTATTTTTCCCAGGTATATCCTTTCAAGCTTTTTCCCCTCGAAATCAGTCTGGGGACCGGATTTTTTTTTCTGAAATCAGCCATAACCCCCTCAAAAGTCAATTGGTCGGTCCCAAAAATCAACTAAACATTTTTGTCTCAGTTGACAGATTCTGATTTGTCAATCATTTCTAAAGGCCTTTGAAACAATGGGGGACTAAACTCTGTAGGGGAGAGGGGAGGAATTCGTTTCTACTAACTTCTCCTCGGAGAGTCCGTACGGACGTACGGTGACGTGATAGCCAAATTTCTTGGATGTATAGTTTACCATTTTCTTTTAGTATGGAGGTCCACGCTCGCGCGCGCAGAGGCTCCGCTAAAAATTACGCGACACCGTTAGTGTAAACTGCGAGCTGTTTCACTTTTTCCTCATCTTCATTCTTGCCCCTTCAGTCACGCGCGTCCTCATTTTAGTGTCTCGCGCGTTTTGCTCGACGGACAAAGACAAAACAGAGACTGCTCGTAGTCTACAGATTAGTCTGCAGTTAGTACTGGAGAGCTTACCATTTGTTAGGAAATTTAGGTTAAAGATGTCTGACAAATGGTACTGGACTTGAAAAAGTTTCCTAAAAGAGGAATGGGTTAGGGTTGTACCATTTGCAAAACACCAGAACCCTCCTGGTAAAAAACCGCCATTTTTGTCTGGTTAACCAGACAAAATGGAATAAAAAATTTCGGTCATTTCGGTAAAAATGGTAAAAAGGTAACACCTTAAAGCCCGTGCAAACGGACGCAACATCGTTGGCCAACAACTCCCAACTTTGTTAGGTTTTACATGTTGCGTTTGTTTGTACACCCTGTTGGATGTTGTTGCGTGTTGTTGCGCAAAGTTTGAAAGCGGTCAAAATTTTAGCTACGTACAAACGGACGCAACAACTTCCGACAATGTTGGGAGTTGTTGGCCAACTGTGTTGCATCCGTTTGCACAGGGCTTAAAAGGTTTTACTTTTTTTCTTATAATTTATACCGGGATGAACCGTTCTATTTATAATCTCCCCTGAATTATCGGCTTTTCGAAACAAATGGTGAGCGCTTCTGATTTCCTGGACCTGCCGTTAGCTGCACACTTTCATGACCTTGGACAAGTTGCACGTTTTCCTGCGGCTGACCCAAATGGCTGCATGCTACACGCACATAGCCCCAAACGAGTATAGGTGAAAAATTTGCCAGTAGACCACAATTCCGCACTTTGTCGATTTTTCTTAGGGCTTTTTAAATCAATTTTAATTTTTTACTGATGTATAAATTAAATATCCATTAAATTCTATTTACTCTGCTAGCGACATACCGCATGAAGAAGAAAAAATGGATCTTCATTTGCAAGTGAAGTGAGTAGCGTTCAGAAGCTAGACTATTTCGTGATATTCTATAGCATATTTTTGTAAATGTCCGGTAACATCTAACTGTGTACAAAATCAAATAATCAAGGACTGTTGCGAAGAAGGCGCCAAAAACTCACAAGTCATGGCATGTGAGTGTGATCCACTACCTATTGGCTGGCGGTGGAAGCCTGCTTTTAACTAAATTCTTCTTCAGTGGTTTAGAAATGACACTTACTCTCCGTTGACCCAGGCAACGTACCATATTACTCGATTAAACGCCACAGATGGAAGTAACTGTTATTAATAAACGCTGCACCAAATCAGAAGAATGCGATGTTTGTTCGAGTATCTAAAAAAAACAAAATCGGTCCAACTTGGTAATCTACGCCATGCAGACATTTAGGATTCTATCTTAGTAAAATCGAAGAGACATTACAACTTTAAACATCTTTCTGCTTCACATAATATTTGCAAATGATTCACCGTCACTGTCCTCGATGATTTAAGAAATCATGTGGTTTTGAAATAAATACCGCTCTCGGATACACGCCGCCCTTAAATAAAGGCCGCATCGGAAACGCCGCGCCATCAAATCGAGTTAAAACGGTAGTTGTACAAGCCATTTGATGCACTGCTAGTTTGCAGCTAACCTCACGGCGACCATGCTTGTTGGTGGTCAAGAACGAAAACGTTTTCCACTGGTGGGAACTAGTCTTTTTTCGCGCAAATTCTGAAATTTTGTCGTCTAGCATGGCCGCCCTCTCGCGCAAACCAATAAATATAACCTAATTTGGTTAGAATTAGGTCCCACCGGCCTAAAACCCCCTTGGACACCTAATGAAGTTGACATAACGTAGTATTCCTTATCGTTTTGTCTTCCCTTGTACTGTAGATATATAATATGGAGGCGATGAGGAATACCACGTTTTGTAAACTTAACGTTAAACTTAACAAGGGGTTTTAGACCGATAGAATCTAATGTTAACATCACAGTAACGTTCCTTTGCATTTGTTATGTATCCTACAGGGTTGGTATCATTGGTGAACCAATGTCTGGTTTTAATCCCCTGACGCTGGCTCCCTTTGGTGAGGAACATGAGGAGGAGACTGGAGAGGAAGATGAATCCGGAAGGAGGTACCGTATTGAAAATAGTTTCTCTCTCATCGCGCATGATAAAGAAGTCGCGCGTGCATTTGCCTTAGTTTAGAACGTGGGAGAAAGGTGATGATACCCAAGTAAATTCACAACAATTAATTTTAGCTTAACCTTTTTGCTCTGAAGATTGATTTCTTGCTACCTGGTTGCGTGAATGATTTTTTTTTGCGAAATGTTTAATCGACCTTTCTCGCATGTCTGTGAACAAAGTCTCCTATTGGAGAATATGGGTAAAAAAAATACAAAGATTTTTATTGATGTTACGCGTTTTACCACCCATGAAGCAAACCTGTCTTGCACAAATCAGGTTTTTGCAGGTTGCAGAAAGTAAAGAGTACTTCTACTTTTTGCAACGAAACCTGTACACGTTGCGCGTTTTACCGGCCCATGGCAAACTTGTTTTGCAGCAAGTCAATAGGCTATTTTTTAAATCAAAACACAAGAAATTCGAAATTTTGTTTTGCTAGCAGTAAAAAAAAAAGCCATTTATTGTGATCAGTTCTATGAGAGCATATACGCTGTAGAGAAGACTAGAAAAGCATTTATCTTCTGAAAACAACCCACTCACCAAAGAAGAGATCTGGAGGTTCAAAGATTCGTTAAACCGCGGCTTAAGTTAGACTTCGTTTAAATATTTGACCCTAAGAGCTCTCTTATTGCACTATTTAATTTCTTGCAGTTCTGTTCCTGGTGAGGCTCCGGTCACGCCAAATCAAAGTAAGTTATGACTTTCTTTATTTATTTGGTTGAGTGGTATAAAGTGCATCGGACTCGCAATCAGTATGTCTGGTTTCGAGTCCCGCGCGCTCTATATTCAGCTCAATTGAGTCGTACTGGCGCTACTTCTAAGGACCTTCTTCGGCTGGGGCATTGCGAGTTGCTCGTGACCTGGGTACGCTAGACCTGACTTTCAACCTTTGTATTCATAGGTGCAAACAATGCTGCAGACGAGGGAGAACCCGCTGAACATGAAGATTGAAGTAACCACTACTTGAACAATGGTATTATATTCACGAGCCTCAGTCCTGCCGGACAGATAAATTATGCCCAGAACAGAAATGAGGCATACGTTTCTAACCACTCATACACTAAAGATGTAAATAAGATAAAAAAATATTTAGTTACTGTATCCAGAGATCTCCAACAAGCTATGTACATTCCTCCCGCTGCTAGACATCATGCAGCGACACTTGAAATAAATCCATCGAGTCACACTTTTTTGCCTTGTGATTTTCGTTGTCACAGTTTTGTCTTTCATAAAATCACAATTGAAACAATGGACGTATCCCAGCCTCCTCCTTAGGCGCGTCGATTTTCGCACAGAGGCGAGCGCGAAACGCGAGTGACAGGCGACGAAGCGCAAGGGTTCGTGAGAAGGAGAAAGATAAGAAGTTTCTCCTTCCCGACTTCCTTTTTGCGCAATTTTTTCATCGAGAGAGAGAGAGAGGCGACTGGGTACGAGGCAAGGACGTACCCATGGTCAATGGAAGGATCATCGCTTTTTTTGTATATCGGGTTCACAAACCTTCATAACCTGGTGTAGCGAGAAGAAACAATGATATTGTGTGCGATCTTTGGAACCGGTCAAACAGTAAATGACACTTTTCTGCAGAAAGACAACACGATACATAGCTTTTTTGAAATTAAAATTTAATGCCTTTTTTTCAACATCAAGACTTGAACTACTTGAGGGGATAATGTATAAAACGTTCTACAACGGTGATTTAGTATCAAGCCACATCTCCCTCGTTTAACATTAATATTCAACTTTAAACGCTTTAACCAATTTGACGTGGTAAGGGCAACAGTAATACTGGTTTCTAATTTAAGACTTGCTCGTCTGCTACAAAGTTTTTAACTATAACCATGATATTTATAAAAGCGTGATATACAATGATGAGGAATCTCTTTTCTTTGCGAGTTGTCTCGAATAATCGCCTCAGGTAAGGGAATTTTTGCTCGTGGAATCCGGAATCCTGGGGCGCGATCAATTCAACAAAATTTCCGGGCCAAGGTTCGAAAACTTCGTGGGGACGAATGGATCGCGACCACGACCGGTCTCGTTCCATTCCTCTCTCAAACAGAGAAAATGTCGGGTGTTCTGCTGCTTGTGTCAGAGTTTATAGAGGACGATTTCGACGTTCTAAATGATATTGTGAAAGATGATGACGACATTGTTATAGAAAACGAATTATTCGAAGACTAAACCGATAGATTCGGAGGCTGAAATGTCAACATTTCCGCAGGAGTTGGTTTTGGCGGGAATGGTCGCAGTCAAGACGTGAACACAGACTAACTTACGTGGGTCATTTATTTCTTGCTACAGCAGCAGATAAATACACCAAAAACTTACCTGAAAAAGCTTGACACTCGTGGGATAGCAAATTTTCTAGGCTGGGTATAGTTATGTGACTTATGTCACAAATTCTGCACCGGTAGTCGGTAATCTGAAGCCGCCATTTTTTGCCAAATGGTAACACCCAGGAAGTACCCAACCGTGAGGCACTGGGAATGAGAATGGGTCGGAATGGTCGAATGGTACGGTCATTTTTCGATCAGACCGGTCCAACCGGAAAAAGTGGTCCACCTTAAAAGGTGGACCAGTTTTTTCGAAACTTTTCCTATTGGACCGAACCGATCCATTGAGTTTTGGACCGAAATTTTCGGGAATTTTAGTTGAATGGATCGTTCCCCCTGGGCTTTGGAATCCGGAATCCAACGATTGGAACCCAGAATCAAAGACTGAAATCTAGTACCTGGAATCCGGAATTCACGGCGTGGAATTTAGAATGCAAGACTGTCTTGGATTCCCTTACTTGGGGCGAGAGGAAAATTACCCCCGTCTCATAACGGCAAAATCGTCACTCCAGTAATGGTATTTCTCTTGTTCATGGTTATAAGCGTTTGAGACAAGTATATTTTGCAGAGACTGGTCATATCTGTGACAACCCCCAAACCTGTCTCGAGGAAAATGATACCCACAAAATAATTTTGAACCAGGTGGTGCGATACAGTCCAATTGGAGGGCGCATATCACAAGCCATTTCATTATATGCCTTTGTACTTCATCCTTGTTGATGTAAACCACTGCACTAGCCTGAAGCATGTCCTTAACTCCGCCTTCTTTTATAATCGGTAAGTACTCCAGCATTCCCGGCTGAGTAGCTGCTATTATGGAGTGGCCGGTTGTCCTGAGATAAAACACTGCTCCGGTGTTGTGGCGGGACATAAGTTCTATTAGAGCATTGGTTAGGTTTCCATTGAATTTTACAGATGAATCAAACCACATTGTTCCGTCAAATTCAGAGAGCATTTCTTGAATTATCAGCACTTTCCAAGCATAATTACGCAAGTTAGTAATGTGTTGTGGGTACGCATTAAAGTCGAATTTTCTGTACACAATGTCAGGCATCTTTCTAACTTCACTGATCTGCTCGTCACTAAGTCCAAGATCGTAAAAATAACATTTCTTACCAGGGAAATTCTTTCTAAAATCTTCGATGTGAGGTTTGAATTCTCCGTAGTGGTTACTTGAACACGCAGTTACAGGAGCCACGAGATCGAAAAAAGGCGTCTTGGCATCGATGGACTCGATTGGCTTTCGCTTGAATGTTTGATCCCGAAGAACCCTTCTCACCACAGCTAAAGTTGAATTTTCAAAAATGAACTCTTTTCCAATTACAGAGTCAAATCTAGAAACATAATGGCCGATTGGGAGGCGTTCATCACCAGCAATGTCCGCAGTGTTGGTAGCAACTCTTTCCGTAGGGTTCGCAGTATTGTTTCGATCTTGATTATGAACGAGGGCGCGGACTTGACTAATAGAGTAGGGTGACTTGAATACCATGTAATATCCAAAGAACGAACCAATCAAGATTGCAAGAAACGAAATGTAACGCCTGTTAACACTCATTCCAGCTTGGGTAAGGCTTTGAGAAAGAATTTTATCTATAAAACATAAATATACACAAATAAAAAGACGGAATTGAGTTTGTAATCACCACACGAAATATCAGAAACTCAAAGAGCAAGAGTCAGGGGCACCCAACGACTGTTTTCTGTAAAATATCTGTTCGGGGAAGCAGATGTTGCCTAGAATTTTTTTCTGATTAAGGACGGCTAAAATTTCTAGATGAGCGTTCCACTCATATACATTTTTCGAAGCTTATCTTATAATTTCCAGTACGATTTTTTAAAGTTTAATTTTTCATATTTCACTCCCCGGCGAGGTTAGGCAGTTTTCGTAGAAAAATGAAACCTTAAATTTTCGGATTCAAAAATGTGATGGAGAGAGGAATCAGTAAAATCCTCACTTTCGTGATTCGTTAAATTGCATCTAAAATTTACGGGAAAATAATACTGGCGCCCTCGGATTCTCGAAAAGACTCAAGTTCCCCTAGGATGACCGAACAGATTCAAATAGGCCACTCCGAGTTCCAAAAACCCTCACTTTCAAAATGAGGCTAGATGCACAACCTTTCTTGTGAGAAAGATTTTTATTTGCATGAGAATGAAAAATGATTTCCATATCAAAGGCTGAACACCTACCCTCGTTTTGAAACAGAGGCCCGGGGGAACTCGGAAATGGCCTATTTTATAGCGCCGCTTAGAATGCATTTCAAGAGACCCAAAAGTACTCTGGATAGCCTAGAAAGTATTTTCAATGGATTAGGAGGAAACCGTCGTTGGGTTCCCCTGAAGAGTCAAGAGATGCGGTGTAAGTTGTTGGCCTAGTCTCAACATGGTTCAAGTCCCGGCGTTACCAGCGCCACCAGGGGGGGGGGAGGGGTAGGGGGTAGGCATTTCGTATAACGCCGAATAAATCTGAAGTTTAGTGGTAGGGGTAGGAAACCGAGTGACTCTGAGGTTCTTTTTAGGGTCATTATACTGGGAAGCTTGACTTTAAACTTGATGCATTCGGTTTTTTAATCCTAATCACTAAACTTCAGAGTTATTCGGCGGCCAATCGGCGTTCTGCAAAATACCCCTGCCGCGAAGCCACATATGGTTTCTGTTTGTTGCATCTTTTCCCTCTGTTGCTACAGGAGGTTTTTCCCCAGGTGGTATTCAGGAACTTTCAGTTATTCGTCAAAAACCATCAGTCCACCCCTCAAACCTCCTCTGACTCCCAGATTCCAAATCAACTGAAACGCACTGTTGTAAATTTTAAGAGATTTAGGGGTCCCGGGGAATTCTTGGGAATACCCAAAGAAGAAAATCTTAGGAATTCCTAAGAATAACAGCTATCGGGGTTTATCTTTGGAAATTAATGCGGTTGCAGACTATGGGCCTGATTATATGCCCGGTTACACGATTCCGTGACAGTATTGTAAAACGATAAATTTTAGTGCCCCATCCGATTTTAAAGAATTTTAAAGCCAATTAGCCGTTGTATTTTCAAACGCGTTTTAATTTAGATAGTCATGAAACATTGTGGCTTGTGGTATTTACCAGTTATCGTCTTGATAATATTTTAAGGATACAGTCGCAGCCTTTACACGCTTTTCCAAACTAACAACTTTATTTCTAGACTTCCTACATCTAAAATCAGGAATAGAAGCGAAGCGGTACTGGAAGATAACAACCAGGGCGGATAAAGGTTGGGCGGTGAAACGAGCGCTCCGCTCTTCATTTAATGTGTGATGCGGAGTAGGACTGGCACGAGCGCTCTTTCCGCGCTTCCGGTGCGCTTGAAGGCCGGCGAAATTTTCCTTTTTGCAAACCGGAAATCCTATTTTCTTTCTGTAATTTCAGGCTACAATGTTAAATAGATAAATTCGTTTCATAACAATATCAATAAACAGTTTCATACGTTTGTGTTTGTACGTCTATAAGTCAAACTTGTTGGTCGTATAATGCCAAAATTTGAGTTTAATTTGAAAGTGTTGAATACCTCCTCCTTCCACTAAATATCACCTAATCGTCTTTCGCCGTTTCGTTTGGAAAAGCTTAACACTTCTTAACCTCAATTTTTACATATGTTGAAGGGGGATAAATTTTGTATAACATAACAAAAAATTAGATTGATATATATTGATATAGTGGCGTTGTACTTCTTCAAACTTTGTTTCTAGGGTGCAACGCGCCATGACGATTCGCTCAATGTGTTGCAAATCCGACAACCGCATGTAAACAAAATTTATTGAGGTTATTTGTGAGGTTTTTTCTCCGTTTTTCCCTCTAAAGCAAAACAAGGTAAACAGTAAAAACTGAGGGGAAACTAATCTTTAAGTTTCGAAGAAACAGAAAGACGTATGAGATGTTTTTTTCAAAATTAAAAAGAAGGATGATGGTGATTGAAATTAGCATAATTTCACCTTGCACGAGCTGCACGCATTTATACACGTCATCTAGTTATGAAACACGATCTGCTGTCTTTTAGTTTTGCCATGGATGACATAGATGAGATTTTCCTTCGTGTTTTAAACAGTACTTAGTTGTTTTTGTTTTGGAATAACATCGATATTGGCGAGTTGCAGCACGAAAATATAATTCAGTGGTAGAGTCCGTGGAAGTAGTAAAAGAAACCCTTTGAAAGAGATGTAGTACTCCAACTAACCCTCCCGCAAAAAATAGCAACGTTTACCTCTCAGAGACAGCGTACCAGCACAAAGGAAAGAGGAAGAAGTGCAAGAAAACAAATCAAGCCGCCATAATTCAGTGACAGCGGCAGTGTCTAATGTACAAACCACATCGCAAGCCCTGACCGAAGTCGAAAACAAGCGACATTTCTAAGCAGAGTCCCAGTCCACTGCATCACACCTTTTTGCTCGGACGCGCTCGTTTCACCGCCCAACCTTTATCCGCCCTGATAACAACAAGCAAATACCAGCTCAAGATAAGAAGCGGTTTTTTTTCAACTGGTGTAAATTAAAATTAAATGAGAAGTTTCAAGCATTAAGCTCAGCATCAAATTATATAATGAGGAAAATTTCCATGCGAAAATCGATGCAAGTGACATCGAAAATATGTTGAATAAAAGTTTGTTTGTTTTTATTTTTGCGTGAAGGTACCTTCTTCGACCCACAAAACAATGTTGAAAAAGTGATTATAAAGTCTAATTTGTTTACATTGAACATGTTAAGCTTAATTTTGGTCGGTTTTAAAAGGTTTGTGACCAATTTATAATTTTTGAGTTAAATTAGTACAAAATCATTTCAAAAACCATGTTCATTAAAAATAGAGCAGACAAATGTGAACGTTCTGTAATTAAAAACGGTCCAAGCCAAGTTGTTGGCAAGAATTTAAGCTTAGCTTTTTGCAGTTTAGCGTCTTATGAACTCACAAGACTTGCCTCTAGTTTGCTGTAGTGATGTATTTTAGAGAACACTCGTAGACTAGCAATGGAAGACGAAGTCTTTGCTTGGTTGAAATGTCTACAAGAAAAATTGATTTTTTGAACTAAGAACTATTTGCAGACTGTTTTGAGTTGTTCACAACTTTGCATTGAAATCTGCGGCATGTTCAGTTTTTTAAAGCGAATCTAAATCTGATTTTGGCATTTGATTTACAAATATTTATCGCTGTCTCCAAAACTGATTGTAAGATCATATGATTGTCTTTCAAACAACAGTCAAACTATTCTGCAAAATTGAGATCATCCCCAGTTCGCAAAGCACCAGTAAATAGGGAGTTTAGGGTCAATTACTACCCAGAACATAGTTAATGGAGGTGACTGGTTATGAAGCCCGGCAAACATCAAAGGAGCAAACAAAGATGCCAAGATTTATGTTAGAAGGTCCACGACCCTGCACAATCTTTTGTTTGCGTTCATACGTTATGCATGAATTACGTAACCAGCACGTTTCTATTGGTTAGTTCCTCAGTACGGAGTAAACAACTATTGTGTTTTGTGCAGGGTCAAGGCCAAAAAAGAGAACAAAAACATACAACAAAGAACTTTGTCGGGTTTCATAACCATTCCCTCTATTAACTATGCCCAGAACTATCAGACTTGAAATTACAGCCAAAAAATCTCCTATTGTTTCTAAACTTTTTGGTTTTAAATGAAGGAAACTGGCCACATAGAAGCAAAGTTATGAATTTTTAAATATTTTTTAAGTAACAAAAATGTGATTAACA
>NC_133207.1:14121821-14124321 GCF_958299795.1 Porites lutea | reverse complement strand
GCTCAAACTCACATCCATTTCCCCCCGTGATCTTGGGGAGTCCTTAAGAAGAAGAAGAAGAAGAAGTGCCTTTATTTACCATACATTTCACCAGTCCATATTTTATAGTCCGTATTTTATACCCAGTCCGCAGTCCGTAGTCCGCAGTCCGTGTTTTATACTGACCGCCAGAAATTCATTCATACACATAACCTACTACAGTACTACAAGGTAGGAGATCAAGCCAGCGTCGAAGTTGAAGGAGACGAAGAGCAAATGCTCATCTTTTTGTCAAGTTTAACGCCTGGACGGGTCAAAGGCTTTTGAATCGTACTAATTTGAAAGATTCCTGCCTGTCTTAAATTTGGTAAGACCTCTAGCCTAACCGTGCTGTAGCGAACGATGCACGCTCGCAGCGAGGAATTTGATGCTACCGAACTTCGGCGAGCGCGTGCTTCTTTGGAAACGATAGATCTTCGCGCTCTCGAGTTCGGACCCGATTAATTACGAAGTGCGTCTACTACGAGTGAGTGAGTGACTCATTTGCATATCTCAGTCCCTGCAATAACTCGTGGTACGCTCGCGCGTACCTACGAGTTAAAAACGAGCTACGAAGAATGGTGACGTCAACAATCACATCGCTGAGCACCATTTAAAGACGAAACATCAAATTGACTGGGACTCTGCGACATGTATAACGCATTCTACAGACTACTATCAACGTCTTACTTTAGAAAGCTGCTTTACTAACTTAGCACAAACGCCACTGAATCGTAGCCAACAGTTACCAGCGCCGTACAAACGACTTATTGACGAGATCAAGCAAAACTAACTACGAGAGAATGACAATTTGACTAACAATAGACGACTGTTTAACTGTGACAATAGGACAATAGACGGATCGAAACGCACTAATTACTGATTACGAGTCTTCATAGCCAATAACATCACGGCTTAACTGACAGACAACCAATAACATCACGACGTAATTGACTAATCAAATCAATAACCAGAGTATAATACCATCAACTGACGTGATACAACTCACTTTGACTCTGAAGATGACTACCGCACAGGTTATCGAAACGTCAGTCACTGTCAACAACAACAGTCCTATTCAGGACTACGTTCACCCGGACGATCAAACTCAACCTACTTACAGTTTTTTGTTACAAACTCCTTTCTCGTTTGTTAAACTATTGAAAAAAACGATTGATGAGTTGTATCTGTATTAAAAAATATTGAGTCGACACCAGGTCAACCATTTTTAAAGTCCACAACCTGACAACCTCCCTCTCCCCAAATACACTGCAAAAGAGGTGGATCGGCCCCCGCACTTTGAAAACTGCTCCGCGGGCCTAGCCTCCCCGCAGACGTCCTCTGGGGTTCGTTTGTCACACATTCATTTCTCCCCCACGTCCGTGGGGGAGAAATGAATGCGTGACAAACGAACCCCAAAGGACGTCTGCGGGGAGGCTACCGCGGGCCCTGATTGTGTTGCGTGGGAAAATAGGCTTAAGTAAACCTGAAGTAAAACAGATACGTTTTGTGTGAAGCTTTCCTTTACCTGAAGAATTTAAAATTTACTCGTCTTGAAATATTTCTTAGCTTATTTAGGCTCTAGTGTAAAGACTACCAATGTAGGTAAAAAACTCTTTTCTGTGTAACACTCTAAAATTTGCAATTTTAACCATATTTGGATGTAAGTAAGACCCCATATTTGCGTAGTGACGCCATGGTCTTGTATTTACGACTCGTGGTCCGAAATTGGGTGATTCAGTGGGCAGCTGTTCGTTGTCTGTTCAAGAGGACCTAACAGGCGAGCAAGCTGCTTTAATACTCTAGTTTGAAAGGGCAATTCATGATGACCTGCAAGCCTGGGAAACGTGCACGATGGTCACCTGAATTGACCGATTGCGCAATATAAAACAAAGGAAGTGTTGACAACATAGTTCAGGACCGAAGATCGGGAACTAAAAGAAATCCCTGGAAATTATTACTCGCACGTCATCATGTGTTCATCTCGCTAACTCATATGACATTTTATTCCGACAGGAGAAATTAAAACAATCAAAACCACAGGGAGCCCACACAATCTGTTTGTGTAGCCGATTGTTATTTTATAGTAAATGTACTGGATTTACCGTTTGCTTCACCTATAGCGATATATCGCTAACTATGTATATAAATCAATGATAAATAAACGTTGAATTACCTTACCTGTGGTGTATAGTCGTCCTTTTGCCTCAAAAGCGGTTTTTTGAGCGATTTTGAATGAATTTGAGTTCGCCGTTGACTGTTCCATATAATAGAAGACCTTCTATTAAGTGAAGCAAACGGTAAATCCAGTACATTTACTATAAAATAACAATCGGCTACACAAACAGATTGTGTGGGCGCCCTGTGCCGAAACCTCCGTAAATACATCATCGATTTTATTGTAAAATTTATACAAATGTCTTTTCAATCAGAGCAAATTCAGAACACTCGGCCACTTTACTCAAATTTATTTACATTGGGT
>NC_133207.1:14109321-14116821 GCF_958299795.1 Porites lutea | reverse complement strand
ACCAGCATGTTTTTTTGCTGCTCGATTTACATTGAGACAGCCCAAAACTCCTGTGTGGAACGCAACGAATTTGCGGACCTTTTGTCTTGATGACTATCATTATGCCTTTCAAGAGACTCTTTGTCCTGTGAAACTCGCTAATTAGATCTTTGTTATTTACTCAAGTTTATATTTTTATACCTCTGATACATTCCGCCCCATTGTCGCGCTTTTCACACATTTTACTGTGCACCAATTTTTTCTTATGTATATTACCACGCGAAATATTTTTCTTATCCCTGATGACGCTCTTGCTCGGAATTTAATTATTGCTTTTCAGCAGTCAAAGGCCTCATTTGAACTAAATTTTTCTTTTTAACGTTTATGTTTTTCATACAATGGAATTTTCCACGAAACAAAAGTGCTTACTTGCAGAACTTGCTCATATTTACCAACAAATCTTCAAGCCATGTTCTTATTGTTTAATAAAAGTGAAAGCCTAGAATGTGTCAAAGTTGTTGTTTTGAAGTCGGGTGTCATCCTTTTCTATAGCGCAATCCATTTTAAACCTCTAAGATTATTTTTAAAAAAAATATTGCGAAGATCTGAATAAGCACATTCCACAAAACATAAACGAATTCGCTTCGTTGGCACTTGCCGGAAGGTAGCCCTAGTAATATCCGTTATTCGTGATGGGACCCCCCTGTACGATTTTCTTGAAACTTGGCCATGATAGAGAACTTTGACAAGCCTATCATTTGATGTGTCAATCAAGTTGCCATGGCGACCCTGGTGACATCATCATGTAAATAAATGACAATAATTAGCAAAATTTCGGTCAAAATTAAAAAAATTCACCTTTAAACAAATAAATTTGCATTTGTGTGTCTTTCTTGGGATCAATAGTTGAAAAGGTCTCGTTTCTATGGCAACCACCTAAATTACTTGAAATGTTATGTAGCAGACTGTATACATTAGTTATGCCAACATATCAAGATAAATAAGGAGTGCTATCATAATTGTTATTGAAGGTAGATAACACTTCCAGTAAGAAACAGTCAAAAGTGCTTTTTTCTATAGTAACAACCAGATTCTGAACGTGCCTATAACAACTGGAACTGTAACATTTAATATGATATGTACCGTAATGATTCGATTTAGCGCCCTCCTTCCAATAAGCACTCCCTTTTGAATAAGCACCCCCCTTCAAATGTGTTTTGTTGATGAGCTCCCCTATCCCATTAAGTGCCCTCATTCCAATAGGCAACCCCATTTAAATAAGCACCATTCTAAAAATATATTTGAACAAGCAGCACTTTGACACGAGGTAAAAGTCATGTGTTGCCTAACGACCCCCTATCTACACCATCAACGAATTGGACGTCAAAGATACCCCACCAGAAAGCTTTTATTTCTGGTAATGAGGTCAGTGACACTGTCAAAGCTATCGCCATAAAAATAGATTAAATTTCCCTCACGTTAACTGAACATTCACCACATATTTGTTACTTTTACAGTTTCTGCTTTTGTTCCTTTTTAAATATAAATATAAATATATATATATATATATATATATATATATATATTAAAGTTTTATTTTGAACATTCGGTTGTTTCTCCAAAAAGAAATAAGCACCCTGTCCGGAATAAGCACCCTATCTTGAATAAACGCCCTTCCTTGAGGTACCTAAAGTATGTTAGCGCCCCAGGCGCTAAATCATATCATTACGGTACATTGAATAATAAATGAAAGATCAAGTTAAAACCTATTTTTGATACAAAAACTGGTTTTTTATGCAATCCATGGCTGTTCAAATTCCCTTATGAGGCACAATTTTTATTCTCATGAGCTAAATGTTCAAACAACTTCCCTCACCTCGAACTCACAGTATAATGAAAAAGTTTTGTATTGATGCTAGGGCTTATAATTTACAAAATGCAATAGTTAAGACTGCACTGAACTCTGGCCCAACTATCATGACAACACTAACATGTTCAATCATGATGATCACTTTAAAAAGCAAACAAAGAGGGTAGGTATCATTGCCATCTCTTGTTATTGCAAGAATTTAGCAAATGATTGTTGTCATTCTAAAAAGTCCTGTGCAACCTTAATTTGCTAATAGAAACAATCAAAGAACAATCAAATCCCCCTTTTTTAAGTCTTAAAGTAATGGCATTGTTCATCCATATCAATCTTCATCAATGTCATATTTGATGATGTACTATGCATCGATTGCATCGGCCGCATCTGGAATACCTCACCGAGGTGCAAGACAGATGCATTGAACCATTCAGCTTGCTCACAGCCATGTTCAGTGCAATTGTGCATGACTCATTTTTCCACAAGAAGCAATGGATTTTCTTGAAACTGGGGATGCAATGCTTTGCTCATGGCTATCATAACTTTTTAACGTGCATCTCTCAGCTTCTTCACCAGCTTAGCTTTTCCTTCCGACAAGCTTTTGGCACATTCATCTTAACTCCGGAAGGTGAGTCCACCTTCATTTTCAGGCTGAGTTTCCTCACTGGTTAAGTTCCAAAACTTCTGTCATTAGTGTTTAGTTAGCTGCTCAACAGAAAATATGATGCACTTTCCCGACACAGATTTTCTTTGCTGAAAATGTTCCTTGGTTGGTGCTACAACCTGGACGAAAACTTTCTAGAGCTGGAGTTGAGTAACAAGGGCTTTTTGCTTTTCCTTTGCCACATCCAAACTATTTTTCTCACATAGAGGTCCCACAAAGATGCCTCTGTCCAACAACTCTGACAAGACAAAAATTAAATACTTTTTCATATTTTGGAATTCAGGGCCTAATACATAGCTCAAAGTGTACATTTAATAGCCGGCAATTTGACTTTGGTAGATGATAATCACACAAAACAGCTGCAACAAAGCAAATTAGCAAATAACTATTTTGTCTTAGAATACAATGTATGTCTCAAATCCCAGAAACAGCAAGAGATCTATGCCGTACATGAACATGTTTCTCCAGTGAACCTACAGCCACGAAAATAGATTGAGAAAACTAAAAGAATCAAAGCTAAACAGTTCTTAGGCAGTAAATGAGTGAGCATTCCATAAAAATTGAAATATTTGCACGCATTAGAATAATCGATCCTTTGTTTCACAAACTGATATAGTACATTGAATGTCGATGCACGATAAAAAAATATCGCATACAATAAATATTTCAGATTAAAGCAAAGAGCTGCTTGCTTACCTTCCGTTTTGTTGAGGTTGATAGTCCCTCAGCATCGCTGTGAACTTCTTGACATCTTCAGTGAGCGTTGTACTTAAATATTGTAATTCGCTCTCCGGGACATGAAAGCACGTTGAATCTTACTATTTTTCCACTCAAAATAATCTTCATAACCTATAGAATATATAGTCTAAACCGAATAATAATCGAAAAACGTTTCGAAAACTGCTGCTAACACCACACGTTCGGACAAAGAAACTGCCGTCCAGGTCTCCCCTGGTCTTTATCTCCACTGTTTCGTTTGATTCTCATTGTTTTCTAGCCAATGAGTGATTTTGTCCACCAAGGTCCATTCAGGTTTTGTGAACAATGGCGGTCACGCTTACTGGCTGCGAGCAAAAGCAGGCCGAGAGCCCTTTCATCGGTTTGTTAATCATGCTGAAATATGCCACATATCGTGGTGATTTTTACGTATTTTACTTTTCAATGTATGTTCTAAAGATCTGTGAGGTTTATTTCTCAAAAAACTTATTTCGAAGGCCAAAAAACACGAAATTTTCGGCAAGGGTCGAACTTTGATGTCCTTCAAGGGGGCCGAACACGTGGCTAGAAACCCTAACGTGAGTGAAAACGATATTAGCTTAATTAACAAAGGTGCCAAAAATAGTAAATTAAGCTTAATTTTAGATCTTACTCGTTCAGCGTTGGTTTGTATATTTGTGAAGTTTTCTGTGGTCTTGTTAAGAGCAAAAGAAAAAAGAAAAAATCCGAATTGTAGGAGTTGACTGAAACTCATACATGCCTGTTTTAAAGAATTAAAATAAAATAAACTGCATGCCATTTGCAGGATAATTCACGCCGGGGATTGGTTCGATATTCAGATTACCAAATTAATCCTAAATTTGTACTTACAGTATCTCGCGGAATCTGTTTCTTGACCAGCTTTCACCAACAACGCACGAAGGCACCGCAGAAAAAAAAACAGAAAGCTTCAAACGCTTACAAACGTTTCAACTACAGCAGATTCATCGTGATCCGAAAACACGTCGGCGGTAGTTCGGCCGATTTCGTATGTATCTGTGCAAGCTCGGGCTATCTTCTAGGATACTGAAAGGACTATCGTCAGAAAGGAGAAACATTTTTGCAAGATTCGCAAAGCCGACAGGAAGCATATTGAAAATCTAACTAAAATCTTTCGGAGAAGGCAGTCCAAATACTTAAAAACTGAGCGTCTTTGCAGGTATTCACGTCTTACTCAGTCCTCTCATCTCATACTGACTTGAACGACCTGGTCTGAAGCTTACAACATTCTGACGAGATAAACTTTGCGCTTATTGTGGATATTTTTAACAATGATATCTTTAACAATATCTTTCACAATATCTTACATCAGTTTATACTGAGATGATTTGTTATCTCATCGTTAAAGACACTTTCCGTGATCAAATTCAGGAGAACACTACGGGAAAAGTGTAGGAAAAGACCTAAAAATAACAACAAACCTATAATAAAGTTTTTATGAAGCCATTTAACGCATTTTGGGAGATTGCTGGGAAAAATTTATTTGTTCCAAGGACACAATATTTTTTCCAAGTCTCCAAGCCAGCAAAACTTTGCCCCCGCCTGAAGAACAGATATTTTGACATCCTCGGAGACCCAGGGACAGATAGTGGGGGCGAGGGAAAGTCTAAACGGGCGGAAAAATATGGCACGAAGAAAAGAAAAGGACGACGAGAAGAGCCCCTGGGGACAATGTCTTATCAGACGAGTTCCAAACGGTTGCCGCCGTTCTGCCTTTTGATTGGGCAGAAAAACACAAAAGTTTTCTGGCACCAATCTTCTCGTCGTCCTTTTCTTTTCTTCGTGCCATATTTTCTCGCCCGTTTAGACTTTCCCTCGCCCCCACTATCTGCCCCTGGGTCTTCGAGGATGATATTTTGAGGAACAGATTCATAGGTAGTCTGTTATACACAGCCGTTTGGGGAGGAGCGTTGCGTCACGGCACTAAGAACGGCTGTGTAGCAGACTGGATGCAAATTAAACACTGGACCCAGAAATATGATCAGTTTGGAATATCGTGTCAGAAATTATATAAGTTTTGGACTTTTTGGAACTTTCTATATTCATTTGCATTTATTGTCGTTTTAGCTTCCTCGTATCCTTCGTAAGTTTCACATCATCTTCCTTTCCTTTTTGCTATTGAACGTTATTCCTAGATACTAATACTAGTGGTCACTAGTTTTCCTGCGAGTTATTCAAATGAAGGTGTACTTTAATACATGTGCTCATAGCGAACACGTGCGATTACTGCTAATAGGCGAATTTTAGTCAAAAGAATATTCTAGTAGTTTCTTTGAATTTCGGTTTCTTTCAGAGTTTACGCTTGGGACTTGTTTTTTGACTGTTGCGTGCGTTCGACTGTTGCCTGTTCTTGTTGCCTGTCCAGCCATATTCGCACCGAACTAGAACTCAATATAGTTAAACATCAAGCAGCGAAAAAAAGACAGGAAAGTCGGTACGCCAGTAGCCAAAATCTATAGGGACAACAAGCGGGGAAAGTCGTCACGTGATCTCAGAACTGAAGGTTGCACGAGAGTCTTGGAATTGTGTAGTGGTTCGGAGTCGTGGAGCTGATCGAGTGCGTAGATTGAGTGTAGATCATTGTAATTTCACGCGAATTGATGTCGATGAATTCTTTAAGTGTACAACAGAGTACAGAATTCTAAAATATGAACATGTGAAGAAATATACTTTCAAGGGAGTGAAGAATTAAAGCTAAATGGAACTGGATGTATCACACATAATTTTTTGACAAAGCGTAAACTGTTTTCAGCAAACAGGGGCACCCAATGGCAGTCTCCTCCTAAATACATTGAAAACACGTTTAAGACTATCCAGAACACTTTTAGATCTCTAGAAATGCATTGTAAGCGGCGCTATAACATTTGTATCTGTTCGGTCACGATCCTCAGGGACGGAGGGGGAACTTGAGTCTTTTCAAATTACATGGGCTTCAGTATTGTTGTTGCTGTTGTTGTTTTTTTTTTTCGAAAATTGTAGATGCAAATTATCGTTTTGAATTTTTCTGATTCCTTTCTCCATCGTATTTTTTAATCCGAAAATTTTAGGTTTCCTTGTTCTACGAAAAATAGCCTAACCTGGGGAGTGAATGTGAAAAATAAAACCTCAGAAAATCATAGAGAATTAATTAGACAAGCTTCGAAAATAGTATCACACGAATGGAACAGTCATCTAGAAATTTTAAGCCGTTTTCAAGCAATAGAAACTTCCAGACCATATTTGCTTCTCCGAATAGATATTTTACAGAAAACAGTCGTTGGGTAGCTCTGAGCAAATGTGTAGGTCTTAAATAAGACTCGTAATTTCGAGGTCTGCGAGAGCGATGTCCAGGAATATGTTTTACAAAAGAATTAATGAAATGAAGGCAACATTTTACCCATCTTTTTCTTTTTTATGGCCTAGCTAAATTCCAAAACGATTACAAACTAACCACTCTTTGGAAGCAAGGAATGATAAAGACGGTTTGAGACGACGGTCAGAACAAAATAGAGTTTACGCAGCCTCCCGCTTACCTTGTCTAACTTATGACAGTCAAGTGTTCCTGGAAGACAAAAAGGTTTTAGCTTCTGGAACCGTTTTGGAACATTCGGAACCAAACCCAACTCCACAATAATTCCAGCCCAGCCGTACGAGTCTATTGACCTATAGTAACGTAATCTAGGCGTCGTAATTACAGTGCACAATGACGAAACTGTAAGGATTTGTATGGGAAAAGATGCAAACGGCGTGTGTCCACAGGCAGCCCAAGCTCAGTGTGGTGTTATATTGCGTAATCCTCAAATGGCCATGAGCGTGAAGGATTTGTAAGGGAATTCAGGTAAAAGATTCAAGAAGATAAATACTCGCTATAATTTTCAATAAAAAAACACTTGACATTATTTATTGTTTGTTCTTCCCTTTTTTGAGGCTATTTTCCCGATCCACGGCGATTTTAATTGATCATAGTCCCTTACCCCGAGTTTCCGCCACAACTGACACTACATGGGGGGTCTGGAAGGGTATTTTCTGGATCCGGGATTTGACCAAAATACGGTGCGGGATTCGGGAAAACGCAAGATGTTTTAACGGGGAAGGGGATTTTACAGCTACTGGCCAAAATTCAAGCTAGATGCGGGATTTGTTTGCCTGTACGTTGGAAATTTGGGAAATCATACGTTTGTGCAGCGGAACTGATGCGAATTAAACAGGTGTGCGCTTTTTTTTTTTTTTTTTCGATTGTTGTTTTTTTTGGAAAGAA
>NC_133207.1:14099321-14104321 GCF_958299795.1 Porites lutea | reverse complement strand
AAAATGCTGTAACTTAACTATTCCTAACCTGATGTAAGAAAAACTGTACGCTGTTTACCTCTATAACAAGATGCATGCCGAATAGAGTACGAGAAAGAAAACGCTGTAACTTAACTTTTCCTCCCCTGATGTAAGGAAACTCTAAGCTGTTTACCTCTAACATGACGCCTGCCGAATAGAGTACGAGAGAGAAAATGTTGTAACCTAACTTTTCCTCCCCTGATGTAAGGAAACTCTACGCTGTTTACCCCTAACCTGCTGCGTGCCGAATAGAGTACGAGAGAGAAAATGTTGTAACTTAACTTTTCCTCCCCTGATGTAAGGAAAACTGTACGCTCTTTACCCCTAACATGATGCGTGCCGAATAGAGTACATGAGAGAAAATGCTGTAACTTAACTATTCCTAACCTGATCGATGTAAGGAAAGCTGTACGCTCTTTACCTCTAACCTGCTGCGTGCCGAACAGAGTACGAGATAGAAAATGCTGTAACTTAACTTTTCGTCCCTTGATGTAAGGAAAACTGTGCGCTCTTTACCTCTAACATGATGCGTGCCGAGAAGAGTACGAGAGAGAAAATGCTGTAACTTGACTTTTCCTCCCCTGTTGTAAGGAAAGCTGTAAGCTCTTTACCTCTAACCTGCTGAGTGCCGAATAGAGTACGTGAGAGAAAATGCTGTAACTTAACTTTTCCTTCCCTTATGTGAGGAAAATTGTGCGCTGTTTACCCCTAACATGATGCGTGCCGAATAGAGTACGAGAGAGAAAATGCTGTAACTTAACTTTTCCTTCCCTTATGTGAGGAAAATTGTGCGCTGTTTACCCCTACCCTGCTGCGTGCCGAATAGAGCACGAGAGGGAAAGTGCTGTAACGCAACTTTTCGTCCCCTGATGTAAGGAAAACTGTACGCTCTTTACCTCTAACATGATGCGTGTCGAATAGAGCACGAGAGGGAAAATGCTGTAACTTAACTTTTCGTCCCTTGATGTAAGGAAAACTGTACGCTCTTTACCTCTAACATGATGCGTACCGAATAGAGTACGAGAGAGAAAATGCTGTAACTTAACTATTCCTAACCTGATGTAAGGAAAGCTGTACGCTCTTTACCCCTAAATGATACGTGCCGAATAGAGTACGAGAGAGAAAATGCTGTAACGTAACTTTTGCTGTTGATGTGTGGCGAATAGGGTACGAGAGGGATATTGGTGACTGCTTACAGTGACCGCTTCTTGCCAATGGCGATATCAACAATATCAACCGGTATCCGTTCAAATGGGCCCTAGGAGCGGATAGGGCGTAGTGGAGGGGACATGGTAGAAAGGGAAGTATGCCGTGAAACGCAGGGCACGCTTTTAGAAAATATTTCGCTAACTGGTTGATGCCATTGCAGTGGAAGCGAAGACCAAACTGCCTTACTAAGCTACGCAAGCCACCACCTTACAGACTCCAGATGGAAAGGAATGAATCTCACGTAGTCGTTGAATAGCTTCTTCTTTTGAGATAAACGCAATGTTCCGTTGTTTCCCAGACCATTATCCCCAGAGTACTGTACCCACAAAATGCTTTGCTCTTCGTCGGGTTTATTTGAGGGCCTGCACCAAGGCTCCTTTGTTCAAGTTTTCCCTTCCAAAACAACTTGTTTCGGTATTTGGTAAAAAATACGCGCAACACCTGCCACTCATTCGGGCATCGCCGCATTTTGATCTCTCAAGATAGACCGTGCAAATTACTTTGGAAAGAGTTGACCAGCAGACTAAACAAACTGGTCTTAAGAAAGTATCCTACTCGTTGCAATCCCTTATAAAAAACCTGTTTCTCAGAGGAGAAATATACACAGATTTCAAGTCCATTAAAAAAGTAACGCTTGCATGAAAAGTTGTTTAAAGTAAAATTCGGATAAATTCGCCTACAAAACGACCTATACTGCAAAACGGAAGGTAGATCGTTATTAGTCTCATACCCGGACTATTTGGTATGCACAAGAGAAAAATATAGGCTGAGAAGAGTCCCGCGAAGGTTCTCGAAAAAGTTTTACTCGGGAAGCTCAACTTTGAGCACGCAGTAGAAATGTGACATATAGCGTACATTTTTTACGTTTACAGAGTGAAAAAAGGCAACTTTAAACATTCTTTGTCTCGTACTCTATTCTGCACGCAGCTGAATGTGACAAATATCGTTCATTTTTTAAGGTTTCCTTAGTGGAAAAAGCTTGATAACTTTGATCACTCTCTCGTACTCTAATAGGCTCGCAGGAGAAATGTGACATACATCGTACATTTTTCAGGTTTTAAGAGTGAAAATAGTAACGTTTTGTCACTCCCCATCTCGTACACTATTCAGCACGCAGCAGACCAACATCTACATTTTTTAGTTTAAAGAGTGAGAAAAGTCAACTTTGATCATTCTCTATCTCGTACTCTTTTCGGCACGCAGCAGAAGTGTGACAAACGTCGTACATTTTCAGGTTTTAAAAGTGAAAATAGTCAAGTGTGATCATTCTTTATCTCATAGTCTATTCGGAACGCGACAAACATGTGACATACATTGTAGATTTTTCAAGTTTACAGAGTGAAAAAAGTCAACTTTGATCATTCTTTAACTCGTACTCTATTCGGCACGCAGCAGAAATGCGACTTATCGTACATTTTTATTCTTTATCTCATACTTTATTCGGCACGCGACAAAAATGTGACATACATCGTAGATTTTTCAGGTTTTAAGAGTGCAATCAGTCAACTTTGATCATTCTTCAGAACTCGTACTCTATTCGGCATGCAGCAGAAATATGAGTTATCGTACATTTTTGGGGTTTACAAAGTGAAAAAAAGTCAAGTTTAATCATTCTCTGTTTCGAACTCTACACGACACGCAACAGAAATTGGAAATACATCGCACATTTTTTAAGGTTTTGAGACTGAAAATCGTCAAGTTTGATCAATCTCTATCTTGTACTCTATTCAGCACGCACGTGAATTGCGACAAATATTTTATCCTTGTTAGGCTTTTCAAAAATAAGTAGGCCTGTTATAAATATTATTTCCGTATTAAATATCAACCTTTTTTGTAAACGACCTATTCTCATGAACAGAAATTAAATTTCAGAAATTGCTGTTTTCTATAACAAATGTGACAGAAGGTGTAACTTTTTTACCTGATGTCTTAGGCTGTTCCTTACTCATTCTCCCGAAGTCCAGTACGTTCTCAAGTCTTACAATTTTCTGCTTTGATGCATGCACTTTTGGATTCCCCCTTTTTAGCTTTGAGTTTTTTATTATTTACCTTCAGAACAAGTAGAAGAAAACTTCATGAGCTAAAAAGTACTGAGATAAGGTGCAGAATTCTACGAAGTTTGTACCCGTTCATTTAACAGGCGTGATGAAATTCTGCAGGGTCCTTGATTGAGGGTTGAATGATTGCGTCATTGGCCTTTTAAACGAGTCATTTTCCCCTTTCCTGTGTACCGACATTTCGCTTTTTTTAAAGTCATATGAAGTTTCAAATAAATTCGCATTAAAATTTTACATAACCTGAAATCCGTACTTATTTTGCTTCGCTTGTTTAGTGCTAAATATTCAGTGCGGCGACGTAACAGAGAATGTGTGACAGATGATTTTACAGTTCCTAACATTTAGCGTGGTTGAATGTCATTTTATATTCCAGACACACAAAAACGTGTTATCTAAAATGTTCTATTACCAATTACTCGAACAGGCAGATGAATAAATAAATCTTAATCGTTTGGCTTAAAAGAGTTTTGATTCGTTTCCACAGTAATTGTCGAGAATTTAAAGTCTCTTTTTAAAAAAAGCTTTAAACCCATTTGAGACTAATTTAATTGGATTCCGAGGTCAGAGCTTTGTCATTATGTTGTCATCGCGTCGATTCAGGTATTTCATAGTTTGTCATAATTTATGCGTTGTACTCTTCTCGGCACGGTACTCTATTCGGTACTTTACAGGGCTCACTTCATAAAGAAGCCCGCTCGCACAATATGTAAACCCGTTCCACGATTACACCGAAAGCCAGTGTACTAAAAAATTACTTGAAAACAAAAGGAAGAACTTGCAGCTAGTGAATCCACAGATCAATACATAGGCGAATTTCTTCACGCAAGCTTCAGATAAATAACGAGTAGCGTTCATCAACAGGTACATTTGTTTACACATGAAATCAACTACTGTTCACAGTCACCGGTCTGTTTGTAAGCTTTTTCTCAATCCTTGCGAGGATGTTCCAGTCGCTGTCTCTGTGGTATTCAGAATCTGTGTTCGGCATCTTGCTTTATGTCTATATTTGGCAACGATAACAGTAATTTCCAAAAAAGTAAGGTAAGATCAATCACGGCTGGATGTCTTCAGAAACGGCTGAATGAAAATACGGTTCTTGTAGTAAACGACTGGGCCATGAAATTTCTCCCTCAGTTGTATCGTGAATCCCAGCAAGATTGGTTCGGCAAGATTGGTTCGGCAAGTCCCATATCCGTATTTATATCAACGAGGGACACAATGTCACCAAAGCAGAAGAGATGCAGGAAGCACTACTCTCGCATGGGGGAGTCAATGGTGTTCGTGTGGCAGTTTTACAGACAGTGCCAGAAATAAATCAAGAACAGAAGATCCCGGGAATAAGCAAACTGCACAATTTCGAGTTCAGCGATGGGGCAATATGTAAACCCGTTCCACGATTACACCGAAAGCCAGTGTACTAAAAAATTACTTGAAAACAAAAGGAAGAACTTGCAGCTAGTGAATCCACAGATCAATACATACGCAAATCGCAGATCGCAATCGATTTGCAATCGAAACAACCTGCTCGTCTCTTACGTCATCGGGAAACTTCGATAAATCTGGTCGGAGGAAGACGTAAGCATTTGGTTAGTTTCTACCAAACAGTCCAGGTTTAAGTATTCTCTTCATCAAAAAGTTTTTTCACTTCAGGCGGTTAAAGTTCTTAAGGGGAGCGAAATCTGTTGTTTCCTACTGCACAAGCGTTCAAATCGC
>NC_133207.1:14071821-14089321 GCF_958299795.1 Porites lutea | reverse complement strand
AGAACATTTGAATGACTCGGAAACTGCGAAGCATAATTAAGCTTACCGCTTAACTCAACAGTGAGATCAGTCATCTGGCGAACGGGAATATTGCCAATATCAAGGTGCTCAGGCAACAAAGGACCTAAAATAATGAATATATATGTATTAAATAGTCATAATGGGAAACCGTGGGCTAGATGGGGTGGCTTACTGTAAGGTGAAAAGGTATGAGACAAAGAGGAAGGTTATGTTACAAATGCACTGCAAAAAAGTATTACATGTATATTGCCTTATTTATCTATATTTCACGGGAACAAACTCACCTGTAGTTCCAGCTGGTGCAATATCTCTCAGATGTTTCAGTACATCAAGCCTGTTAGACTGTTTTGCTTTATTTGCCAGGCAACGGATCAATCGTTTGGTACCAGGGTCTGGCTGTTCAAGTGAATCCTGATTCAGTTGCAAAGAGGCTCTCAATTGAAGTACAACCTCTATAGAGTCACACGGCTGCGACATAATTGTTTCTATGGCCTTGCTTGGAAGAGCAATCACTTTTTCATCAATTCCTGCGAAAGAAACTAACTTTAACAACACTAGCACCATACTAAGCAATAATACCAACCTCATATTCTGCTCACAGGTTTCGGCTTTGTTTTTATTTTTTTTGAGCCACCAGAGTCCTTGTCTAGTTGACGTCTAATCATTTAGAAAGCTTTTGTAATATAGACGAATTATGTTCCCCCACAACTTTCAGGAGAGGACTGGAAGTGACGAAATGGTCTCCAAGTCGAGAACGAGCGAAGATATTCCGCACTGATGAGGTGTCATAACCAAGATCTGGGTAGTGCACGTGCTTGTGATTGGATGAAAATTTGCGTCAGTCAATGAACATCACTACCCAGATCTGGGTAGAGACACGTCATCAGTAAGGAATATCTTCGTTCTTTCCTCAGACGTCATTTCGCAGGGAACTCGCAAAAATGTCGGCTGTTTTCTTAGGCTAGTACTACCCTAGAACAATTTTTACATTATCTAGTCACTCTAAAGTTACAGTCCTACCTCCCCCAGAAGCTGGACGTCTTTCTTCACTGTCGTCGGTTGGAATCTGTAATAAACAATGACGGAAGGGAAACTCAAAGGCTATTTCAATCTACTGTGTCAGCAATTCTGTGTACCAAAGTTGCCTTTGGAAAAAGAGTATTTAAAGCCATTAAACGAAACCGCTAACGGATAATTTAAGGGTCGCTTTAGCAAACTGAAATATCAAGAATGTCTTTAGCAACATTCTTTGTGATGTTTAGACACTTTAAAAATTGACTGGTGAGTCGGGTCTGCTTTCAGTAGTTCTGTAAAAGATCTAACAGGTTCATGAGAAGCGGTAAATAACGACATGGTAGTGAAAGTGTATTCACCTGTTCATGTAAGGGATCAAACCAAGGGGCAAATTGTTTGACGTACACTTTGTCACTTTGGGCGGCTGCATACTTACGACATCTGATGAACTGATTGGCACTACGTAAATCAGACTCAGACCAGAAGTGCAGACATTCCTCTTGCTCGCAACACTGCTTGTGGTGGGTGCAGCAGTAATTAACCTTACATTCTTGGCAACAGACGGGGCAGATTACACCAAGTTCGTACATCATATTCTTCAACCAACAGAATTCTTTTCGCATGCACTCAAGCATCAATCCCAGTTGTCGGCGCACGGCACGAGCACAGGCCACTTCAAATGCACCATAGTTGATATCTGCAGAAAGGTTCAACTTGGATTGCAAACATTCTGCTGGGTTAGCACTGAGATTTCCTCTGTGAACCACAACTTCAATACACGATGAATGACACAGAAGGATTACAGAGCAGTCGTCATCCGCAGACGTATAAAATCGCGCAAAATCAGCGTACAACTGGGGATTCTCTGCACTCCAAAACTCGTCTTGGCCCCACTGAAAAAATTGTAACACGAGTCGGGGAAAGAATCCTGGAGGAACCTGACCCGATTGAAACCTGAGGAAGAGAGAAGGAATTTGTGCAGAAGCAACCAGCTTCACGATCTCCTTTGGTGGATGTGACATCAACATGGATGGCACGAGGTACTGTTTGCCACTTGAAGCATTCGAACAAGGCCATGGACAGAGCAGGCTGAACCTTTCCATGATAGCAAGAAGACTAGCGGAGGTTTCTTCCTGGCTTAATAAAGGACCCCACACGTGCTCCAAAAGTTTTTCGCCAAGAATGCCCGTTGACTCTAGCTGCAACCACAGTTCTTTAAATTTACTTTCTTCTTGGTCATACGGCTTAACTGTTATCACCGTTTTGAAGACATCAACTAACCACTGAGGGTCCAAGACGACAAAATTACTCAACGCTGGGGTGTCGTCAAAGTGAACCAAAATCCTCTGGTCATGTAGAAAGTTCAACAATGTGAGAAATTCTTGATCATCATCAATTTTGCACACTTCAAATGCAATTTCTTTTGCCACTGAGAGAGAAATCCATTTATGACCATCTCGTACAGTGCCTTGAAGAGCCCTCTCATATTTCAACCACTTGATTGGGATGGCTTCTTTCATCTGAGGTAGCTCTTTAGCAACGGCAAGTAATTCTTTTCGCAATCGTGTAACCTCTGAGCATTCAGATCCAAGTCCTGCAGATTTGGTGTTGTCCACCACAAACACATCCTCATATATGTGGTTCCTGAAGGGTTTGGTCTGTAGACTGCCAAATACCCCACGGGCGAGCGCGAACGGATCTGCTCCTCTGTTAGGTTCATCAGCGTGAGTGCAAACTAGGAACACGGGAGGAACCTTCACTTGAATACGGTCCAACCTTACAAACTGCTCTTCCGTTTCCTTGGCTAGGGAAGCCACGGATGTCATCCAAAAATTGAGATAGTCCAGATTGATTTTCGTGCCATAACTGTCTAAAATTTTCTTGTACAGCCCCTGCTTCACAGCTGGCTTAGCTATATCGTATGGATTCCGGCTAAGGTCAAAAACCAAAAGGTATATTGCTCTTGCAGTGATAAAAAGTGGATGCGTGGTATAGTAGACACTTTGTCCACCAAAATCCCATAAAATGGTATAAATTTCTTCATCATCTTGCGCGTTTTCATCCTCTTTTAGTAACTTTTTAATCAATGCTGCGACCTCATCTGGTATCCTAGGCGACTCGATAGGGACATGTACTTCCTTTTTCAGAGTGGGATCAGAGGAGATTTTAGGAATGACTTCTGGATCGCCTAGCTCCTCAGAAGGCAACTGATTTGAGTCATTAAAGACAGACACTGCTGAAGATCCCGATTGTTCCATTTTTATTTTTTCCACTGCAAAACCGCTCTGCTCTTCCTTTAAATCGTCAGCAACCAAACGAGCCGCGTGTTGCTCAAAGGAAATGTCTTTTATAGCACCTGTGTTATCCCCTACCTTCCAAATCTCAGTTGAGACTTTGATGAATGAGGGGTCAGCATCTATCCCTATGGTGCTGTCTTCAGCAGGATTGAAAGGCTTTCCCATTAGCGAATTTTTCAGGCTGGTCTTGCCAGAGCTGTCTTGTCCAATCAACATTATTGGAACCCTCTTGACAGATGCCTTCCCGTCATCGAGAGCTTTTTCGTAAGCTTCCAAAGCCAAGCGTCCACGTAACTTAATCTCTACAGGAATCTCTGTAGGAACAAAGGACTGCATTACAATTTAAATTGCACTTAAAAAAGTAGAGTAACTGACAAGTTTTAAGAAAAGCAATGATAGAAAAGCCTTTCACTGAATTAATACCTGCATAGCAAATGTTAGCCTGTAAGGCAATCTCTAGGCAAGGAGAGTAAGATAGATACTTGCGCGGAGTACGAATTAAGCAAATAGAAGGTGACGCATGCGTAGAACCCCAATCTTATCTGTCCTTTATTTGAGGCAGCTTATATTACAATGAAGTAATGGTCCGCGTAAGAACTAGGCAAAAGAACAATAGGCCACAGCAACGGCAGCAGTTACTTTTCAGGCGCAAACTTCTCCGATCAAATTATATGTAAATGCTCTGATTGGTCATCGGGGTAAAAAGCGCGAAATTTGAACTAAGACAATAATAAAAACAATAATAAATACCGTAAAATTCCGAAAATAAGCCCCTCCATATATAAGCCCCTCCAAATATAAGCGCCCCAAACGCAGAAAACCCTCCGTTAAATCGCCCCTCCAAATATAAGCCCCCCCCCCCCCCCCCGGGGGCTTGTACTTGGAATTTGCCCTAAAATACAAAGTAAAACAAAGCAAAAACGGTAAATTTCCTTCCATCTGTAAGGCTAGCCCAATCGATTTTGAAACGCAAATTTCCCTCCGTAGATAAGCCCCTCCAAAAATAAGCCCCTCAAAAAGGGCCTTTGAAAAATATAAGCCCTGGGGCTTATTTCCGGAATTTTGCGGTAAATTATTTATACATGGTGATCAATTCAGTTATATAACTGCTATCAATGTGGGCCCTGTGAAATAATTAATTAATTAATAAAAACATAATGAAGCTTAAAAAAAAGACATAAAAGTGATAATAAAAAAGAATAACTTGTATAGATCCTAGATTCTAAAAACAGTATAGATGGTAGATTCTAAAAACAGCGAAATGTTAAAAAATGCTGAAAACTATGAGTTAAAAATTATCGCTTAGAAATTTCTAGCTTAATTTTATCGACAAAAAGGTTCTGGCTAAACCTAGTGTTATATAAAAAAATGTCATAGCGTCTGATGATAAAATACCCATTAAACAAGTCGCGAACAGTCCCCTTAATTGAAAAGACAGTTATTAACTAATTGTTTAAATATGTTCCTCTCGTCTATCGGAGAGCGGCTACCATCTGAGTCGTTCGATGATGGCATCTCTTGTTAACCTGCGATCAGGCGGTCCTTCTTCCCTTTTTGTTTGGGAGACGAGGGAAAAAGGTTTTCTCTAGAACAATGCGGCTAACTTTTCTTTGCAAACGTTCGATCCTTTGCTGGTTCTCAAGACCACAGCCGTGCCAGGTGACGTCACCGTACTCCAGAAGCGGTAACATCATGGATTTATACAAACGATTAGAAGATTCAGTTGTAAATAGAAGTCTCACTCTTGAAATAATTCCTAGTTTCTGGGATACCTTGGATGCTACATAATCGATATGTTGGTTAAATGAGAGATGGTTGTCGAGTATAACACCCAGATACTTGAAAACTGTGGAGACCTTACTAGGAGTCTCGTCCAGAGTCACTGAAAAGTCCGCAGTTCCTGATATCTTCAGTCGTTGTCTGGTACCATAAAGTAAACATTTCGTTTTCTCTCAGATTCAGAAAAGTTTTTTTTAAAGCCAATGAGAAATATTCGCCAGATCCAGGGGCAATTTCATTTAAATTTCAGAGATGGAATTACCAGAGAAGTAGATAACAGTGACATCGTCATACATCAATATTTGTGAAAATTGAAGGCAACATGGAAGGTCATTAATGTAAAATATAAAAAGTAACAGACTAAGAATGCTTCCCTGAGGGACTCCAGTTAAGACAGGCTGGGGATCAGAGCATGTACCGTCTACGCACACGACTTGATTCCTGTTAGATAGGTAATCAGAGAACCAGGCTAAATTGATGTCCTTAACTCTATAACTCTCCAATTTCCGCAGAAGGCTCTGGTGGGGTAGGGTATCAAAAGCTTTCCTTAAGGACCTCCTTAAGTTGATAAATAAGGAACCAGACATATTTCAGGGTCGTAACGAGGTATATTTTCTCCCGACTGATCCCACATTTTGGCCTTAAATTTTGATCCCTGATCCCATGAAAATGTTTTGATCCCTGGATTCAATCTGGGTTGGATTAGCTGCATATCATATAAAAACTAGACGCCTCTAGTCGTGCATCACCATCTAACTATGCTTGTAGACTACTCATACTAGTGTGCGTTGCTTCAGGGGTGTAGCCTGAGATCTTCAAGGTGTACGATGCGGTGATGAAGATTTGCAGCATCGAAGGTGGCCCAGCTTAGGGGAGTCAGGGGGCATGCTGCCCCAGAAAATATTTAAATTTAGGGTCTCGGAAATGCTATATCCAGCATTTTCTGCAGTGATTTTTTTGACTTAGTCAGTTATTGTATACTTTACCCATCTCTGGAGTTGTCGTAAGATGCATTCTTTACGAAAAACTGAAAGGCGAGTGACACCCTCAGAATTGTGGAATAATAAAAGGATAACTGAGTAATCACTAACACAAAGTCACCAGTATAGTGCGAACGAGGTAAGTGTCACCCCGATTTTCAAGTGATAAAAATGCTTTTTCAAAAAAAAAAAATTTTTTATCTTAGCTGTAAGAGCGCATGCGCGTATATGGACGCTACGCTCCTCAGTAGCTCCTGCTCCAGCAAAATGAGATCCAAAGAGATCTCTTTGGGCAAAGATCGGCTTGACAAGCGATCAAAGTAGCTACAGAATTCTACAAGACCAGGATGATAAGAGAATCCCCATCGCAACAGGCGTATGAACAAAAACGGCTATACCGAGGACTTTCGTTATATAGAGGCTCGTCAAATCGAGGTTCCACTGTAGGTGCGACCTTAGGATTTTTCCATTCGTTTAGAAAACGTGCAGACGATAAGGACAGGTTAATTAGGTGCGTGATGGAGCGCGGCGAGCGGTTACAGCGGCACTGTCTTTTAATAGCCCAGCAGGTATCATGTCCGAACCTGCTGCTTTGCTAATCATGGGTAACTGCTGGTAAGCGAACCTCTCTGAAACCGATTGAAATCTGAAAATATGATCCGTAAATGTAGATGTCAAACTACTGTCTTTAACAGTAGAGGGAGAGGTGTTATTAGCCACACGTTTTTGGACTATTGTGGTGAGATAAGCGTTAAGGGAATTTGCAATTTGAAACTTGCCACTTATCGTCTCACCGTCAACTTTGAGCGAGTGCAGTGGTGAATTATCAGTGTTCTTGTTTGTAAAAATCTTTTTGACCGTTTTCCAGATCAGAAACGTTTTGGGTTATTCATATTCTCCTCAAAGCCATTACTGGTGGTAGTCCCCCCTCTCAAATTAAATTTTGTTAGTCACGGAATTACGAAACCGCCGATAGGAACTCCAGTTCAACTCCATAAAATGTTTGGCGGGCTTTTTCAAAAGATAATCTCTCTGGCGCATCAAGGATTTAATTTCACTTGGTATTAGCGGGCATATCCGGCCTCGTGCCTTTCTAATGACAAAAGGGCGTGTTTATGGGACAAAATTTAAAAACACGGCTGGTGTTGTGATTTGAAGGATAATGTCTTACATGCACTTAAAGAATTAATGATGCCAGCAAAAAACTGTTGGAACATGAAGTAAACTTTTAAAATATAAAAAGGGTGGTCCATGGAACGGGGAGTTTATATACGTCCCTTTACAAAGGCTGTATAAAATGCATCCTTTACTTATTACTGTAGTGAAACAATGCCAATAAAGGTAACAAAGCAAGAGAGGATAAAGGGGACAGAGAAGGCATCCCCCATACACACCCTATTCCATAGGTAATTCGTCTCGAGTTATTTTTAAGACCAAAGATCCCAAGGGGGGTTAGACAACAGCCAATCACATCGCGCGAATGTGTTCCGCGTGGATGACCCACGCTCAGAGCCACGTGTCCTTCACGAATTGACGCTGAAAAAAAATGGCGGAAGACGCGGACAGCGATATTGCTATTCGTTTTGTCGACGAAAACGACTAAAGAGAGATTTCTACTAAAGCGGTGTCAGCGAAATGGAAATTAAAAAAGAATCGCCCTTGCTCTCTTGTATAGAGCTAACAGCACAGCAGGAAAATCCTTAACACACTGAATATTCTCTCAGGATCATTTATAATTTACAGTTTGAAGAGAGCAACTTCTGGTTTGATATTTATTATTTTATTAGTCTTTTAGTATTCAACAAAAATAACACTTGGCGTCCTACTTGCTTTAATGTACAAACGCCCGGTTTCAATAGACCGGCGAAATTTCTCAGTTTATTAAAGCACTGAGGTTACGACAACTGCGAGTTAAACTGATTCCACGGGTTGTCAAAGAGTCCAGCGATTCCCTTTTTCCAGGTGAGCGCCGACTCATTTCGCTTCAATATTCAGAAGTGCTCTCGATCTCTTTACGCTTTCATTGCCTTTCACCCGACATGTTTTGCACGGCGTTTAGTCATGCGAAACCTCCACGAAACATCCACGCAGCGCGCGAGGTAACTTTATCCCGATTCCAAAAATAACTCGAGACGAATTACCTATGGAATAGGGTGCGTATGGGGGATGCTTTCTCTGTCCCCTTTATCCTCTCTTGTAACAAAGTGATAGTTTTCATGTATAGGAAGGCCTAGTTTAGAAACATGAAAAGCCAAAGCTGTTTATTGGCTTAAAAGATGTATTTGTAGCCCCTTCATACATAATAACACAATAAGTCGCTGAAACTGTACGTACTGTACTCACCAACTGTGTCTGGAAAATGCGCGGTTATGATTTGAATAGCATGCTTGCATTCGGACTTCTCCAACCCTACTACAAAATCGGTGAGAGTCATCTCAGGAAACATATACGCCAGCCACTGTAACACTTCCTTTGTGGGGCTCTTTCTCGGTCCTCTTATCTTGCTGTGCTCATGAATTTCATCACACACAGAAGACCGGATGTTGAGATGACGGGCCAACCTGCGCCACTCACTACGCGTACTCCACAGACTTAGCCCAGAACTGAGCGCGTCAGCTATCATTCTTATGATTTCTGCTTGAGGTGTCACAAGATCCTTTATCAAGACCTCATCTGGAGGAAAACGAATATTGAGTAATGAGTAAAATCACGGTAATACAACTTGTTAAATGAAACGTATGATGAAAGAGTTAACACAAAACAAATAAATTAACTGAATTAATTGTTTGGTGGATTCACAGGCAGCCCAAGCTCTGTATGAGAGCTCAATGGTCTCATTTTGCGTAGTCCTCAAAATGGCCGTGAACATACGCCACTTCCACATTTCCCATAATGCACCTTATCTGCCCCGCAAATTTTTGCATAACCTTAATTTTTCATTTCTCCTGCGTATTTCAGCCGTCCCAAGAGAAATTGAAACAATGCTTATGCAAATTTTAGGGGGCAAAGGAGGTGCATTCTGGGAAATGTGGAAATGGCTAATAAAGGATTTGTATGAGAATTCAGGAAAAGATTCAAGAAGATGAATACTCGCTGGGATTTTCAATAAAATACGCTTTCTTATTTACTTGGCTTTTTCTTGCTTGCTGTTTGGTTGTTTTCCCGATAACAAATTAAGTAAATAAGGGAAAGTGTATTTTATTGAAAATCCCAGCGACCATTTATCGTTCTTGAAGTATATTCGCGCTGGGGGTTGGGGGAGGGGGGGGGGGGGCTCCCTTATACAGGCTTAATAGGTATGTGCCGCCCCATGGAGTCGGGTTCCTGCGCCGTTTTGGTCTGAAAACGGGTATATACTTTGCCTATTTTGGTCTGGAATCGGGTATGGTTTTCAAGGGTACTATGGGAGCGTATGAACTTGTTGATCGTTTCAATTCCAAATGAATAAGAACGAAGTAGAAATATGCGAATTTGAAATGCATCCGAATTTTTTTTCTTTGTTTGCGCACTGAATCTAAGTAATGATGACGTAATTTTTGCCTAAAGGCCAGGTCTGAAAACGGGTATGGATTTTGGAGTTCTGGTCTGAAAACGGGTCTGGAAAATGATATTTTTGGTCTGAAATAGGGTCTTTTAATTTGTCAAATGTCGGCGATTTTTTTTTCAGGAGTTGATTTCTAAAGCCTGGTTTCCATATGATCGTCCGGGTCGTCCTGATCGGCCCGGACGACTGGGACGATTGGTACAGTATGTGGTCCTTGGTCCGGACGAAAAAGACGTAAATGAGTATTTGTTACCGTAGAAGAGGAGTAGTGAACTGTAATTTGTCCTGTAAGTTGCCGTAACATTTAAATAACTTGTGACAAAACGACAGCTTCTGAGCCTTGCCGAAAATCCTGCATTATTGAAAATGACCGTTCCGTTTGAAGGCCTCTGGTCCGGCCACTTTGGCCACTTTGTAAGCCGGCATGCAAAATGTGCGCAAAAAAAAAACGTTCCAAGCACCAACTGATCTAAATTCCTGTGTATTTTCTATAGGCATCATTTTAACTTCGAAACCAAAATGAAATTTCTGTGTATGTATAATGAGCTATAGTTTGGTCAGCCTTGGTCTCATGAAGAATTATTATTTTTGCTTCTGTGCGAATGTGTGTCGTGCAGTTACGACGCGAAGGCAGCGAAATCGCCACAATTTTAAATGAATTCAATCAAAGTTTAGAGAGAAAGAAAACTTTAAATTGTCGTCGCTTGTTAACGGCCTCAAAAAAACTGGGAACGGCAAAGAAATCCGACCGGACTGCACGTGCAGTCCGTGTCATCCCTGCAGAAAATTTGGTAATTACGTGACCGTGCACCGACCGCCCGAACGAACGACCGTCCGTCCGAGCCACGGGCATACCAATGTAAAATAACCAATCAACAAGTATGGCAACCCAAGTGCAACTCGAGGTTATTTTGGCGGGAAATCACATAGCCACCTGCGTCTTGTAAAGCAGAGACATAGATTAATTGTCATGCCCACAAATTTGGAATATAGAGCAAGAGAAAGACAGAGAAAAAGAGAAAGTAGGCGTCAGGCCAGCAAAGCTCAACAAGAAAAAAGGGCGACAGAGATCTAGAGCGAGAGATATTTAAAAAACAAAACAAAACAAACGAGCCATTTATTTGTTGGAAGAACAACATCAAAATTTTGTAGCGGCGTTGACAAAATGAGAAATGCTAGCGGTTACCAATGCAAGGTGAAAATGGGCGGCAGTGTAAAAAAAGTGAACGAGAACACGTACAACATTTCCTTCCAAAACCGTGTAACTAAGAAGTTTCTAGAAGTTTCACGTTGTAGTCGTGCAAAACAACGGCAAAGAAATGTACCAAAAAAGTGTGCTACACAAGTTGCTTTTTTGCTAATTAGTAAGACCTATTGTTGTTTTTTACCGTTCTCCGGCGTTGCCTTCGCCGCTTAGCATTACACGATTTTATATTTTGTTTGAACAAACTATAAATATTATCAAGAGCTTCGCTTTTAGCCCTCGCTAAATCTATGTATTAAAACCATTGCTTGAATTTTTTGACTTTGCTAAAGCTCCCTACTGAAACCAATCGGACGGATATAAGCTTCCTTTTTATGACCTTCTATATCATTATTTAATGAAAAAAGTGCATTGCTATTGGGGATCTGGTCGCCAGCAACATATTATTTCACTTGAACGCTGCATGCGGTTTTTATTATTTATTCCACTCATTGAAAGAGGATGCCTACCGAGCCAGGACTAGACGCAGGACTCGGCAATTTTTCGCTTTCCCGCCCTTTTCACCTCCTGTAAGTCACATGACCATTAAGAGGACGTTTAGGGTGAGAGGTTAGGAAAGGGGGGAGTTTCATATATCCCATGACGCTTCGCGGCTAATTTCTGTCTTCTCTCCGCGGTGGAAAGAGCGTTCGAGGGGTTCGAGGGAGATCACAGGCAGACCACCTTCTGTTAGTGGGGGCCGTTGTTGATTGAAATCTGAGCAACGATTTTTTGTTATTTATAGAAGAAACACATATGAACAATACGGTGGCTATAATTTGTTCCAAAATGCAGAATTTAAAGCAAATTTTTCAATAAACGTTTGAAGAAAATGTTAACTGAGTCATGTGTCATGTTTTTTCCGCCGTCCCGTGCTGTTTTAAGCGCTATTTTGCGAGATGAATATTTGACCTCGGCGGTTGTTCTAACCGCCGAGTTGTTAGCTATTTTTCTTCCCTTTTTCAACAAGTGGCAGTAAGTAGCAAGTTTGGGGACAGGATCTTCCGGCAGGTGCTCTTATCTATTGGGAGTGTTTTTAAGGAAAGGAAATATGTAAATATATATTTCATATTGAGAAGTGAAAAATCAGTTACTGTGCCCAGTAGGCTAAATGCTTCAATTGTCCTTTGACGGTTGAACAATTTGACCCTGCCAGCCCGCGTCGGTTTGAAATTGTCGACTTGACGGTTGGAGTCCGTTGCGGGTCTGCTCTCGACTCGCCTAACCTCAGCCGTGTATTGCCCACTTCGTTGGCGATTTAGGGCCTTCGAAATGGGAAATTTGGCGATGTGAATGATGGTAAATGTGCGCTATTTATCAGGACATCTGTTTCTGGCGGAATTGTCTCCATGTCGCAAATGCCACGGAATTTATCGCCGCCGAGAGCGATGCCGGTCAAGAGAGGTTTGCCAACCGTCTCTTCTCTTCTCTCTACTATCATCTGGGTGAAAATTTGTCGCTCCAAAAAAGGCCTTAAACAGTGCCTAGGAGGTCTGAAATGCAGTCAGAATACAAAGAAAAACAAGAAGACGCTAAAGGTAAGCTTCAAAGCGATATTCAATGTACATTTTGCTAATTTAGTGAGCAAAGAATGTTTCTCCATACAACGTCTTATAATTTTCTTGCTGTATGAATAATTAATTAGCTAAGTAGGATAATGTTGTTCAGGGCTCGCATAGTGAGCTTGGGCTACCTGTGCTTATCCAAGGTAAGTTTCAATGAGCCCTGTTAATCTTTGGTAGTCATTTCACGCATTATTGCTCTCGTTTACGACCCTGTTAAGCCATGCTGTTTTGACTCGCAAATGAATATTTATTTAGATGACTTTCAATTATCGAAAACTGTCTATATTCTAGAAAGGTTTTACCCTAACAAATTATTTAAATCGGCGGACAAGGGGTGCTTGATACTAGTTCCACGCTCCGACCTCTTTCGACCTCGCGATTTCTATGGGTTTGATCGTTTTGAAATATCGCATTTTCTGCCCTTTCTCCCCTAAGATGCAAGGCGAAAGTTTCAATTTCTTTATGCTAAGTCCTGCGAAGATGGGACATTTTTTCTTGAATTCGCTCTTTTTACGCTGATCAAAACACAAATATTATCTCTTGAGGGTATGATGAGTGTTTAAATTGTTTATGGTATTAAAGCTTTTTTGTCTCATTATTTTAGGTAAAATTGGTTTCTCATGGTGGCTTCCGGTCGCAACCGCGCGAGGCGAACTTGAAATATACAGGCCAGCAAATGTCATGGAATAGCATGCTGTAGGACCTCAACCTCATATCAACCGGCGTATAAAACCTTTTAAGACATTTCGATAATTCTTTTAGGATCCATTGTAAAGAAGAAGGGGGTGTTTTTGTATATATATTTCGCCATTTCTTAATGAAACTTTTTTTCTGTTTATGTTTGACAATGATGCTTAGCTGGTGTTGTGTTACGAAAAATATAGAGATGTCTTTGTTATTTTTATTGTTTGTTGCAGCTGTTTCCCTCCTTTGAAATTTATCTCCGATAGACGTCACTTTGTACCCCGGGGGGGGGGGGGGGCACTTGGGTATTTTTTGGGTGGGTATGTGCCGCCCGGGACTCCAAATTGGCACCCCGTTCTAGAAAAAATTTCTCCTAAAATTGATACCCCGTTCTAAAAATGGGCGAATTTTTTATACCCCGTTCTAGTATTCGCCCTAAAACTGATACCCCGTTCTAGAAATGGGCCAATTTTTTATACTCCGTTCTAGGGTGCAACAAGAGTACAACAGTTTGCTTGTTAACGCATTGAACCGTATTTTTAAAAGCAATCTGTCCTTGAATACTTTCAAATGGCTGCTTACAAAAGTGGAGCTTTCGTGCGTTCGAAATTTTATACCCCGTTCTAGAAAACACCTCTGAAATGGATACCCCGTTCTAAATCAGGAGCTTCAAAATCACGACCCCTTTGGGCGGCACATACCCGTATAGGTTATGTATGGGAGTACCCCCCCCCCCCGGGCTTTGTACTTTAACAGTCTCGGTATTTTCGATTGCATAAAGCCGAGCTTGTTGAAGTAAAAGCATAAGCGGTCAACGAATGGTTGATGTACTGCATTGATGAATTATTGAACTGACAATATGAGCACCGCGATCACAAACAAGCAACGAAGAGAAATCTCACACCTAGAATATGTATTTACGTGGAAGTCGCTTGTTAATCCATGGAGAGCTTTATCAACGCACGTTAAAACAGGACGTACTGAAGCAAAGATGTTCCTCGCTAGCTTCTAAGAACATTTGCGTGGACTGCCTTGCGATCGTAAGGCTAGTTAACCAATAATCGGCGGCCAAAACACTCTCTTTGACTTAACAAGAGATATATTTGGAATAGTAAAACGAAAATCGTTAATAGATCGACACAGCAAAAGTATAGAAGGTTTTATCGGCAACACAAGTCGCTTTCCATCGTTGTTCAACTGTCGCGTCCCTGTTGAACTAATAGGATCACGTGCGTTCGGAATCTTGATAATATAGTCTGAAGCGGTGCATCATGGGATATATGAAATTCCCCCCCTTTGAGGTCAGGGTTAGGGTAAGGTTGGAGGGTTAGGGTTAGGAGGTTACAAGTTAGGTTAGGAGTCCTTTTTGTCGCTTTTATTTTACTTTTGTTTATTTGTTTTGTAATATCATAGGTGACGAATTACTCCTTAATTTTGGCGCGAAATTTCAGCGTTAATTTGTAATTACAAAATTGCCTTGGCAACCTTCCGTACGTCTCAGTGTCAAGATGGCGACGAAGTTTTAAATTGCCGTGAATGAAGATTTCAGGGCACAAAAAGACGCTTTAGAAACCTGAACACACGAAAGAGCACATCAAGGAGGATTCTAACAGGTTTTTTGTCCAACAATTCTGAACTTAATCCGAATTCAAGGTCTAAACATTTGAGACAGTGGAGTTCTTGATCGATACGATCCAGTATAAACATGTCAAAAACATTCACGATTGCTAACGTAATTCGTCACCCGTGATATTAGTAGCTAATCAAATGGTATACTCGTGAAATTAGGGAATAATCTCACTTGCGTTTTTTCCAAATCCTAAAAATTTCCCGAGCCTTTATTCACTCGTCACAATTTGATTACACATACTAATTATTTTTACTTATTTATTTTCTTGCTCACAGAAAGATTAGAAAAGTCCTAACTGGATCCTGGTAGCCTGTAAACAGACGTTGTTTTATTTTTCTTCTCGTTCTTTTAAAAAACATCGGCCTGCGGTTTATATTTTATCACCCGCGCTCGACGGACTTTGAAGAAAAAATAGAGGGTCTGTGAACAGGCTAGAGTCCTGGCTCGAATCCTGGCGTTGATGCACTGTTAGTTTATCTCTCATTGAAAGTGTTTTACTTAAAATGTGACACAAAGTTGAAAGATCCTCACTTCAATTCATCAACCTTAATTTACTAAGAACTTAACGAACCGAAAACTGAACTTTCTGAGGATCTCCCTTTTCAAAGACTATTTGGCTGGTTTACTTATCGTCCGTGGCCGGACCAAGGACCTAGTAAGCAAAACTTAGTTGGAATATTATCGACATTACCTACCGACTTTGGTTTTAAATTCAACCTGTCTACCGAATTTATTTTTGCAAGTCGAAAGAACATTTCTTGTACGCCATGTACACCAAAAATTAGCTTTCTTAACGCACTTAACTGCAAATGCGGGAATTCAAAATATATCCTAGTAATTTAAGGCGCCATAGAAAAGACACACATAACAGAACAAAATTCAACTACGTTCGCGCTAACTTGATTTTCCAGCCTTCGCTAGCACTAGGAAAACCTCGATTCGAGCTTAAGATGGTAAACAAATCAATAAACACTGAGGAAGTTTCATTTGTATTGTAACCCTTATCGTCCTTATTTTCTTCCCCAAAATTACATCACAATGTAAAACCGACCAGGGACCACATATTGTGGTCTCCATATGATCGTCTCGATCGCCTCAAAAGCAACAGCTGAGGATCCTGAGGCAAGAGACGCGATGTCGTCAGCGATGTCTGTGGGTGAGACAATAGAATTTTTGCGCGTGTTTCGCAAACAAGCCAAACATAATGATGATTTTTATTCGGAGAGCGAACCTCGTGCCTTGTTATCAGCTTTTTCTCTCGATTTGCGGCGTCGAGAAGCTAGAAGAGTTCCACGAAGACATAGTATCACGTCGAAAACTTGACGTCACGGACTTTCTCTGATTTCAAATAACGCCGATACGCTGTGCGAACATTTTGTATTATTTTTTTCGACTTAGCGCCATCCAGACCGAATTTTATTTCTCGATTACTGGAATAACACTGATGATTTCTGGAATAGCCTTCGATTGTCCCGATAGTCTCAGTCGTCTAAGAGCGTTTCCATATGATCGCTTCAAAATTTACACGATCATCCCGATCGTCCGGATAGATCTCAACTCTATCCAAGCGATTGAGGTCGTCTCAGTCGTCCGGGTCGTTTGCGATCGTCCGGGTATCGTTTCCATATGATCGTTTCGATCGACTGAACATTATTTGAGACGACTGGGACGATCCGGACGATCATGTGGAAACCAGGTTTAAAGGACTGTATCAAAGACTAAGCCTTGAAAAACAAAAGAAAGAAAATCGTTGTCCCGTGTTTACGTCCCCCAAAACACCTGAATTTAGGAAGTTTCACGTCCTAGTCGTGCAGAGATGGGAAAGAGATCATTTTTTTTTTGCGTGATCACGTTCAAAGTTGTCGTTTTGCCAACCTGAAGCTATTGCTTTTTTGCGATGTTTTGAAACAGCTGAGCATGAAAATGTTTGGCTCTGTTTGGACAAATCATGTATTAATTCATCCTAGCTACGAAAATAATTAAAGTACTGAATGCCAAGCTTTGAAAATTAACTAGAAGTCAGTCTCGCCCGCAATAAATGTGCAAATTTCCTTTGGAAACGCGATTTTTTGTTCCATGTAGCGGCTTCTGTGACCCCGCAGTAATTTGATTTAAAAAGTATCCTTTTTTCTCAGGCGTTTACTAAACAAAAACAAATTTTTTCTTTTCTTCTTTCAGAAGAAAAGAAAGAAATAACAAAAATTTATTATTGCTGGCGTCCTATTTTCGATCCAATTTAACCTTAATATTCGAAAAGAACATTTGTATTTCGGATCTCCTCACAATATTGGTATGTGTTACCATGCACAGGAAAATTAATTCTTTTCCTCGTAAGGGACAGGGAAAAATTTAACTCTTGCGAAGAAGTCAGAGGGCATGCATATTCACGGAAGTCAAACATGTTTCATTGGCAGAATATTATTTCAAGAAATTAAACGACAAGCAGATATAGGGTTTCCTATAAGATCAATCCATACTGCACTTCACATTCACGATGAATGAAAAATTCATGTAATAAATGGGTGGCGAGGATGGCTGTGATGAGAGTTTGGTCATTTATCTTGTGTACCGGACACAGATGACGTAAAACAAAAGAGCAAAAACCATGAAACAATAACAAGCAGATTTTCCCTGAACAGTTTCATACATGATTGGTACTTTTTACAGGGACTAATTCGGTGCTAATCAGGGTACCGCATATTCAGTAACCATGAGTCATGATCACTTTCATAATTCTCCTCAA
>NC_133207.1:13871821-14069321 GCF_958299795.1 Porites lutea | reverse complement strand
TTTATCGGTGCCCCATGAGTGAATGACAGAACAATCAAAATCGTCGCTTGAAAACAAGTAATCAACTAGTCAGAGTAGTCTTCAGGGGCACCCAGTGACGTTTTTCTGTACAATAACTGTTCGAAGGTTTTAGCTTGTGAAAAGCTAAAACTTCCTGGATAACCGTTCCATTCGTCTAAAATAGTAATAATAATAATATAATAATAGTAAGGTTTTTATGAGCGCATTTAAGAATCTCAACGCGCTTACATGACATAATAAAATAAATATAATGACGATACTAACAGTCGATTATAAAATTGAAAAATGATAATACGTACACTGATATAGAATAAATTTAAATAAAATAAAAACCTATATAATGATTCTCGTTACTAAAAATAAAATTTCCGAAATAGGAATGTTTTTAGGGTAGATTTAAGGACGAAAGGGAAGCTGCATTTTTAAGAGAATCGGGAAGAGCATTCCATAATGTAGGTGCACAGAAGGAAAACGCACGTTCACTGTATGTGACAGAATTCATAGTGGGGACGGTAAGAAGTGATTTGGAAGATGAACGTAGACTACGTGGTGGATGATATTCTTGTAGCAGGGACATTTTCTAATAGCTTAACTACGATTTTCGGAGGTTGTGTTAGTCACATTTTAATACCAAGATATTGCGATTGTTGTTACAAAAGGTCTCATAAAACTTTCGGTGAGGCAACGGTGGGGTTGTACGTTGTAACTGAGCAAAAGGCATAATTTTTTTGCCCTTAATTATATTTTTTTGTAATAAAGCCGACTTCAGTTCCGCAAATTAAACCTCTGAGGTAATTTTTTTCAATGAATCATTGAATGATATCGTGAGGGCAGTCTCTAGTATGAAGGCGTGCAAGTTTTACTATTAAGTGGTTTGTTCTAAAAGTATAAGGTCTTCACCTTTGGAGACCTTTCTGATCTTTCCTAGAGCCGAGTCTCGCGCCAAATTTATCAAGTTCCAAAGTGTACTTCCCAGATCTGGAAGTGTGCTGTGATTGGCCTACGTTTTTTGCCGCTCGATTCAGCAGACTTTTGTGGGACAGGAACGCGTGACGAACCCCTAAGAACGTCTCCGTGGGAGGCTAATCCGTATGGAGTAAAAGCATCGTTGCAGGCAGGGAGATACTGCCAGACAGATGTATGTCTCGGTCTTAAAGGGACTGTGACACGCTTCTGCGCATGTGCGGCAACTTGATTTCCCTCCGGCGGACAGTTTTTCAAGATTGGCGTTTGGTGAAGAAATCCTCTTCCATCGACCCTGAGACGCCAGAGAAAGCCATAATATAAGTATTCAAGAGCTATTTGGTCCATTTGGGAAGTTTTACACGCCATATTTTGTACTTTTGTGCTAGTATTGTCGAGAACATTCGAAGTCATTGAGGAGAACCGTACGAAGCCAAGTCCGTTGTTGTCAGTGTTCCTACAAACGGATCAAATGTGGCCTTTAATGTGGTCATCTGGCTTTCATTTCTGTCTATCAAGGTTCTCCAGTCAACTATCTACCTTTGACAGATATTTTTCAAACGATAAATATGTAAAGAGGAGTTAAAAAGGGTTTCCTCGATACAGCCGTGGACTACTAATGGGACGCAGCGGCGAGTGAAGCTGATCTGCGACATGACTTCTGATTGTCTGCAGCAATTTGATTTATCGAGTGCCTGGAATCAGAAGGAGAAAACTCAGCAATCTTTTGTTGTACACGAAGTCGTGTGAGGTTTGAGGAGACAAACCATCGAACATGAAACGTTTTAACAGGCATTCGATTTATGACTCCGATCCGTAGTTGTACAGTAGAAAGTACTGACAACAGGCCGCGCCATCTTTACTGATGTAGTTCACTTGGAATGTTCCTTGTATCTTTTCTGTATGAGCGTAGATGTTTAAGAATTGATCTTTTAAAAATAAATTGTTCCCTGAATGTTCCATTTAACATCTGGTTTCTTTATGTGTTGAATCGATAACGTTTGTTTTGCGGAACACGCAACGCAACGACTCGGAAGGAATTTTTTTATTTGCTGATAAGCCGTTAAAATTTATGCCATAGTTATGGGCTCCTGTTTATTCCTTTTTTTGCGATGTTCTTTTAGAATAATCTTTATACTTATACGTTATGTGGCTACTATTGCAATGAAAGCGTTTTATGATGAAGCGCTAAGAACTGCTTTCAAACAATGCTTCGAAGTTTTCAGCCGGTATCAGTCGACTCAGTGTGTCGACTGAGCTAGCCGACCGCATGGCATGGCTTATTTTATTATAGCGCGCATTTAGCTGGCATTTTAAGCAAAACGTTTGCCTCATCCTATACTGTGTGTTTTGATCACCGGTCAGGAGCTATTTGCAGGTATTTCTAAGTTTATATAGGGTAAACAGAGATATCAGTAAGAGTCCAGTAAGGTTTGTTTACAAATTATTTTTGTTTGCGGATCGGAGACTGGTTTTCTAGCGAGGGTACGTAAAAATACACGTAGGTAAATGTTTGTTTCAAAGCAGGACAGGGTTGTTAATCTTATTATTATCATCTGCAACATTTATCTGAGGAATACCAGAGAATAAATATGAATTGTGGGGATATATATAAAATCGAACATAAACGTCCGGAAGACTCCCACTTCGCGAACAATGAATCTTAAATTATGTAAATTTCCTTTAAAAAAAACACACACACAAAAAGTTTCTTCCAAGAAATTAGGTACAAGCAGAGCAAGTTATGCTTTTGCTTTATATAAACAGGACCTCGTAATGGACATAACATAGGGCAAGAACATAGAACATAGGGCTTGATTGCCACTTTCATTGTCTTGTTGCACGGATGCATCATTTTGCTAGGCTGCTATACTAAGACTGGCCAGTTGTCTATCCATCATGGCTGCCAGTTCGAAATTTTTCACTGATGCAATGATATGTTGTATTCATGTCTGCGGGGATGGAGAAGGGCATCAAATACAGCCAAGATCAGTCAAGCATAATGCTACTTTTCGAGCATAATTATAGGCATAATGCTGTTGTTTTGAGGGTGACGCTTGAAAGCATAATCCTCAAATTTCCGAGCATGATGTATCTAACCCTAGCTCTGATAGTACGTTCCGGCCGTGTAAATGGCCCAAACTGAAGTCTCTAGTAAATCTATACCTTACATTACACTTTCGAAGCTCGATGGAGAGTTTTTCTGCCTGTAGCGATACTTCGTGCGGCACTATGATGCTGCCGCCTCGCAAGCCAAGCGTCTTCGATCGGCTTTTTCGTCGGTAATGATTTTAAAAAATCTCATATTGACCTTGGGCTGCCTGTGGTGAATTCGGGAGATCTACAGCCAGGCCTCCCTTTTGGTGTTAGACATGCATCTCGAATCTAAGCCCCATTCAGGCCAAAGCTTAAATAACCTGAGATCAGGCCCAATTTTATCGGTTCTCATACATTCTCTCTAACGGCCACCGCTTATCTATTTTCGTTTCGCCTTGCCCGCCGGAATGTTATTTTCAAAGCGAAACGAAAATAGAGCCTGATCTCAGGTTACAGCTTAAAACATGTTTTGAAGCTGTTTAGTTTAACACGATTTAAATTTGTTTTCTTCATAAGAGTGGTTTAGTAAGTCTGTGAGCCCCATTACACTGACTTTGTTACATTGATGATGCGATTTTCCGCGTCGATGTTATTCTGGTCAGAATCTGGGAACAAAATAGATAAACCGGCGCGCAAGAGAGAGTAATTCTGCCGTCGAAAAAGCACACTCTTTGTTACAGCCCTAAATATGAAATAAACAAAGAACCCAGCACTTGTTCAAGCATATATGATGTATATTCACTATCAACCTCACCCTCCAGTTTTTGATCCTGTATAATTTCTAGCACGTCGCTCCTTTTCATTTCTTCCAGTGCTTTCTTCAGAGATTTTACAGCCATCTGTGGATAGGTTACTGACAAATACTCAAACAGATTGATGGTAGATTTTCTGTCTGGAAAAGGTGAATCGCGAGCCGTTAGATAAAGGAATTTCAGTGGTAAGCCTAGCTTTACACCCAGGTTACACCACTCATCTTTGCCCGTCTCCAGTATAAAACCATCCACTTCACCATCACTATCCAGTACGTAGGCTAGTTCATCTAAAGTACCAAACCTTGTTGAAGAAGCATCTATTCTCCGTGATGTAATTTCTCTGTCAACCATTTCATGGTCAAGGTAACCTTTGAAAACATTTGAAAATATTGTCTCAGGTCAAATGTACTTAAATTATGGAATTTTTTTCCGTAGAATGATTGTTATATTATAAAAACGTCCACCAATTAATAGTATGGAAATTATATATTATCTGATTATTTAATATAACTGAAAAAAATAAATATTATTTTTGGTTAACAAGTTATTTATGCGAGTCAAATTATTTTTATTTCCTCAAAAGATATAAAGCGGGAAGATAGGAAGCTTGCTTCATAGGAAAGTTTTTATTTGATGGAGACAGGGGGCAAAGCCAACAAATGAAATATAGCAGATGACGATTATTGTAAAAATATCCCCTTAGTTAAAATCTCATACCGTCAACTAATCACCTTTTTCTATCAGAAGCCAATAAAGATCCTCCCTTGCGATGCTCCGAAGTGCATTTTTGAGTTCCTGGATGGTGATGAAATGTACGTGAGACTGCTTCAGGCATTCAAATAGTCTGATGGTTGGACTGGGTTTAGTGTGTACCTCCAGGTCAGAAATGAATTTTTTATCAACGTTTAGTTCTCTGGATAAATGCATCCAGTTGGGCTTTACCCATGTTTCTCTGTCAAGACGCAATGCCAGATCTTCCTCCAAGTCTGGTTTCATTCTTAGAACATCAACCAATAAAGATTCTGAAAATTAAGCAAAAAGTCAGTTTAAAGATGTGCTAGTCAATCGTAACTATGTTAGAGTGATTTTACAAAGCCTGTGAAATACATAGTAGACTCAGACTAATATCCACTATTATGCTCTAACTCCATTGTCTTCTGTTGTTTACTTGCAGCCATTGGGCATTACACATTTAATGTCAGATCCCGAGGGAAACAGTTAGTTTTGTTTTCCCGAGAGTCCTGATATCTGCATCCGCAGTTACCAAAAAAGAATATTATTAGGCTCTCTTTTCGCAACTGCAAACTACAGTTGCGTCTATGCTTGCGCACCCTGGGTACCCGAGATTTTTCTCCCGCCGCCCGGTTAGCTCAATGGGATAAGCGCCGGTCTGCTTAGCGGGAGGTCGCGGGTTCAAACCCCGGCCGGACCAAAACTCAGGGTCTTTAAATAACTGGGGAGAAAGTGCTGCCACTGTAATAACATCTGCAAACGGTTAGGCTTTCTAATCTTCTCGGATAAGGACGATAAACCGTAGGCCCCGTCTCACAAGCCCTTTCACATGTAATAAAAAATCTGTGGGACGTTAAAGAACCCACACACTCTTCGTAAAGAGTAGGGCACGTAGTGCCCGGTGTAGTGGTCTATCTCACTTTCACACTAATGTATGGGGGCATCATTACTCATTCCTTCATTACTTGTAAACTGCACCTAAGCAGTCTGGCAAAGTCCCCCAACCAGTGTTGTAAATTATCCCTGAAAAGCCCTGAGAGGAGTGGATAATAAGATATTTACGATTTACAATCTCGCGTGCGGCGGGAATCTTCGGTGTTGGCCGAAGGCCAAAGCCGCGAGAAAAAACCTCTGGCACGGAGTGGTGCTTTTCACCGTCCCCTTTGACCTTTGAGCTTTTTTATCGGATTACATTTACGCCAATTAGATTGGAAGTATCCAACTGTGATCATGTTAGACTGCAAAACAGTCCGTATTTTTGCGTATTCAAGTATGCGCGAGCAGTCAAAGAAAGCGAGACTGGGGAGAGACGCTATGGGCGTGTGAGGCTCGCGCGCTTCGCGCGCGTAAGACTCTTACGCCACGCTTTACCGATTTCTTTACTGATTTTGAGAAAAAAACCGCCTGTTTTGCAGTCTATGATCATGTAGACTGGCACGTGAAGAAATGTCAGAAATAGGTTTTCAGTTACAGGGGTGTCAATTCTTCATGGCGCTCGCGGGAGTCAAAACAACTCCCGTAAATAAATTTTGAAACCAAAATCTGCAACTGGAGCAACTGTAACTAATGGTGGTTATTACAGCCTAACATCGGATAGAACCTCGTTCCCTGGGAACGAGATTGCATCGGATACTCCAGAAAAGTTTTTAATATATTTGTTCGAGAATTTCTTCGTTATTCCGAGTTGAAGAAAACCTGTCTGTTGGGCCGCGTGTTCTTTGCAAGAAGAGCTTTCGGTGCATTGAACGTTTTGAGGTTACGATGAAAGAGTTATCGTCCTTTAAGTCTCGATAAATTTAAAATTTGTTTCTGTGGAAGGAGGAAGAGAGGAGGCTGGATCCAAGCGTTGCTCTGGTTCGCCTGGTTTTGGCGTGAAAAAGTAGCGCGGTCCGTCAAGTTCTGCGACAAGCGTTGTGCCCGGATCTTCGCGTAAAAATATCAGAAGAGCCTTCCACATTCCTGAATTTTTAAAAATATTTTTAAAAGGATAAAACAGTGAGCAGCACTTTTGCGAACTTCTTGAGTGGTAAAATATTTTTTGTCTCCTACGCGTTTCGTGTGACTAGCGCACCCCTTCATCAGGGAGTTTTACAATATAACTAACGGCTGGCCCCGTCCACACGTATCCGGATATTTTTGAATCCGCAACTTTTTCTTTCCGGATTCAAAAGTTTCCCCGTCTACACGCATACGATGGTATCCGGCCTCACTCTAGTACCCAGGGCTAGTTGGAGGGAATTCTTCGAACTTTCTTCCCTTCAGCTTCATAAAGGCACACTCGATCATCATTCGTCGGGGACGGGGTTGTCTTCCCAGTCGTTTCAACTGTCTTTGGCGTCCGATTCGTCCACCAGACACCGATAGAAGCTTGGAAATGTCGACCCACTGTTTCACATAGTTTAAGTGTACAGTTAACATAGCTAAATTTACGTGCATACAGGCTAGAAGACTTGAAATGAGTCCAAGAAGAAGGAAAATTGTGCCGCATTGGTTTATTGTTCGGTAAGAGACTGGACACGATTTTGCTACGTCATCGGACTGGATTCACCGTCCACACGTTACCCTGGAGAGCGGATTCAAGAATATCCGGATTCGCTGCCAAATTAGCCGGATACGTGTGGACGGAAGCCATATCCGGAAATAAAAAGTTGCGGATTCAAAAATATCCGGATACGTGTGGACAGGGCCTTTAAGAGTACCTGGTTACCTGCATACTAGTAATAACCAAAGGTTACAGAGTGCGGGCGACAACGATCGAAGGTCAAAACGCTTTTCCTCCAGCGTTGGGCTTTGCGTAAGTTTCACGTGACAAATGGTCAAAAGCGCGCGTGATCAGATTTCGAGTGATAGGAGGTCCAAACGCTCGTGATCAAATTGTGTTCTATGCATTCCATACATTAGGCTGATTTAGCAACAGAACGGGAACGTCGGTTGACGACGGCGCGCGCAAATCAAACAACTGGCTTGACTAATGGCAGAGCGACAAATTGGGCACCGGAAGTAGAGTTAAGTGGTTTTCGCGCGCTTTCCCGTCGTCAACTGACATTCCCGCCAGTTGCTAAATCAGCCTATTCTTAGTGGAAGTCCAAACGATAGCCTGCGAGAGCATCCGGTTTTTTCGGCTCTAGTTTCTAGTTTCACCCGCCGAGAAAAACCGTCTGCGAAAGATTTCCGTGAAGTAAAACCTTTTGTTTTGATGTTTGCCAATCAGATCAAAGGATAGAATGCAGCTTGAGTGACTCCTCGCGACCTCACGCGCTGGTGTGTCTTGGATTTTGGCGAGTTACCAAATAACGGAACGTGAATTTCACGACTATAACAAGGTTTCCTTTGACGTTGAATGCTGGTTTCTTAAGCTATTTATGTGATGTGGGCCTTTGGTTTCGCTTTATAAAATACATGTATGGTAGTACGTGACATAAACAAAACCTGAACAAAATAATTCCTACATCACGCTGTTCAAACCCGCGATTTATTTTAAGTTAACCAGCGCTGACAAAAGGTGGTGAATCGATTGTACAGGCACAACCTTTGACTGATTCAGAAATCACTGACAATTGCTCGCTAGTAATTTAAAATTCTACAAGTATTGCCACAAAACAATGATCTGAAATACTATAAACCTGGACCGGACCCAGCGTGAAATAAATATTTACCCAGCAGTATAAAATTGATCGTAGTCAAGATGACATTTCAGCTACGACGCTCCGGCTCATCTTATAAAAAACTATGGAAATTAAAACCTTGGAAAGAACACATATTTAAAGAAATATGAGAAAAAATATAAGATGCTTTCGATCTGGTCAAAGTTCTGTCTGAACCAAGAAGCAAACACTCCTGGAAATCAATTACCACATGTCCTAGCTTTCAAAGATAAATGAAATTAAAAAATATCTAAAGCGGCACACGACAAACTATTGTTGGTTATCACACGACGTCACGAAAATTCAAACTAAAAAACTTTCGACCCTACCGAGATTTTACTTTCACGATGCCTTAGAGCAGCTGAAAACTAACTTTCATGCAAATTTTCGCTTCAAAAGGGTTCTTGGTTTTGTGATAGAGTAGGCTTAAATTTCTAAGCTTTTGCGTGACGTGGCATTTACATGACGGCCAAGAGAGCTGTCATGTGGGTTAAGAAAATGAAATTTTGCTATCTAAACAGTTAATGTATTAGAAAAAGTATTACTTTAATGTTTATGAGTTTCTCGAAGAATTCACGCTTTTGTAGCAAAACTCAGTAACAGATGTTTCTGTTGGTTTCCGTCCGCCATGTTAGAGCTCATCCAGGTGAGCACCAGCATGGCGTCTCCATACAAATCTCTATAAGTTTGGGTAAAACATTTCTTCGGATATCTCGTATACGAAATATTCCTCTGACCTGAATCTTGGCGAGGGTCTTTTCATATGTACCTACTTTCATTTCCCAGATTCTGGACTTTATCTATTGAACGGTTTTGATTTTTATTTTGATCTATTTTGAATGGCGTGACACTGAAGACCAGCAATCGGAAGAGTTCTCCAAAGCATACTTCCCTGCGAGGAACCAGAAAGGAACAAAAGCAACAAACTGCATGATGCGTCTTCTGTCATTAGGACATTTTTCCGAATATGATCAAAACAACAAGGTGTGATAAATCATTGACTCCGTGGGCAAATAGGTAAAAAATGTCCCCTAATCTTTTCTTCAATATGAATCCTCTTTGTACTTATTTCATCAATCAGTCCCACGATTGAGTTGAGTCTTTCAACTGAATCCGAAAACTTCCCATTCTTTCCTCAACGCGTCTTCAGCTATATTTTCCCACGCGTTTGCGCGAGATCCACTCAAAAACTCGCGTTACTTCGTCCAACATGCAAGGTGAATTGTGATTGGTCACTAACAGCTGACGTCACGGAAAAGTCGGCGCTAGAAAAGTCTCTGGCTCCCAGGGTAATAATTGCGATGATCTTCTTTCATTTAATAATTCCTTTACTTCCTCGTTCCAAACTTTTATTTCGTCACGATTGATTTGATTATCTTTATCGCTGACATCATTTATTGTGTTCGTTGTCCTCATAATCAGTGTCACCAGCTAGTGCTGATTAATTCTTATTGGTTACACCCGTCCCGCCGGTACCTTATGCTTTTTCTGATCAACTTCGCCACCATTTTCCTCTAGTACTCACAATTAACATTTCCATATTCTTGATGTGATTCTCCATCCGCGATCTCATCTTCATCATCGTTTTATCTTATTTGTTTCTCTTAGATCTCCCTGAATTTAGGCAGCGACTTGGTAGCGACAATGTCTACTTTGTCTCGTTTGAGACGCTGATCCTTGAACATCTAATACTACGTTTGTCAAGCAACAGATCAAGAAAGGAAACTAGCGCTCTGAGTGGCCCTTCCCTTATATAAATTGATAGATAATTTAAGTCATCGTACATGTGTGAAAAATATTAAAGATATCGGTATTACAGTATCGTAAGATCTCCCGAGGCAACTATAGTTTACCTGTGAAAAATTATTTATGTATGTGTAATCAAATGGTGACGAGTGAAATTAGGGAATAATTTCACGCGCGCACCTATGATATTATAGCGATAATATCATAGGTGACAAATTACTCCTTAATTTTGGCGCGAAATTTCAGCGTTAATTTGTAATTTCACATGTGAAATTACAAAATTGCCATGGCAACCTTCCGTACGTCTCAGTGTCAAGATGGCGATGAAGTTTTAAAATGTCATGAATGAAGATGTCTTGGCACAAAAAGACGCTTTAGAAAACCAGAACACACGAAAGAGCACATCAAGAGGGATTCTTACAGGTATTTTGTCGAAAAACTCTGAACTTAAGCCAAATTTAAGCTCTAAACGTTCGAGAGAGTGCAGGAGCTCTCTATCGATACGTTCCAGGATAAACGTGTCAAAAATCCAAGATTGCTAACGTAATTCGTCACCCATGATATTAATAGGTAATCAAATGGTATACTCGTGAAATTAGGGAATAATTTCACGCGCGTTTTGTCCAAATCCTAATAATTTCCCTCTCCTAAAGGCTCGGGAAATTATAAGGATTTGGACAAAACGCGCGTGAAATTATTCCCTAATTTCACTCGTCACCATTTGATTACACATACTAACTTTGGCATAGATGATGGCCCTGAATCAAAATTTGGCACACATAAAGAACTCATCGTCCTTAACATTTTAAAGTATAAATATTGTGTTAATAAGTCACGTGACATGTCATGTCACGTGACCATTTTGCTAAAAATCGTAAATTATTGACCAATAGGACAATTGCACAATGACGTCATTTTACTACAAGTACCAGAATCCTTGATTCCAAACGAAGAAGTAATTTCTCGGCTGATCGAGCTTAAACCAAGCTGACCACCACTAGATCAAAGTTTACTCAGGGACTCCGAAGCAATTTAAAAGCTTCGAATATCTTTAAGATTTTGCCCCTGATGAAAGCAACATAGGTCACAAAATGCAAAGGATTGAGAAAAATACCAAGAGAAATATCTTAAAACTGAATATCTTTTATCTTGTGGAAAAAATGATGCGTTTAAAATGAAAACGGTTGTCATGTGGACTGTAGACCGCAAATTAGGATTGTCTCAGTGTAATCAATGAGGCCCATGGATCGGGATCAATGGGCAGTTTGCTGTTTGTTTTTCTGTCTAGTTTTAGCAGAAGCAGCCCAGTGAATTCATCTTTTGGCGAGTCTAGTTTATTTAAATCATGTCTAGTTTCGTAGAGGGCACTCAGGTATACAAATGTCTGGCTGTTAATCACGTAGAACTAATACTTCAGAGAAAAATCAAAGTTAAATACCGTAAAATTCCAAAAATAAGCCCCTCCATGTATAAGCCCCTCCAAATATAAGCCCCCCTAACCAGTAACGCGAAAAACCCTCCGTTAAATCGCCCCTCCAAATATAAGCCCCCCGGGGGCTTCTACTTGGAAAATTGCCCTCAAATACTAAGTAAAACAAAGCAAAAACGGTAAATTTACTTCCAACTATAAGGCTAGCCCAATCGATTTTGAGACGCAAATTTCCCTCCATAGATAAGCCCCTCCGAATATAAGCCCCTCCAAAAATAAGCCCCTCAAAAAGGGCCTTTGAAAAATATAAGACCCGGGGCTTATTTTCGGAATTTTTCGGTATTCTGAGAATAACTTCAACATTTCCAAAAAAAATTCATTTAAGTCAATAAAGCTCTTGCTAGAGGGTGCCGGGGTTTCTATCCCTCAGTAGATAAGTTGAGCTTCAATAATATGTAGACTTATTTCTGCGTAACGTCCTGCCTGTCTTAAACTTTTAAAGCGACGAAACGAAATCTGAAGCAATTGCCAAAGTAGACTGCAAGCAGGAAAGAAGGACGACCGCTCGTGGTCTATTGCCAAAGTAAGAAGTACGGTTGACACCACATCGTCTCAGATTTATTCCATTTTTTACGCGTTGTCTGAAATAACCTGTGACCTGGCGTCCTCCTCGATCCTTCCCTTTTTCTTTAGAAGGCCAGAAGAAAGGGTCCCTTTTTACCTCGCAAGTTACGTTGTAAACAGCCCCATTCCTAGCTCATTCCTCATCTATTGGCTAACTAAGATCCATTCCATTCCTCCGAATTTTCCACGGGATCATTTGCGGTCCATTACGGTCGGGGATCAATTGCGGACCATTTTGGGGATCATTTGCGGTACTTTACAAATGTCCCCATATCAAATTTTGGCCCGCGTAAGGTATTAGCTTTGCTATAAAAACCCTATTTTGTAAAATAAAAATTACACGGGCCTATCAAGCGAGAGCTGAGCTTTCAGAAAATTGATATCCGAGGTGTCAATTTTCACACCTAAGGTGTTATTTCCGATTTATATCGCAGGCTCAAAAATTCAATAATTCCGTGTTTCTGGCTTTCTCTTGATAGCAAGGAATAAAAAAAAAAATAGAACTGACTTATACTTAGTTTGTTCATTTACCTTTAAATTCCCGGCAGTAGCCAGTAAATTTTCCTGAGATATAGAGGTGGAATTTTTTTGTAATGCCCTGTAACTTTAGGCCGCCGCAAAAATTCCAAAATATTTCGGGCATTGCCGGGAATTCAATACATTTTTGCTTTACATCATGTGAATAAACCTGGCAAGTTTCAGCGCGGTATTTATGCATTCATTTGTTTAACACAGCCGCAAAATTTCCCTTCATTCACCCTTAATTTTCGTCGTGCTGCGCTGTTTTCTTCATCGCCATCTTGAACTCTTACGAGTAAACCGCTGTTCTTAATGTTTTTGTGACACTGACCCGATTGTAGCACGGCGAAAGTGGCGAGAAAATACGAAAATCTTCGTTTGAAGTCGATGCGTGACGTGCTCTCAATATGGCGTCGTAAACAATGTTTTAGCCTTAGCAACGTGCTAATTTGCATAATAGATCATTAAACAGCAGCCTTATCTGTCATCGACCTTACAAGGATCCTATATCTGATGTGTCTCTAAAAATGATTTAGAAATATCAAAACAATCGTACTTAATTTGGGGAAGCAGAATGTAAGCGAATTTTGCTATAATTTGCCCTGGCTCACTTGAAACTCATAACACGTATCGAGTGTCGGGTTGTGAAAATTGCAACATTTCCGTCAACACCGTAAAGTAGCGTGTCGGATTTCAGCCCTGTGATCATAAATATTTCCAAACAAGCTCTCTTAGGGCAGGTACGTTTTTTATTGGTGGAGGTGGGCCGGGGCTTCGGAGTGGAGTGTCCTTAGTAAATTTTGTACAAATTGGGGAGGGTCAAACCTGTTTTATTCTCAACCTGGGGAGGGTCACAGTTTTTTTGGCAAGGAAGAAATTACTTCATGTCGCTTCTATTTTGTATATTCAAGCAAAGCTACCAGTCAAGATTAATCTAAATTATTTACAGGTGGCCTTCGTTTTCTCGGCTTATATTTAACGAAAATGCTTCATTTTTGGAATTTGAGTTCAGGTTAAGATTCAAATAAGCGATGACCATTTTTTGACTTGAGCAGTTCCAATACCTTAATATGCCGTAATAAATGCCCTTATATCATGCATCGGAACTCGTCCTGATAAGAATCAACAACTGTGATCCCTTCATGTTAGTTTCAGTTGTACCACTAAAGAACTCGCTTCGATCCTTGACATGAAAGATACATGAAAGATTCTCTCTCATACAGAGGTGCATCGTGATGGAACTTTGACTACAACAACAAAGAAGCATCCGCGACCCTGATTTTAATGAACTCAGGAAGCGAGTCAGCGCTGAAGATTATTTTATAGATTTTAAGTTTGAATGTACGTCTGCATCTGCTATAAGATATAGACAACAGAATTTTATACATTATTGATCACTGTGTCCATATAATATATATAATTTGTATACATGTTTTGATGTAGGTTAGTTTAACTCTTAAACACACGACCCCACAAGCTAGCTTTAAAAACTATCGTGTTTAAATAAATATTATGTATGTATGCATGTAAGTATGGTATGTATGTATGTATGTAATCTTTGTCTTTATGAAATGCTCATCATCATTTGTAAAAAAGAGCTTTGTAGCCTAAACAGGCGAAACGAACTGGCGAGTTCATGCCCCCACAGAAACAAATATGTACTTCAGGGCTGAGTTGCTCAAAGCATGGTTAGCTTTAACGATTGGTTAAGCAGTATCAAAACCAATACGTTGTCAAGGTATTAAACGCTGGTTAACGCTAACCATGCTTCGAGCAACTGGGCCCAGAACTCTAGAGTAACGTAACTAAGGCACAATCCATCTGTTACCTAGATACTATCTCTTAACGCATCCCTAATTTACTCCCAGCTTTTAATTTTAACGTTCAATCGTTGAAGTTGCCTGATGAGTGTGGTCCTACAATTTCGGACCATAGGAAACAGCACTGTCGCAATAAACGATCAATGATTACTCCTGAAGCCTGAACTCCTGTGATTATTAATAGTCAATGCTCTTCAATTAAATGAATTGAGCGCTCTACGAAATACGTTCTACCTGGAATACAAGTATGTATGTAGGTATGTATGTATATAAATATAGGAAATAGGAAAAAAAACTACACTTTCATCCCGACAAGCCTGTTTCGTGATCGCTCACTCTTCAGGGGATTTAATGATAAGTCTGATAAGAATATTCAAAACCATCGGCTATATATACTTTTAGATTACATCGTTAGGGAAAATTTAAATTTAAATGTTTAGTTGTTACGTAGCAACGCTTTGTTTCTGTGGTGGCAAGATACAAGCTCGTTACGTTTATTAAGTGATGATAGATCGGGACGACAGATAATTAAAAATTTCTCTTTGAGGCAAAGGTTACATCTTTTACTGTACTTTTACTGTTTTTGTTGTAGGATGAGCTAGATGAAATGATACGCCATGAAATAGAATAGTCAATGTTGTTGTCTTTCAGTGACCAGACATGTTTACTGAGTTCCGTTGAGTTCCTGTGTTTTGTGTGACGAAATGACGCAGTGTGGTTTCTGTATCTAGTTTTGAAGGCGTTTTCTGTGAGTCCGATGTATGTTTGTATGTATGTATGTGACTCCCTCTTCAATAAACTCACAGTCCCTGGAGTTCGTACTTCGATTATGGAGAATCTATCTTCGAATGAGATATTGTTGCACCCGGAAATACCCGATATAAAATGATGAATATTAAATCACTTTCAAATCTGCCCATGCTGTTGTGGTATTTACTTTAAAAACAAGGGAACTTTACTAACCCATCGAAAGGACGCTTTCGTCTGAAGAAGCCATGTTTTCTTCGTTTTCTTCTATTCGTTTTGCTAAATCATTCCTCGTGGTTAAATGCTTCAACGGCTTTTAGTGGAAATGTGTCTCCCTATGAAGCGATGCTTGTAAAGTAGACTCTGCCCTTGGGAAATGCCAATAATAAAAGCTGATTTCTCAAAAGCAGAGCAGTCAGAGTCGCCGAAACCGAAGACTTTGAGTTTTACATCTTCCTGTTGTTCAATTCTTGATCATTCTTCGATCTGCTTTGTGGCTTAGAGATCGATGGCTGGGCGGTCCTTGTATGTTTTGTTTACTCACGTTACGAGGCAAAGGTGTAATGTAACTTACATACTATAGGTGACGCGCCGGTGTCGCGTTACAGGCGACCGTTGAAAAATTAAGAGACTTAGAGATGTATGAGAAATATATTACTGAGATCTGCGAACTCTAAATAACGCTAAACCTTACTTTTTCTTAAATGAAATGGATAAAAAAGACTTACCTGCAATGTATTCCACTGCGTTTTGGTGTCTGTTTGTCGTTTTACTGGTTTTTTTGGCGGTCAGTATAAAACATGGACTGCGGACTGCGGACTGCGGACTGCGGACTACGGACTGCGGACTGGGTATAAAATACAGACTAGGTATAAAACGTGGACTAGAAAATATGGAATGGGTATAAAACACGGACAAGGTATAAAACGCGGACTGCGGACTGCGGACTGCGGACTGGGTATAAAATACGGACTACGGACTACTTTGGTAAAAACCGTGCAAATTGGTTCTAAGGAAAAATAAGATCAAAAGATCGCTAAATAGCAAGACACGTGAGTTAAAGTTGTAAATACTCCTATAAATTCTTGGTGGAGGTGTCCCGCCCGGTTCACTGAATCATGAGCCGGATCAAAATGCTATTTTCTTCACCCATTTTTAGACCTTGTCTTGGTCTCTAACAATCATGAAAGGGGTCGGGATCAGGGGTGGTACTCCCTCCTATAATGGAAGGGTAGGGGGTTTGGGCCTTTTTGGTCTGAAAACACTTTGCCCATTTTGGTGTGGAATCGGGTATGGTTTTCGAGGGAACTACGGGAGCGTACATGAATGGACGTATTTATCGTTTCAATTCCAAATGAATAAGAACGTAATAGAAATGTGCGAATTCGAAATGCATTTGGAGAATTTTTTTGTTTCCGCTCTAACTTGGTTTGATGACAAAATTTCTGCTTAATTAGACCTAACCTGTTCAACGCTCTGCGATAGTTGGGTCCGCTGAATTGAGAAAGCGAAAATACGAAAATAAAACGGGAGAAGACTGGGGAGTCTCCCCAACTATCTGAACCTGAAAATGGTCCGAAAATAGGTATGGATTTTAGAAATCTAGTCTGAAAACGGGTGTGGATAAGATAAGAATTTTACTGATCTGACTAACACCAATACTATTTTTTTTAATTCGGTGCTTCTTATTGTTGTAAAACTGCAAACTGAAATCTCTTCAAACTCCTTCTTTTTATAAAATTCAGAGTTTAATTTCAGTTGCCTTGAGTACCGGTATAACCTTCCTTCTCCGTGGGAACGGAATAGACTACGTGAACAGCGTTAAAGCTGGGACTACTGTTTTTGCTAGTCCGCTTTCCATTTCTCTCAGTTTTACCTTCTAAAGTTTTTTTTATATACATAGTCCGTAGTCCGCGTTTTATACCTAGTCCGTGTTTTATACTCAGTCCGGAGTCCCCATTTTATACCTAGTCCGCAGTCCGTGGTCCGCAGTCCGCAGTCCATGTTTTATACTGACCGGTTTTTTTGGCTTTATTGCGTAACCGCTGCTACTCATACATGCCGGAAAGTAAGTTCACTTTATTTGCCGGAAAGTAAGCCTTAGAAATTAAAAGGACGTTTGATCAATTCACGCTCGCGCCAAACTTTGTAGCGGAAGGACATCTGTGAGCAGGGAATAAGTCAGCACAGAATTTGCTTGTCGGCGAACTTCTGTAATCGTCCATTGTTCTGCTAGTGATAAGATAGCCGCTGTTCACTCGTCTTGCTTGTTTGGGGCTGAGTCTTATTCCGGTCAAAGAGAGAGAAAGAGTGTCTGGCAAGGTTTCCAATCAAAGATTTGTGAACTCGTGTCTGGAAAACTCTCCAAGTGTTTATATATAGCCAATTATACGCACCTTATAACTTCATCTGCGCTTAACGAGAGTCTTTTGGTCCATAACTTTCAAAAAAACTGCTCCACAGAATGTCACTAATAACACGTAACGCAAAAGAGTATCGAAGTATGACTGCACAATAAATGTCACAAAATCTACCTAAGCGGTCTCCTCGGGATTTTCTGTCTTTACGTCATCCTAACCATTTCGTACTTGCGGGCGCAAACAATAAAAACGTCATTATTACCTACCGATTTCTCGAGGCCCCTGCTCAAGCAAGTCCAGATTTCTTCCGGCATACTGACTGTATATTTCAATTGTAAGTTCTTTCCTTAATATATGCGAGGTTACTAGAGTGCCTCCTCGGGATTTCGCCTTCTGGAAGAAATCCCTGCGGGGGCAATTATTGGAAGTAAACAACAACTTGAAAAGATTAGTGTCGCAGAATTGTCTGTTGGTGACATCAGCGTTGCTCCTGCTAGTACTGCACGAAATCTTGGAGTTCTGTTTGATCCAAATCTGAAGTTTGTCGATGCTAAAATTACAAAAACATGTTGTACAGATTACTCCCGGAGATTACTGCCATCTGCACAATATAAGAAAGATCAGGAAATACTTAACGTTGGCTACAACCAGATGTTTGGTTCATGCACTGGTAAAGGGGCGCGTAGATTACTGTAACAGTTTACTCTACGGTCTCCCAAAAACTAATATCAATAACTTACAGCGTCTTCAGGTTAGTAACAAATACTCCGCGGTTTTGTCAGATCACACCTGTACTGTGTCAGTTGTACTGGTTACCAATAGGTATCAGCATTAAATTGAAGGTGATACTTATAACATTTAAAGCAATACATGGACTGGTTCCATATTATATACAAAATTTAATCGAAGTCAAGGAGAAGTCCTCCTACAACCTTGGGTCAAACGATGAACTGTTACTGGCTCCAACGTCACGTTCAAGTCTAAAAAGACCTTAGGCGTCAGGGCTTTCCAAGTGGCTGCGCCGACTCTATGGAACAAACTTCTAAGTGCATTACGGATTAAAACAAGCTTGAAGCCTTTCAAAGCTAAACTAAAAACTTTACTTTTTAAAGAAGCCTATGATTTGTAGATTCACTACTCATGAATGACTTATCAATTAACGTTTTGAAGATAATTTCATTTACTTAGTTTCAATACATTTTTTAATCGAATCTTATAATTGCCTTTTTAATTGCCAACGAGGCAACCGATCTAAGAAGCGAGGTTGACTCGGCGGCAGATTATAACGCCGCGCAATGTGGGCAAAACCCCTCAAATTCTTCGTAACCCTCTTAAATTCGCATTTTTGACCATATTTGGGTGTAAGTAAGACCCCATATTTGGGCAGTGACGTCATGGTCTTGTATTTACAACTCGTGGTTTGAGATTGCGTGGTCCAGTGTGCAGCTGTTTGTTGTCCATCGGAGAAGGTTTTCGTGAAAAAAGGTCTACTGAGTATGCTATTTTAGACATAATTAATGAAATTGACACTAACATGGATAAGAAGTTGTACTCATGTGGTGTGTTCATTGACTTGCAAAAAGCGTTTGACACAGTAAATCATTCAATTGGTCCCAAAAACATATCCAAAAAAGAAGTAGTGTTATCAGGTGTCCCACAGGGATCGGTCTTAGGACCCTTACTATTCCTTATTTATATTAATGATATATCTAACAGCTCTGATAAATTGAAGTTCTACTTATTTGCTGATGCTACTAATTTGTTATATGCTGACAAAAATCTCAAATCGCTTGGATCTGCAGTTAATGCAGAAATTTTTAGGGTTTATAATTGGCTAATCGCAAATAAATTATCACTAAATATAAAGAAATCTAACTTTGTCATTTTTAGACCAAGACAAAAAAAGTTAAATCACTAAGTCAACTTGAAAGTGTTTGACCATCATAACAACTCTTTCATTTCTTTAGAATGCAAAAATTATGTCAAATATCTAAGTGTACTTATTGATGAAAATCTTTCTTGGAAATACCATATCGCTCTCATCGCTTCAAAAATAAGTAAAACAATTGGCATCATTGCCAGCCTTAGACACTTTGTACCCCTGAATACCTTACACCACATATACATATCTCTTATTCAGCCCTACTTGTTGTATGGCATAGTCGCTTGGGGCCAAGCTGCTAAAACTTACAAAAACAAAATTCTTATTCTTCAAAAACGCGCCCTCCGCCTCATGTTCTTTGGTGACTACAATTCTCATGCAGTACCTTATTTTGTCTCCTCTAGCTTTCTTCCCTTAGATCTACTGTACTTTAAATCCGTTGCTATCCTAATGCATGATTAATCTAACAGCTTAACACCTACTAACATATCTAACTTATTTGCTTCCCAATCTAATATTCATTCATATAATAAAAGATCATCTTCAAAAGGTGACTATTATGTTAAACACTCAAGGTTAGACAAACAAACTAAGTCTTTTTCAAGATATGGTGTAAAAATCTGGAATAGTTTACCGTGTGAAATGCGTCAAATGTCCAAAAACAACTTTAAAATCAATGTCCACGACACTTTACTCCGAATACTTTCAGAAGAAAATGATTATATTGATTTACCCGACTTAATAACAAAAATTTCCTGAAAACTCGGCTTCTTATATTTGCAATGTCCATGATTGTAAACTTAATTAAATTGAATTTATTTTTATTTATTTGTTTATTTATTTAACTACTCTTTTTCTCTAGTATTTCTTGTGATCTATCTGTATATGTATTACATACGTGTAACCACTGCTCGCCTCGACTAGCTAACCTGCTAACTGCAGGCAGTGGATATTGCTTTCTGTAAAATTTGTGATAATTAATAAACAGTTGAACAGTTGAACAGTTGAAGGTCGATGACCTAACAGGTCAGCAAGTTTTAATACGATTTCTCGTTTGAAAAGGCTATTAGTGGTTTGGTTTGCTTTATAAATTGCGTTTGAAGCAGCAGCTGATCAAGGAATAGTGAGAGCGGTTGGATCTATATTGATGATTTGTGTGTTTCTGTAAGGCGTTTCTTATCTTTTCAAGAGGTATTGTATAGTTATCCGGATGGCTGGTTTTTTGCCATATTTCAAAAGTCTGAGTATGTAGACATCAATTTACATGAATCTGCAAATCAGACCTCTAATAGCTTCACCATAAATCCAGTTGTTTGCAAATCAGTTTCAAAAGACTCTTGCAGTACGAAAGAAGTGGAGTTAGACCAAAAAGTCACAAGTTATAAAAAGGATCACAGAGTCAAATGTAATAACTATATGAAGTGTTACAGAAAACAGGCAGAAGTCAAGGCAAAAAATAATGCATACATGCAGAAGTATAGAGCTAAAACTTATTCTGAACTTGACTTAAACGAAAGGGGCAAATTAGAAATACGTAAAAGAAATGATTTAGTAATTAAATTTACAATGAAGCGGAAAAGTCAAAGCATTAATTCCTCAAGTGATACCAGGAGCCCATCAAATAGAAGAAATGCTCATAGCCAGAGTGTTCCCCGTTATTTATTTTTGTATCATTCTTGTCTCTTAAGCACCTGGTACAAATATATGGTTCCTTTTTCTCTTTTGTTTTAATGTGAAGTGGCCATGCTTCATGACAGCATTGACATAAAGAAATTCTTAACTTCATCGAATCAAGAAACTTTTGCATGTTCAGTTTTGCCCACTCTTGTTGGTGAAGCTCTCCACAGTTACTTATTTTAAACTCAGATAAATACATTTCCTGGCTAGAAACTCCATTTTTCAGACTTGTTACTCCTTCAGTCATTACACTACTATCTGAATTTTTTTTCTTGAGCCTGTATGTCCGCATGTACAACGTTTTTCTTTCCTTCACTTCACTAGATGTTTGTGAAGACCTTTTTCTTAATTATTTCCTGTTTAGGTCGTTTAATGTTTTCATCTGCATAATATAAAGGATGTCAAATTGAAATACAACTCCCAACGGAACATTGTCAAAGAAGTACTAAACTTGTAATTTCCACAGGAAGTACTGTGGTACTAAACAAATCAACCATTTTGTGGACAAAGTTAAAGAATTTCAAAAAAATGATATGTGAACTCTAGTGAAACAAAGTGGAAAAGAAACTGTTATTTAAGTTCGTGAACAGACCAATACAATCAAAACGTCCATAGGTTTGTTACCTACATTTTTTGCTATCTATAAGAACGTTATAAAACTTTGATATTTATTACTGAGACGTGCTACGAATTTAAAAAAATTCGTTTGTACAAATTCAATTGTTGTATTTGTTGTTTCATACCATGAAAGAAAACAACCATATAGGCACTTAATACATTGATTTTAATAATTTCAAACAAAGCACTGCTGAAGTGTAGACAGTAGACACAGCTTGTTATTAAGTTGTTCAAGTTCAATTTTCAAGGATTGATTACCTAACGTTTATCGTTTAAATAAAATGAACTTTGCAGTGAAAATTTGCTACCAAAGACGCTTTAAGCTTCTGTGACCAGGTTAACCTAGAATGTACCAAAGCTGTTGTTTCAAACCCCTCAGGGGGTTACTCAACCAATATTTAGGTATAGGTGAACCGCCGAGGTTTGAAACCCTGACCCTGTTTAGGACAAAAATATCCTTAAATACATACCCTCTTAGGTCAACAACGCCAATTATATACTCCGTTTAGGATAAACGAAAAAGCGCCGTCGTGTTTAAAGCTATTTATGAATTTATTGGCAATTACTGTAGAGTAAAAACACAATAGGGGACGGAGAGGTCAAAAACCATACCCTGTCCAGCGGCACATTCCCGTATAGGCAATATAAGGGCGTACCACCCCACCCTTTTACAGTCCCTTTACAATCTCCTGTATTATTTCTTATTTTGGCTTTATTAATAATAGACAAATCAATTTAAAACCCCTAAAATTGTCCACCGATTCACGAAGGACCGTTAGGCACATCCCACAAAAGGTTATCGAATTCGCCTCGTTGGCACTTGCCGGAAGGTACCCCTAGTTGTATATATAGAGAGATTTACACTAAATTTTTAGTTTTTTGGGGAGAAATTTTACGTATAATTTTATATAATATTTTAATTTTAATTATTTTTTGTTAGTGCGCATTAGATCATATATTTAAATGGTATTTTGAGCCTTATAAATAATAAATTATTACTATTAGTAGTAGTATTATTAAGAGAGGACAAAGCTAAACACGCGCGATTCGCGTTTTTCAGGCGAGCAAAGACAAGCGCGGAGCGAGCGAGGAGCGCCAGACACGAGCGGCAGGAGTAGGCGCCTCCCACGTTGGGCGTGTCTCGTGTTTAGCGCTTCTCGCTTGCTTTATGCTTGCCTTCGCTCGCCTAAAGAATGCGAACAAATAAAGCCTATTCTCCAGCAAATAAAAGGGAGACCCCAGGAAAGTGAAATAACTCTTATAAATAACCAAGAGACTATAAAGGGGACAGAGAGGGCATCCCCCATATACACCCTATTCCATGGGTAATTCGTCTCGAGTTATTTTTAGAATCGGGATAAAGTTACCTCGCGCGAGGCGTGGAGGTTTCGCATGACCAAACGCCGTGCAAAACATGTCGGGCGAGAGGCAATGAAAGCGTAGAAAGATCGAGAACATTCCTGAATATTGAAGCGAAATGAGTCGGCGCTCACCTGGGAAAAAGGAATCGCTGGACTCTTTGACAACCCGTGAAATCAGTTTATCTCGAAGTTGTCGTAACCTCAATGCTTTAATAAAATGAGAAATTTCGCCGGTCTATTGAAACCGGTCGTTTGTACAATTTAGGGAGTTTAAGATCCAACGACGCGGACGACAACTAGAACGTCAAAAAACAATAGGTTTAATTAGCAAAACAACAACTTCGCACGTGCAACACACTTTTTTGTTCATTTCTTTCCCGTTTTTGCACGACTACGACGTGAAAATGTCTAATTTCGCGTTTTATGGAGGACGTAAATAAGCAACGACGAAATTTTATTTCTCTTTCTGAGCTTGAATATGGTCCCTTGAAATTCAGCTTTAGGAGGGTTCTCCTACAATTGACAAAGTAAGTGGGTAGGAATAATCACTATAAAGACTGAAAAAAATAAACATCAAACCAGAAATTGCTCTCTTCAAACTGTAAATTATAAGTGATCCTGAGAGAGTATTCAGTGTGTTAAGGATTTCACTGCTCTACTGTTAGCTCTATACAAGAGAGGAAGGGCGATTCTTTTTTAATTTCGGTTTCGCTGACACAGCTTTCGCAGAAATCTCGCTGTAGTCGTTTTCGTCGACAAAAGGAATAGCAAAATCGCTCTCCGCGTCTTCCCCCATTTTGTTCTGCGTCATTTCGTGAAGGACGCGTGGCTCTCAGCGTGGGTCATCCACGCGGAACACATTCGTGATTGGCTGTTGTCCAATCCCCCTTGAGATCTGTGGTGTTAAAAATAACTCGAGACGAATTACCTATGGAATAGGTTGTATATGGGGGATGCCCTCTCTGTCCCCTTTATAGTCTCTTGAAATAACCCTTTGTTTGGGCTGCCTGTGGCAAAGCCAAACTGAAGTTCTGAGTAGCGTGTACCTCGAAAATACACACCCATTATAGGGGTCTTGTCCTTTAGGGTGGATTTCCGCTGTCGCGTAATTTCTACGTGCGTGAACATGGACGTCAAATTTAATCGAGTAAATAAAATAGAGATAAGGTATGAGATGTTGCGCTTAATCGTGAAGTTGAGCGAGTTCGACTTTTACTTTTACGCGCTATCTTTCATATATTCACTCTCTTATTATAAAAAGTAAATTTTACGCTCGTACGCACGTGACGAGAGTTTGTTGGAAGTTTGATAGAGGCCAGAAACCGCGAGGATTAACCATATTCAGAATATTCCAGAGATAGTTTAGGGTAATGGAATATTCTTTTACCAGAACAAAATCCAAGCATTTTTAGTCAGCCAGGAACAATGATTTCCATCAAGGTTAGCCACTGGTTCGCCAAAGCCACACGCTGGTTATAGTTAAATCCCAGCCCATATTTACCAGCCAGCTCGAAAACAGCCTGCAGCCTGTAGAGCCTTTTTTAGTAGAGCTGGTTCGTTAGGAAGTTTAGCCTGCGTCCAGATAGCTTCCCACGCAGACGTTCTTAGGAGGTTCTCACGCGTTCCTTCCCCGAACACGTGACGAACCTCTAAAAACGTCTGCGTGGGAGGCAAGCGTCCAGACGTCTCTTAGTTCTTTTGTCGCCCAAAGAAAGTTGAAAAGGTCATCATTGATAGAGATTATTGATTTGAAAAACAGGATCGAATGCTGTTGATCGTATTGTCAGCAAATTTCTAAAATGCCTTTAAAAATCTGGGTCTGCCTTTAATTTTTTATTAGATCCACTACACTGATAAAAGATAAAAGATAAAATGCATTTATATAACGCCATACTCCAATAATTGTCCGTGGCGCTTTACAATACCATCACTCTTTATTAATTAAATAAAAAATTACTGCAAACATTCACAATATTGGAGTGTTTCACTAATACAGGAATATGACATAACTCAGTTTTTATTCTGCGAAACAATATGATTGAGTAATAACCCGGCCTTTCATACATCAAAACCATTGGACTGCATTGCATTGCATTGCATTCTTACTCACTGCAAGTCCTCAATAGACCCGTTCCACGGTTTTTTCAACTTTTGACTGGGACCAGTCACCGAAAATCAGTCCCGCACACGGCTGCAAAGAACACTTTAAAATCGACAAAGTTGACAATTTTACAAGTGATTTCTTGAAAACTAACGAAGATACGGCTACGTAAAGTCGCGGAATTTTACAGATGTTTGTATGGTGAGGGACACGCTCCTGCCTTTGAAATCGCTAAGTGACCTTAATTCAAGGCATTTTTTCCAGCAACGTTGATGGATATTCGCTTACTGCTCCTTATCAAAAGCTGAAAAAGCCGTGGAAGGGTCTATTGAGCCTCCTAAGTTAAATAAGATCCCAAACTACTCCCTCCCGTTAATCAAAGTACCACTTCATTCCCATGCACTTAGTCTAACGTTTGGTACAATTCATATAAATCTATTGTATGAAGTACTGTAACTCTAGTCTGTTTACCCTGTTTATTTGCTTCTGATACTGTGTTCCACCAAATGAAATAAGCCCAATGTCCTTTTTGCAACTGGCTTTCGAAAAATCGCCAACCTTGCGAATTTTCGCAAACACACGAAATATCGCAAAATTTTGCAGCTGCGTACAAATCTGGACATTAGTGAGTTAATCACACCACCTCACACTAATCAAGTTGACGTGAGGAGGTCTTAAACAGACACAACGTAACATCTAAATACACGTCTGCACTATATATTTAGCCAGCAGTGGTTCTTGTTAAAAAAAAATTATATAAAAAGTTAATATGAAGTTAAACCTCCATGTGCGACCATCTCGTAACTGACCGCCTCCCATAAGCGACCACCTATCCAAAACACCCAAATTTTCCAGTCAAATCACTACAGTTAGAACTTCTTTAAAACGACCACTTCTCGTTAGCGACGCAACCACTTTATATTTTGGATAATGGTTTTTGAAATTTCCATTGTTTTTACCCTCCTGTAAGCTAAGCGACCGCTTGACACATGTTTACTACACTACTCGGAGTACTGATACTAAGAACGTTTGGTCACAACATGAAACTACACACAAAGTAACTTAAAAATGGCATCCAATAAATTCTCTTCAAAAACTTAGATGTGTTCAAACCTCTTCTACGAAGAGACTCCCTGTGGATCAATTCTCATTAGCTTCCACCTCTAAATCTTTGCATTTTGAATGGTCACTTGAGAGAGATTCGGGTCAATTTAGATCTATGGGAAACTACCCACCTACCCCTCCCCTAAGCTAACAATAACAATTACTTCTCACTTAAGGCAAAGTGTTGGCTTAGGGGATGGGTAGGTGGGAATTTTCTCAGAAACCTAAATTGATCCTGAGCGTCGACTGTAATGGTACAAGTGAGCTTTATTTCTAGGAATATGAAGCCCTAATTTTATTAACTTTTGACTTAACTACTGAATAGTCCAAATCAACACCAGAACAATGGTCAAAGTTAAAAATTGACATCATAATACTTTCGCCTTCACTAACTCTACTTCTAAAGCTGTGACATGACATCATTAAAGAAGGTCAGCTGTCACAGGCTGCCCACATTTGTTTAACCTGTCGTACAGCTCACCCACGCTTATTGAACACTGCCTAGAAATATACGCCAGAACGGCTTCGCATGGATTCATAACTCGCTTGTCAATGTAACGAATCTCTCTTGGAGACAGTCCCAGTTCTTCTGCCACCAACTTCCATTCCTCTCCTCCTACAAAGGAAATCGAGACATCAAGCTTTCATATGAAACGGGATTCACAACAGCCAAATCAGATAATCAGTACTTGACTCTAATTAATCCGTTCAAGGTAATTTTCAGCGACTTGCCCTCAAACAAACTCTCCCTTTGAAATCTAATGCTTCTTCCTTTATACTCCGAGGAGTGTTCAACAAAATCTTATACGGGGAGACTCTGCCCCGAGATCCAACCCCTCACCCTTTTTCACAGTCATAAAATGCATCTTTTGGGCCTCTTTACCAACCAAAATGACAGCAGCAGCAACAAGTGAATTCCCTACCCTTTCATAAACCTGAAGCCTGAAAAGGTTCCTCTTTCGGGCAGAGCCTCCCCGTATACTCGGTATAGGCCATTAAAGAGAGTGCCACTGCCCCGGGCTTTATGCGCAGGGTGCACGTGGTATATGAAGTCTGTCAATGGTGCAATTTTTATGAAACGTCTGCAATTCGACATAAGACTCAGCGTGAACAAGCCGTTTATGTGCTTTTCACCAATGAGAACATTGGCAGCTGTATTTACAAAAAGCAAAATTATTAATTAATTGAGTTCTTATGTCGTCTGAAATTTGTAAGTCTACATTCATTTAAGTAAAGCTAAGTAATAAAAAAGTTATGGTGAAAGTTATCTCTCTGTCTTAAATCTTAACTGTCCATAACAAACAAGTCCCCTTATTTAGATATCAATCAGGCTGACTACTTAACCATCCGCATCAATAATTCTGAGATTTGAACGACTCAGCAACTGCGAAGCATAATTAAGCTTACCGCTTAACTCAAGAGTGAGATCAGTCATCTGGCGAACGGGAATATTGCCAATATCAAGGTGCTCAGGTAACAAAGGACCTAAAATGATGAATATATATATATATATTAAATAGTCATAGTAGGCAACCGTGGGCTAGATGGGGTGGCTTACTGTATGGTGAAAAGGTATGAGACAAAGAGGAAGATTATGTAACAAGTGCACTGCAAGAAAATATTACATGTATATTGCCTTATTTATCTATATTTCACGGGAACAAACTCACCTGTAGTTCCAGCTGGTGCAATATCTCTCAGATGTTTCACTACATCAAGCCTGTTAGACTGTTTTGCTTTATTTGCCAGGCAACGGATCAATCGTTTGGTCCCAGGGTCTGGCTGTTCAAGTGAATCCTGATTCAGTTGCAAAGAGTCTCTCAATTGAAGTACAACCTCTCTAGAGTCACACGGCTGCGACATAATTGTTTCTATGGCCTTGCTTGGAAGAGCAATCACTTTTTCATCAATTCCTGCGAATTAAACTAAGTTTAACAACACTAGTACCATACTAAGCAATAATACCAACCTCATATTCTGCTCACAGGTTTTAGCTTTGTTTTGTTTTTTTGAGCCACCAGAGTCCTTGTCTAGTTGACGTCTAATCATTTAGAAAGCTTTTGTAATATAGACGAATTATGTTCCCCCACAACTTTCAGGGGAGGACTGGAAGTGACGAAATGGTCTCCAAGTCGAGAACGAGCGAAGATATTTCGCACTGATGAGGTGTCATAACCAAGATCTGGGTAGTGGACGTGCTTGTGATTGGATGAAAATTTGCGTCAGCCAATGAACATCACTACCCTGATCTGGGTAGAGACACGTCATCAGTAAGGAATATCTTCGTTCTTTCCTCAGACGTCATTTCGCAGGGAACTCGAAAAAATGTCGGCTGTTTTCTTAGGCTAGTACTACCCTAGCACAAGTTTTACATTATCTAGTCGCTCTAAAGTTACAGTCCTACCTCCCCCAGAAGCTGGACGTCTTTCTTCACTTTCGTCAGTTGGAATCTGTAATAAACAATGACGGAAGGGATACTCAAAGGCTATTTCAATCTACTGTGTCAGCAATTCTGTGTACCAAAGTTGCCTTTGGAAAAAGAGTATTTAAAGCCATTAAACGAAACCGCTAACGGATAATTTAAGGGTCGCTTTAGCAAACTGAAATATCAAGAAGGTCTTCAGCAACATTCTTTGTGATGTTAAGACACTTTAAAAATCGACTGGTGAGTCGGGTCTGCCTTCAGAAGTTCTGTAAAAGATCTAACAGGTTCATGAGAAGCGGTAAATAACGACATGGTAGTGAAAGTGTATTCACCTGTTCATCTAAGGGATCAAACCAAGGCGCAAATTGTTTGACGTACACTTTGTCACTTTGGGCGGCTGCACACTTACGACATCTGATGAACTGATTAGCACTACGTAAATCAGACTCAGACCAGAAGTGCAGACATTCCTCTTGCTCGCAACACTGCTTGTGGTGGGTGCAGCAGTAATTAACCTTACATTCTTGGCAACAGACAGGGCAGATTACACCAAGTTCGTACATCATATTCTTCAACCAACAGAATTCTTTTCGCATGCACTCAAGCATCAATCCCAGTTGTCGGCGCACGGCACGAGCACAGGCCACTTCAAATGCACCATAGTTGATATCTGCAGAAAGGTTCAACTTGGATTGCAAACATTCTGCTGGGTTAGCACTGAGATTTCCTCTGTGAACCACAACTTCAATACACGATGAATGACACAGAAGGATTACAGAGCAGTCGTCATCCGCAGACGTATAAAATCGCGCAAAATCAGCATACAACTGGGGATTCTCTGCACTCCAAAACTCGTCTTGGCCCCACTGAAAAAATTGTAACACGAGTCGGGGAAAGAATCCTGGAGGAACCTGACCCGATTGAAACCTGAGGAAGAGAGAAGGAATTTGTGCAGAAGCAACCAGCTTCATTATGTCCTTTGGTGGATGTGACATCAACATGGATGGCACGAGGTACTGTTTGCCACTTGAAGCATTCGAACAAGGCCATGGACAGAGCAGGCTGAACCTTTCCATGATAGCAAGAAGACTAGCGGAAGTTTCTTCCTGGCTTAATAAAGGACCCCACACATGCTCCAAAAGTTTTTCGCCAAGAATGCCTGTTGACTCCAGCTGCAACCACAGTTCTTTAAATTTACTTTCTTCTTGGTCATACGGCTTAACTGTTATCACCGTTTTGAAGACATCAACTAACCACTGAGGGTCCAAGACGACAAAATTATTCAACTCTGGGGTGTCGTCAAAGTGAACCAAAATCCTCTGGTCATGTAGAAAGTTCAACAATGTGAGAAATTCTTGATCATCATCAATTTTGCACACTTCAAATGCAATTTCTTTTGCCACTGAGAGAGAAATCCATTTATGACCATCTCGTACAGTGCCTTGAAGAGCCCTCTCATATTTCAACCACTTGATTGGGATGGCTTCTTTCATCTGAGGTAGCTCCTTAGCAACGGCAAGTAATTCTTCTCGCAGTCGTGTAACTTCTGAGCATTCAGATCCAAGTCCTGCAGACTTGGTGTTGTCCACCACAAACACATCCTCATATATGTGGTTCCTGAAGCGTTTGGTCTGTAGACTGCCAAATACCTCACGGGCGAGCGCGAACGGATCTGCTCCTCTGTTAGGTTCATCAGCGTGAGTGCAGACTAGGAACACGGGAGGAACCTTCACTTGAGTACGGTCGAACCTTACAAACTGCTCTTCCGTTTCCGCGGCTAGGGAAGCTACCGATGTCATCCAAAAATTGAGATAGTCCAGATTGATTTTCGTGCCATAACTGTCTAAAATTTTCTTGTACAGCCCCTGCTTCACAACTGGCTTAGCTATTTCGTATGGATCCCGGCTAAGGTCAAAAACCAAAAGGTATATTGCTCTTGCAGTGATAAAAAGTGGATGCGTGGTATAGTAGACACTTTGTCCACCAAAATCCCATAAAATGGTATAAATTTCTTCATCATCTTGCGCGTTTTCATCCTCTTTTAGTAACTTTTTAATCAATGCTGCGACCTCATCTGGTATCCTGGGCGACTCGATAGGGACATGTACTTCCTTTTTCAGAGTGGGATCAGAGGAGATTTTAAGAATGACTTCTGGATCGCCTAGCTCTTCAGAAGGCAACTGATTTGAGTCATTAGAGACAGACACTGCTGAAGATCCCGATTGTTTCATTTTTATTTTTTCCACTGCAAAACCGCTCTGCTCTTCCTTTAAATCGTCAGCAACCAAACGAGCCGCGTGTTGCTCAAAGGAAATGGCTTTTATAGCACCTGTGTTATCCCCTACCTTCCAAATCTCAGTTGAGACTTTGATGTGTGAGGGGTCAGCATCTATCCCTATGGTGCTGTCTTCAGCAGGATTGAAAGGTTTCCCCATTAACGAATTTTTCAGGCTGGTCTTGCCAGAGCTGTCTTGTCCAATCAACATTATTGGAACCCTCTTGACAGATGCCTTCCCGTCATCGAGAGCTTTTTCGTAAGCTTCCAAAGCCAAGCGTCCACGTAACTTAATCTCTACAGGAATCTCTGTAGGAACAAAGGACTGCATTACAATTTATATTGCACTGAAAAAAGTAGAGTAACTGACAAGTTTTAAGAAAAGCAACGATAGAAAATCCTTTCACTGAATTGATACCTGCATAGGAAATGTTAGTAAGGCAATCTCTAGACAAGGAGAGTAAGATAGATACTTGCGCGGAGTACGAATTAAGCAAATAGAAGGTGACGCATGCGTAGAACCCCAATCTTATCTGTCCTTTATTTGAGGCAGCTTATATTACAATTAAGTAATGGTACGCTTAAGAACTAGGCAAAAGAACAATAGGCCACAGCAACGGCGGCAGTTACTTTTCAGGCGCAAATTTCTCTGATCAAATTATACGTAAATGCTCTGATTGGTCATCGGGGTAATTAAAAAGCGCGAAATTTGAATCGAGATAATAATAATAACAATAATAATTACCGTAAAATTCCCTGGGAAATAATTAATTAATTAATAAAAACATAATGAAGCTTAAAAAAAGACATAAAACTGATAATAAAAAAGAATAACTTGTATAGATGCTAGATTCTAAAAACAGTATAGATGGTAGATTCTAAAACAGCGAAATGTTAAAAAATGCTGAAAACTATGAGTTAAAAATTATCGCGTCTTAACGCTTAGAAATTTCTAGCTTAATTTTATCGACAAAAAGGTTCTGGCTAAACTTAGTGTTATATGAATGAATGTCATAGCGTCTGATGATAAAATACCCCTTGAACAAGTCGCGAACAGTCCCCTTAATTGAATAGACGGTTATTGACTAATTGTTTAAATATGTTCCTCTCGTCTATCGGAGAGCGGCTACCATCTGAGTCTTTCGATGATGGCATCTCTTGTTAACCTGCGATCAGGCGGTCCTTCTTCCCTTTTTGTTTGGGAGACGAGGGGAAAAGATTTTCTCGAGAACAATGCGGCTAGCTTTTCTTTGCAAACGTTCGATCCTTTGCTTGTTCTCAAGACCACAGCCGTGCCAGGTGACGTCACCGTACTCCAGAAGCGGTAACACCATATATTAATACAAACGGTTAGAAGATTCAGTTGTAAATAGAAGTCTCACTCTTGAAAAAATTCCTAGTTTCTGGGATACCTTGGATGCTACATAATCGATATGTTCGTTAAATGAGAGATAGTTGTCGAGCATAACAGATAGATAGATAGATAGATAGATAGATAGATAGATAGATAGATAGATAGATAGATAGATAGATAGATAGATAGATAGCTTTAATTCAAATCATATGGCAGCCCACCAAGGCTGAATTGCATGAATTTACAAATACAGTTGATACAAAACTTAAAATATTAAAATGTACTAAAAAATCTACAAAATTATTCTTCAGAATTCTAATTTATAAAAATTATACTTTAGATGAATTAAACTTTATACAAAAAACTGCTAACGCCTGCACATAGATGGCAGAAATGTGCTAGAAAAACGCTTGGTACGCATGACTGGATTTGCAAAGTGGCGTTGTCTTCTGAGGTTATAATGATGATGCAACTTATGATCTGGATTAGATACAATAGAATCAAACAGTTTTTCACATTGATCTATGCGTCTGTCCTCTAAAGATGCCATGTTGAACATTGACAGGCTGTCATCGTAAGAAAGGCCTGGCGAAATAATTGATAGTGTACGTTTTTGAATGCGTTCAATATCCTTACTTAAGTAGTCAGGCGGTGCGTGATGGTACAGGGGGCACAATATTCTAGAACTGGCGTTATACAAGTAAGATAGAAACAAATGATATCGTGTGCCGGAACATTTGCGCGCTTAAGTAATATAAGAAAGTATATTCTCTTGTTGGCCTTTTGGATTACATCTAAGACGTGACAATTCCATTGGAGCGTGTTGGTTATGGTAACTCCTAGCAATTTAACACTATCTACGCGTTTGAGTTCTTGAGAGTTCACGGTAACTGCGTCAAAATGATGTTTAACCTTCTTAAAGTCAATAACGAGTTCCTTGCATTTATCCGCATTCAGCTGGAGCTTGTTGATTGTAGACCACTGCTCAACAGCGTTAACAGCGACCTGCATTCCACTTTGACCACCTCTTGGAACCACCTCAGCGAGCGTGGTGTCATTCACGTATTTCCATATGTCAGATCCCGAAAGGTGGAGATCATTGATCATTAAAATGAAAAGCCAAGGGCCAAGTTTTGTGCCCTGGGGCACGCCTTATGGAACGGTGCCCCATTCGGAGAAGCAATCGCTAGATAGCTTCACTCGCTGGCGCCTATCCATGAGGAAGTCGCAAACCCAACGGGCAATTCCGCGAGGAACGCGCAAACCCAGGATTTTGGCAGCTAGGATACCATGATCTACCAGGTCGAAGGCAAACACCAGATACTTGAAAACTGTGGAGACCTTAATAGGAGTCTCGTCCAGAGTCACTGAAAAGTCCGCAGTTCCTGATATCTTCAGTCGTTGTCTGGTATCATTAAGTAAACTTTTCGTTTTTTCTCAGGTTCAGAAAAAGTTTTTTTTTAAAGCCAATGAGAAATATTCGCCAGATCCAGGGACAATTTCATTTAAATTTACGAAAAAAAAGCGAGTGACACCCTCAGAATTGTGGAATAATAAAAGGATAACTGAGTAATCAATAACGCAAAGTCACCAATGTAGTGCGAACGAGGTAAGTGTCATCCCGAATTTCAAGTGATAGGCTCGTCAAATCGAGGTTCCACTGTAAGTGCGACCTTAGCATTTTGCCATTCGTTTAGAAAACGTGCAGACGATAAGGACAGGTTAATAAGGTGTGTGATGGAGCGCGGCGAGATGTTACAGCGGCACTGTCTTTTAACAGCCGAGCAGGTATCATGTCCGAACCTGCTGCTTTGTTGATCATGCGTAACTGCCGGTAAGCGAACCTCTCTGAAAACGATTGAAATCTGAAAATATGATCCGTAAATGGAGATGTCAAACTATATTGTCTTTAACAGTAGAGGGAGAGGTGTTATTAGCAACACGTTTTAGGACTATTGTGGTGAAATAACGATTAAGGGAATTTGCAATTTGAAACTTGCCACTTATCGTCTCACCGTCAACTTTAAGCGAGTGCAGTGGTGAATTATCAGTGTTCTTGTTTGGAAAAATCTTTTTGACCGTTTTCCAGATCAGAAACGTTTTGGGTTATTCATATTCTCCTCAAGCAATTTCTGGTGGTAGTGCCCCCTCTCAAATTTAATTTTGTTAATCACGGAATTACGAAACCAGCGATAGGAACTCCAGTATAATTCATTGTTTGTTTAGCGGGCTTTTTTCAAAAGATAATCTCTCTGGCGCATCAAGGATTTGATTTCACTTGTTATTATATGGCTGAGTCTGTTTTCGCCACGCGATTGGTCAATTTTCGGTCCGTAACTTGCTATACGGACCAAAATTTCAAAGAAAATGCTCATTTCGGAGCTCTATATCTCTTTACCTCCGAAAAAAAGGTTGAAATAAAGTTACAAGACGTCTATCAACCTTGAGGACTTAAAGTTTGACTTTGTCCTTCAACATTTGAAATTGTGTTTATTTGTGAACTAACTCGTAATCTTAGCGAAGAGGATTCAGTCAGTGTTTGAAAATTTTATCGTAGTACACAGTTAAGAAGACGAAAATCGACTGGCAGAGGTTCGAGATGTTTTGCCTAAGAGAAAATGAGTAATTTCTTTCGACAAATATGATAACAAACATGCCTGCACCCGATCATCTTAACGAGCTTCTTTGCCATTCGCAGTGTTTTTCCAAAGACCAACGAAAGAAAGATAGAAGCGACTTCGAGCCAGACACAATGTCCAGTTTTCAAAAGACTCCAGCGTCACATTGGCGAAAGAATACTTACAGTGCTCTTAGTTTTGACCGAATATACATATTAAAATATGTCTGTAAACGCTGAGAACTGGGATGTTGACTTCGCCTTTCCAGATTTTAACCTAGCTTGGTTTGAATGAGAACGAAGCTGATGTAGAAACTGAATCTTAACCTTTCCGTGGAAGAGAATATGGTCAGTGTTTGAAGATTTTAACGCAGATCACACTTGAATACGAGAATGAACTGGCAGAAATTCCAGAGGTTTTCCCCAAAAAAATTAACGAGTGAATCCTTCGACAATGACAACAAACCGTTACCTTGAAAAGCTTCTTTGCCTTTTGCAGTGTTTTTTTTTTTTCCCACAAGGACCAACGGAGGAAAGATGGAAACGACTTCGAGAAAGACACAGTGCCCGTTCAGTGCCCGATTTTCCAAAATACTCCAGCGTTACATTAAAGAGCTAAAACTTACAGCGGTCTTAGTTTTGACCAAATAAACTTTTTCAACATGGCGAATTTGTTTTCGCTTTCTCGGAAACCCTTCGTTGTGTGGTATTGTTTTCGTGAGCCAATAAACTTTCTTTCTTGACGCCTGTCAAATGATTGTCAAATCGCGCGTCCTGCACTTTTTTCCGGTCCCCCAAACTGGAGGAAGCCATATAATAAACATCTTATTAACCTCGTTTTTTCGGTCCGTACTGTAAATTACGGATCCTCGTTTTTTTCCATCGATTTATGGCCCGCGCGCTTCGCGCTTGGGCCATAAATCGCTGGAAAAAAACTCGGTCCGTAATTTACGGTACGGACCGAAAACTCGGCTAATAAGAGGTATGTAATCACGGGCACATCCGGCCTCGTGCCTTTCTAATGACAAAATTGCGTGTTTATCACACAAAATTAAAAAACACTGCTGTTGTTGTGATTGGAAGAATAATGTCTTACATGCACTTATAGAATTAATGATGCCAGCAAAAAACTGTTGGAACATGAAGTAAACTTTTAAAATATAAAAAGGGTGGTCCATGGAACGTGAGTTTACATACGTCCCTTTACAAAGGCTGTATAAAATGCAACCTTTACTTATTTAGTGTAGTGAAACAATGCCAATATAGGTAACAAAGTGATGGTTTTCATGTAAAGGAAGGCCCAGTTTAGAAACATGAAAAGCCAAAGTTGTTTATTGGCTTAAAAGATGTATTTGTAGCCCCTTCATACATAATAACACAATAAGTCGCTGAAATTGTGCGTACTGTACTCACCAACTGTGTCTGGAAAATGCGCGGTTGTGATTTGAATAGCATGCTTGCATTCGGTCTTCTCCAACACTACTACAAAATCGGTGAGAGTCATGTCAGGAAACCGATGCGCCAGCCACTGTAACACTTCCTTTGTGGGGCTCTTTCTCGGTCTTATTAGCTTGTACTCCTCATCAAATTCTTTACACTCAGAAAACTGGATGTTGAGTTCAAGGGCCAAATTGAGCCACTCAGGTCTCCATGGATCTCGCACAGAACTGACCTGGTCAGCTATCATTGTTATGATTTCTGCTTGAAGTGTCACAAGATCCTTTATCAAGACCTCATCTGGAGGAAAACAAATATTGAGTAATGAGTAAAATCACGGTAATACAACTTATTAAATGAAACGTATGATGAAAGAGTTAACACAAACAAACAAATTCACTGAATTAATTGTTTGGTGGATTCACAGGCAGCCCAAGCTCAGTATGAGAGTTTAATGGTCTCATATTGCGTAGTCCTCAAAATGGCCGTGAACATACGCCACTTCCACATTTCCCATAATGCACCTTATTTGCCCCGCCAAAATTTTACATAACCTTTGTTTTTCATTTCTCCTGGGTATTACAGCCGTCCCAAGACAAATTGAAACAATGCTTATGCAAAATTTTGGGGGGCAAAGGAGGTGCATTATGGGAAATGTGGAAATGGCGAATGAAGGATATGTATGCGAATTCAGGAAGAGATTCAAGAAGATAAATACTCGCTAGGATTTTAAATAAAATACACTTTACCTTATTTACTTGTTTTTTTCGTGCTTGCTGTTTGGTTGTTTTCCCGATAACAAATTAAGTAAATAAGGGAAAGTGTATTTTATTGAAATCCCCGCGAGTATTTATCGTTCCTGAAGTGAATTCGCGCTGATTCATACCCCCCCGGGAGGGGGGTCCCTTATATGAGCTACCGTAGAGTTCCGATAGTAGCGACCCTCGTTACTTTCGTATTTAGCAGCCTTTGGGGCTAGCTACTTTCGGGGGGTCGTTACTTTCGGGGGCTCGTTACTTTTGGGGAACAAAAATCGTTCACAAATAGAGCTGGCGCGAGCTTTTTTTCCAGTGTTATCGATGGTTTACCGGACTACCGTACCACATGGGTGAATCAGCCGATATAGAGGAGATCGAGTTCTTCACTCACTCAGAGATGGAAAGCTAAACTGCTTCGATTGTCCTGCATGACGCACCGCTGCGTTTTAGTCTGTACCCCGTACCGGTATCTCAGTGTCATTTAATTGGAAGAAACACGTTCATGTTAATCGACGAAAACTATATAGAGTTTTCAATTTCAATTTAAAGAAACGTTCCTATTGTTAATACGAAATTATGCCGGTTTACGGTAGTTCTTACATCGCTACATCAGAGAACTGATGTCAAGGACGAATGGGGGCATAAAGCTTCCCTTTGTTGTAAATTAAAGTGCCTTATCGTGAACATTTTGTGACACTGCACGAACATATTATTTTACATTAAAATTTTGACTATTGATTGACAAATTAAAGGTATACGGTATACAATTCAAAAAACTTGGTCTCGCTACTTTCTCGGTGGGGGGGGGGTCGCTACTTTCGGGGGGCCGCTACTCTCGGGATTTACTAGCGGCCACAAAAAATTGATGTTATTTTCGGGGAGTCGCTACTTTCGGGGGGTCGTTACTATCGGAACTTTACGGTATATAGGTATGTGCAGCCCCATCGGGTCGGGTGATTGCGCCGTTTTGGTCTGAAAACGAGTATATACTTTGCCTATTTTGGTCTGGATTCGGGTATGGTTTTCGCAGGTACTATGGGAGCGTATGAACGTATTTATCGTTTCAATTCCAAATGAATAAGAACGAAGTAGAAATATGCGAATTTGAAATGCATTCGAAGAATTTTTTTTGTCTGTGCACTGAATCTAAGTAACGATGACGTAATTTTTGCCTAAAGGCCAGGTCTGAGAACGGGTATGGATTTGGAGTTCTGGTCTGAAAACGGGTGTGGAAAATGACATTTTTTGGTCTGAAATAGGGTCAGGATTTGGAGAACTGGGAGGCACACCCCCACCAAGAATTCCCAGGAGTACCCCTCCCCCCCGTCTGGGATTCATACTTTATCACTCTTATTCCAACTCTTTTAATTTGTCAAATGTTGGCAATTTTTTCAGGCGTTGAATTCTAAAGCCTGGTTTCCATATGATCGTCCGTTTATGTTCAGTTGCAGCAGCGATATTTCCTCAGGGATAGTAGCGCGAGCGAAACGCGCGCGCGTGAAAATCACCCCACGCGAGAAAAGGCGCGTTAGGTGATTTTCACGCGCGCTCGCGTTTCGCTCGCTCTACTATCCCTGAGGAAAAATGGGGACTACTCGTAGTCTAATTTCATTACGGCGTAGGCCTCAAAGTACGGACTGCGCGCGCAAAATTTATACTAGGTCTCTTTCCGCGATCTTATTTCGATTTAAAGTCACAGTTTTCAAGATACAAGCGGATTGATTCACAAAACAGTTTTAAATACGCCTTCGTTTAAGTTCCTTGTAAATCATTTGCAGTGAATTTTGCTGTTAGAACTATTCACTGGTAGGGTTTGTATTTGGGGGAGGTGCAAGTTTAAAAATCACACCTTTGTGCGGTAATTATTATTGCTACAAAGCATTGTTATTGCTGAGTTGTGGTTATTCGCATAAAGTAAATGATAGGATGGTATATTTTGTAAACTTTTTAAATAAGGTCGACAAATATGTTCTAAAACTGCAAAACAGGGTCGTAAAGTAGTATCTGCCTAAAATACTGAAGCGTAACCTCAATGTGTTTTAAAGATTCTGAAGCAGTGCGGACATCATGCTGATGCTTCCGTGGTATAGATTTCGGTAGCGCGCAGAATGCAAATTAATTTCTTCTTTCTCTTTAGAAGTGTCTTAGCAAAGCGCGAAGGACCGACATAAAATGACCTGAGCGCCGCGATTTTTTTTTGGTCATTTTGTATCCAACCCCGTCACTCTTGCGCGATGACACAAAGAACGATTGCGGGAGCCACTGCAGATTATTTTGCAGTGTACTCGATGAAAAAATGAGCTTAGCCTGTGTACAGACGTCCCCCCTCCCTCAGGAAAAATCGGGAGAGGAGACGTCTGTGAATCGCCGTCGTTAATCGTGTTCCGGTATACATTTGCATACATTATTTCTTTGTTCTTTCGCTAACAGTTGAAAAGGCACATGTAGGTCGAAAAATAGCTCTGGCGTCTGTGCACAGGCTAGCCGAACATCTACACGCAAAGTCCACCCAAAAATCCAGATATAAGATCTCTGATTACAGTCAAACCAGGTCAAGCGTACCTCCCAAGATCCCATTAATGTATTTATTATTCGAAAGTTGACCGTTGGTAGTTGTAGATTTCAGATTCATCTCTGCGTGCATTCTTGCATGCGTAATGAGCCGTTAATTCACACGCGATTCAGTTACGAAATTTCTACCAGCTCAGTTTCCTTGAATTTGATGTAACTGTCTTCTAAGACATTTAATCCATTCAAAGATTTTAAATCTGACCAAATGCAGAGAATTTCTCTTAAAATATTCACTGCTCATTACGCATACAGGAATGCCGATTTAAATTTGACACCAGTTATGGGAACGACTAACGGATTCATTTTTTCAAGTAATCAATTCATCAATAGAATCTTTTTGGGGTAAGCTTGACCTGCCTTGGCTGTTAACGTCGGATTTTGTATGCCTTCTCTTTTATTCACAATACCGACCGGCACAAACAGACGCACCCGCAACCGGTGCAGCAAACATCGGTGGTCTTAACTTCTCATGCCTTTTCGAGAGAGCCGAAATACAAATACCGGTTCCCAACCGGTAAACAAATATGAATGTCCGCAAAGGCTGAGCTTTTCCCCGGGGAATCTGTTCTGAGGCTCACTCACCAATCACAACACCGGAAGTTATTTGCGTCATGGTATATTAACATTACAACCAATGAGAGGCTGTTCCCAACATTCCGGGGAAACGGGAACACGATTATCGTCGGCGATTCACAGACGTCTCCTCTCCCGATTTTTCCTGAGGGAGGGTGGACGTCTGTACACAGGCTTAAAGGGATAGTGTCTCGATTATGCGCACGCGCGAGCGTCATCTGTTTTTTCTTCAAAAGACAATAAAACTGTCATACTGACTCGACAAGATTTCCTTCGGGACCGCACCGCCGACGGAGACTTGTTGTTTACATGTTCACGTATTATAAATATTTTAAACCTTCGAAGAAGTCTTTCGTCTTACTTAAAATTTGGCTCGAGGCACGAAGACTTACCGCGATTTTGTTACTAGCAGGGCCTTCTCGCGACCCGAAAAAACTCGTACCGCTCGCTTTAAAAACAGCTTTTCGAATGTAAAACTCATGTCAGAGGTCAAATTATTGTTCCAGTTCTAGTAATATTTGCTTGCGTTCTTGCATCAAACGTTCGAGAGATATAAATAAAAATGCAATCTCAAAGCGATGAACCATCGCAAAGGTTAGTAAAAAACTGTATTATGATTTCATTGCACTGGTTTTTCTAGTCTGTTTGATTTTGTCGGCAGTAGGGAGGTTCATTGTCGCTGCGAAACATTACGCTTCACGAAGCTTAATTCCACAAAATCTCCTCAGACACATCCATCTCTCAATGGTTTCTTTCTTACAGAGTCTTATTGTTGCTGTTTCATTTCTGCGTATTCCTTTTACAATTATCTGAGCTTCTATGGAAGCTGGCAGAAGGAATAAGCCTTCAATCGGCATCAAAGCGCTTCCCATCTTTTGGTCCTCCGTCCAACAGCAATAAAAGTAACGCCAAAAATACCCGAATTTGCCCAAATTGAAACTAAACGGGTACAATATATCAATGATCTGTAATCCTGAGAGGTTTTAGTGTAGTATCGAACTCGGCCAAGAGCGATGCAAACGGATTTTTCAAGGTTCTCTTACTCTCCTCGCATCTTTTGATTTCGGGACATCCTGTCCGAAAAGCAAAGTTTGGTGCATGCGCAGTAACGGGATACTGTTCCTTTTTAAAAAAGTTTTAAACGTAAAAAGGTCAAGATTTTAGTTCACTGTCTCGATGCTTACAGTTGTGTGATTTTTGTGGCAAAAACAAATTAAGTAAAAGACTGCTCTCAGCTCCGCACGGACTAAATTTGTACGAAGTTCAACTTCTCCCGTCGGTTCCCTAGTGAAGGATCATTCTTCACAGCCCAATGTAGCACTCCCTACACCCCCTGGTTCGCAAGTTTGTCACGCCGAAGGTTTCCGATTATTACTTCGGCGGAGCGCAAAGTAAAGGATTCGCGACGCTCAGGAATGTATCAAAGTTACAATTTTTGACAAGATTGGGCATGCAAAGTCTGTAGGTTTTCGGTTTTATTCGGCTATTTGACGAAGTGAGAGCCGAATTAGTTCGAGATATCTCGAGATCACTTCGATTCCTTTGATATATTCTTTAACTTTTTCGAGGAAGAAAGAATTATTATTTTGGCTTCCCCGGGGTTTGAACCGACTCACCTGAGTGACCCGTCAGGTCAGAGGAGACTCTAAGTTGAGGGATTAGCCGATTGCGCTACTGCGAGCCAAGGTAGTTCGGCATATGAAAAATAGTTATGAAATTATGCACTAGTTTCGGGACAAGATTGGGCGTGCAAGTTCGCGACTTTTCGGCTTGTTTCGGCTATTTCACGAAATGAAACCGGACTGCTTTGTGATATCTTGAGATCACTTCGAGTTTAGTCTTTAATTTACTCGAGGAATAAATAGAGGATATTTCGTGGCCGCGCAGAGACACGAAATTTCTCTTCGAGTGTTGAAAAACATTTCACGAGTGAGCCCTGCTTTCGAACTGCTTTATGATGAATTTAAAGTTACAAAATGCTGCACAAAGACATTTTGTCTTTGTTGAGTGTTACGTAGTAAAATTGCTTTCATGCGTTGGGTGACTTTCTCGAACGTTCTCGACTTTTTTGGATTATTCTTGAATAATTAATTAGGGCATGTTTACATTTCAGCATGAGTCAGCAGATTTGCATCAGTTACTGAAATCATAAAATATGTCGAAAAGCTACTACTATTCGCCCGTTTAGTATTTTCTAGAACCTTATGTCAAACAGTAAACAAGTTCCAAGCGAGGTCTTTTGACGAACTAAGTTTTTTTTCCCACGAGCTGGACTGCTGTGTTAAGTCAAGTATGACGAAGGTCGATTTTCAAGTTCTGTGTTTACAAGTTGGCGGAAGCCGTAAGATATCTGAAGTTCAAGTGAGACTTTGTTATTATTGGTAGAGGCTGTTTAGTTGTACTTAAGTTCAAGTCAAGTTTGTGTTGGCGGATGCTGTGTTTTAAAGCTCTGAAAAGGCTATGTTCCTTTGGTATTAAACTTCCTTGTGTTAATCCGACATTCCTGCGTGCTGATATTCAGTGAATAATTATCCTCAAAACGTCAACATTCGAACTCGTAACCGCCAATTCCATGCTCAACGTAATGGACTCCTTACCCATGCCTTACATATCTTTAATCATTACATGAGACTGCTATGCTGTTTTTGAAGCCTGATGTGACTAAGAAAAATAGAGAATTCTTTTCTCACTGTTTGTTTTGTTAGACTTGTTATTCATCGCCAGTAACCTCATATTTGACTTAGGTCTAAACGTTTAGACCCAAGCCAAATTTAGAAGGATTTGTATGGAGTCATCACAGCATAACTGGGCTAATATCTCAGAGACAATTTGTCCCGAAATGCTAGTTTTTGGCAAGTAGGCCCCTTGGAGGTTGCTCTTTTCAGAATATCCTGACAAATCCCATAATTCCACAAATTAACACCTTACTCTTACCATATTTCATTTCTTACTATTCCTCCGCATCTACAATTAATCACTTCCACAACCACAACGCCGAAGTGTACGCTCCGTAGCGTCTTGTTCAAACAAACTTCGGCTTGGTCTGGGCATAGTTAGTAGAGGGGAACTGGTTATGAAACCCGGCAAACTTCAAAGAAACAACTCTTTGTTATGGTTTTTGCGTCGTCACGTGATCACGACCCTGCACACAGATAAACAAAATGGCGTCTCCACTGTAATCAAGCCGTGAGACGTGCTCTATTTACTAGTTTTCTGCTACTTATGTCTGTCCTTTTAATATGTAAAGATAACAAATGTAAAGAAGAATTATGCCTGGAGAGAACTGTGCAGTATTTGGCTGTGGATCTTGTCGAAGGACAAAAGGAATTGGCATTTGGAAGTTGCCATTGGCGAAGGACGAAGCGCACGAAAAATGGAGGGAAGAGTGGCTCGGAGAGATCAAGAAGACAAGGGAAATGGACCGGAATTTCAGAGAACTAATAAAGTATGACCGAGTCAACACATGTGAGAAACATTTTGCTCCTGAAGATATTGAAATATGTAAGTATGATACGTATAAGTCGTTCGATTTTTGCTTTTTCACTACACTGCAGTGGACGTGTACTCAGATTTTGGTTTGCTTGAACTTAAAATTAGAAAGAATCCCTACCTTAATATGGCCTTATTTTTCTACTTATAGTTACCTCTGGGCAGGTGTCACCTGGAACAAAGGGCCTATTGTTTGAACGTTAATTGGCAAATTCAGGTCGGTACAATGGGCCATTTCTTGATACGCTGTAAAATTCGTCATGCATCTACTACGTGGAAGGAACTAATTCAAAAATCACTGTGTTTGCCCGTTTTTGGGAATATCACAGAAATCGTGAAAAAAATTAAGAGTTTCTATGGTTTTAGGGAACGCTGTCACAAAATTACAGAGGTTTGGTAGAGAGGTATGGACCTCTAACCGTGTTTCAAGAGTCATAACTTGATCCCTGTTCAACCTTAGCGCACCAAACTTGTTCAAAACATAGGCACGTTAAACGTGCATGAGCTATTTTGAATGCTTCGGTGTAACCTTACCAAGAGTGAAGAATCTACCTCTTTCATCCTAAATGTAGATTGGGTTTTTGTGCGAAATTGCGTATTGCGATACATAAATGAAAACGCGAAACGCTCAGCTGAGTCTATCCTCGAGCTATATATTCACTTTCCTCTGTCTTTCCTGTTACATCTGGTGCAAGTTAAACAAATCGTTAAAGTGAAATAAATTTCTACTCACCAAACGTCAAGGTTGATAACCTAACATTTATTAACATTTGTGAAACAGTCTTCAACTCCGACAACTTATTTCGTCATGTTTTAAAAGCCATTGCTTCTTAAAAGACAAGAGCCTTTTTTAAGGCATTGGTAACTAAACGAAACAGGTCTTCATACGTCCAAGTTACTATTATTATTGTGAAAAGCCAATCTGCATGAGATGTACAGTCACACAGCTGGCACGTGAAAGTGTTGGACTTTGCCCCCTTTCGTGGTTCGTACGTGAGGGAATTCGAGTTATCACACAGTAATCTAGTAAACAGAATTATAAAAATAACTCATGAACACAATTTGCTTGTGAAGATGTTGGTCTTTGGCCCTTTCACAATTCGTAAAAAGAGGCAAATTGTTTTACTACAAAATTTTCTCAAACGATTTTAAGAAATCACCTTGGCTTTATTACAACATCTGCAATTAAATTATGTTTCATGCAACGTCAAGGTTGATAGCCTAACATTTATTAACTTCCAAGAAAATTATCAAACTGCCGAAATATATTTCTACTTATATCATGTTACTCCACTCAATATAACAGTATCTAATTATTGTGTCAACTAGCTTCTTCCAATTTTATTCCCTAACGCTACTGTTTCTACTTAAGTTACGCATCTTTACTAAATAGAACGAAAAAGGTCGGTTGAACTTTGTAAGCGAGAGAATAATATTTTTAAAGCTTGTTTACAGGATTAACAATACTCGATACAGCTTTCAAAAAAATAAGCTGCCTTTTAAACTTCTTAAACCACATTTTATAGGACGCATACTTTCGAATTAAAGTCTATATCTAAATATCAATTATTGCTTCATTGGAAGAGATTTGAAAATATATGATCTTTTATACTCTACCCAGTTGTAGCAGGTGAAACAGAACTCATACTGACGTGCGTTGTACCGATAGCCGAATTAGGTCAGAAATGCCTCGAAGCAGCATCCACACTTAAATATGAACCCTTAAACAGCTGCATCACTGTTCACAGCGTTTGAATCATGAAGATATTTTATGTAATGCTTCCAAACACCTGTACGCATAATTAAAGACGAAAAAATTGTGAAGGATCAAGATGGCGGTCTCAAAGTGCCCTTGTTCGACCTTTACCAATGCCATGTTTAAATAGATGCCAAGATCTCATTGGTTCCTAAGCATCAACTCATAGTACCTTCAACCTTATTGGCTCTTGCAACAAACATCCCAACATACAAAGCCACAAAGCCACAAAGATACATACGCTCACACCACTGACATATGAGCTATTTTTTCAAAATAGCTCAAAAACCAATCTTAACATGACCTTTTATATTTACTTTGAATTTGAAACTCGCCCCAGTTCCCTACGCAACTCCGAAATGGTCAATACCGAGCCAGGGGTGCTTACCATTTGACAGAAAAATCCGGTTGGGGTGTCGAAAACATAATGGTAAGCGATTTGCCAGTTTACAGTAGAAATGCCACATCCGTTACGGTTTGAATCCAAAAAAAGGGCGAATTTGTCTCGCGTGAGTCTGGAACCAAGAAGGAGCCGAGAAATTGGTTAATGGTAAGCAACATTCCGTTTGGTTCGTACCAACCTGAATTAAAGGACTACCTCAAAACGTACTCCTCAATTTTCGGTTGGAATTTCCGAAAAGTGACCTTACCATTTACCTTCAATACGGAATTTCCGAAATTTTCCGTCAAATGGTAAGCACCCCAGGACTTCGAGCCAGGGCTCCACGCAGGACTCTGCAATTTTTCGCTTTCCCGCCATTTTCACCTCCCGCAAGTCACATGACCATTAAGAGCACGGTTAGGGTTAGAGGTTAGGGTTAGCTTTAGGGTTAGGTTAGGGTAAGGTTGGAGGGTTAGGGTTAGGGTTAGGAGGTTACAAGTTAGGTTAGGAGTCCTTTTTCGAGGGCGCGTTGGATATGAGATGGTAAATAGCCAACGAGGCGCGTAGCGCCCAGTTGGCTATAATCATCTCAGATCCAACAAGCGCGAGTGGAATAATTGTTTTATTCAAAACGCCCACAAAATCTCGTTGAATCTCCCCGACTTAATTTTGTTAGAACAAACCGGAAAAGACAAAGGACTTCCACTATTCACATGTCACACGTCTATCAAAACTGTCAACGTGCGAACGGACTCGCCTGGACTGGATAAATGAAAAATCAAAACATTGTAGCGAAGAACACTTTTAAAAACTGATCGAGATTCTAGGATTTTACACAGCAGGACAGCTAAAAAAACCTGGCAGATAATGTGAAGAAAAAGAATTTTTAAGTAACAGCCGTCGAAATTACTGTAAATTTGGATTTTCGGTGCAGTTACAAAAGTAAGATCAACGGAGAAAAACTATTACCTCGGTCGCTTGTTATGAACTTGTTTGAAGCCACCAGCTAGTTTTGCTGAACGAGAAAAGAAGCTATACTGACGCCTCGATTGGTGTAGTGAATGGTTGCATAGCCTGTATTCTGGTTGCTGGTGATTTATATTCTTCATGTCGGATAAACAAGCCGCAGTTGTCTATCGGCGAGTGACTCGGCGAGTGGCTTCGCAATCATGAAGAACTTTCGTAGCTGGTCAAGGTACTTTAATAGTTCCACGTATTTTCATGTGTTTTTCGAGAAACTTTCAAACAAGCTCTTGCGGCTTTTTTGTTTGTTTGTTATTTTCCCGATGAAATTGGATTTTCTAGTATTCTAAGAAATGAATTAAAACGATCTGCTTCGGGGGCCATTCGATCCTTCGCTTAAAAAAAATCTCAGCTAGCTTCCAATTTTAAACTGACGCGTACACCGACCATATATGGAGAGCATAGTATAATGGCTCATATACCATAATGGCTAAGTCAATCAAAACGCTAGAATTGCATTATAAAATGATTCAGTTTTTAATAATAATAGGTAATCAAATGGTATACTCGTAAAATTAGGGAATAATTTCACTTGCGTTTTGTCGATATCCTAATAATTTCCCAAGCCTTTATCCACTCATCACCATTTGATTACACATACTAATTATTTTTACTTATTTATTTTTTTGCTCACAGAAAGATAAGAAAAGTCCTAACTGGATCCTGGTAGCCTGTAAACAGACGTTGTTTTATTTTTCTTCTCGTTCTTTTAAAAACATCGGCCTGCGGTTTATATTTTATCACCCGCGCTCGACGGACTTTGAAGAAAAAATAGAGGGTCTGTGAACAGGCTAGAGTCCTGGCTCGAATCCTGGCTTTGATGTTAGTTTATCTCTCACTGAAAGTGCTTTACTTAAAATATGTCTCAAAGTTGAAAGGTCCTCACTTCAATTCATGAACCTTAATTTACAGAGAACTTCACAAAACGAAAAGTGAACTTTCTGAGGATCTCCCTTTTCAAAGATTATTTGGCTGGTTTACTTATACCAAGGACCTAATACGCAAAACTTACTTTGGAATATTATCTACCGACTTTGGTTTTAAAATTCAACCTGTCTACCGAATTTATATTATTTTTGCAAGTCGAAAAAACATTTCTTGTACGCCATGTACACCAAAAATTAGCTTTCTTAACGCACTTAATCGCAAATGCGGGAATTCAAAATATATCCAAGTAATTTAAGACAAAAAAAAAGACACACATGACAGAACAAAATTCAACCACGTTCGCGTTATCTTGATTTTCCAGCCTTCGCTAGCATTAGCAAAACCTCGAATCGAGCTTAAGAAGGTAAACAAGTAAATAAACACTGAGAAAGTTTCATTTGTATTGTAACCTTATTGTCCTTATTTTCTTCCCAACAATTACATCACAAAGTAAAACCGGCAGGACCAGTGACCAGCCGTGACGATTTTTATTCGGAGAGCGAACCTCGTGCCTTGCTATCTGCTTTTTCTCTCGATTTTGCGGCGTCGAGGAGCTAGAAGAGTTCCACGAAGACATAACTGACCTTAAGTTTAGGTGGACGGCGACATAGAGGACGGTGACTTTGGCCGCGACAGGTTGGGGAGGGACGACGTCGACTTGGCGCGAGAAACAAGTTTCAGCAGAGTGACGGTCAAAGACTTTTCTTAACTTTATTGAAGGTTTGAGAATGGGTTCCCTGAAAGAGATCCGAGAGCTTTTGGTCGACTTTTATATATAATTGTGATGTTACGATGAAATCAGTCTAGTTGAACCCTCTGTTGCTCGAAAGTTAATGTTCGTCGCTCCATTGAGCCTATTTGCGACCTACGTATTGCCAAATTTTCGCACGCTCCAGAGTTCTTACGGCTGGTAATCTAGCCTACACAGGTCAGGGCTTGAAGCGGCAGGGCTCACTTCCAAGAACGTCTTTAGCAAGGTGAATATCGTGATCTTCAATTAACTCCATCTTCATTAAAATAAGAACAAATTATTAAATACGATTGGCAAGTTGCGCGCAAAAATAAACAAGTTCCTTCATGCTGCTTTATACAGGGCTTTATTTTGTCGAATAAATGGTAACCAATTAACACGCAATTTCATTTTGGCCTAAAACTTAAGAAGAAAAGATAAACTAAAAACTTCTTAAACAAAGAAAAGGGTAAAAGCCGATGTTCAGATGGTGAGAGAATACTTAAATGTGATTATTTTATCGCTGGAATTCTAATTCTGTAGTTGTACCACTTCACGGCTGCACAAGCTCATGTTATATTCAATCACAAAATAGTGTTAAAGTAAGTAATTGAAAAAGGTTTACAATTTGGAAGTAAACTAGACACTCCAGAAACAGATTAAAGCGGTAATCAGTGAAAATAAAGATGTTTTGAAGACAAAAACATGAATAAAAAACTCACGTTCTCGAGACACCGCCGCACTTAGCTTTCTCATCGTCGCGACGTGCAGACGACGTAGGTTGGACGGCTGAGATAAATGCTAATTAGCCCCTAATCGGGCAACTTTTATTTCCGGTTGCCGTCCTCCATACAGACATTAGGGAACTTAAGATGGAGACGTTTTCGGGGCGACGGCAACTTCAACCGGACGTGACGTCATGCTTTGTGCAATATTGCGCATGCTCTTGTTCACCACATTGCCGTCGTGCTCCCGTCGGCGACGTGAAACTGGTCTGTTTGGCGCTGTGGCGAGAACGTGAGTATTTCACTTTCATTTCAATCAGGTTTGTTGCGTTTAGCAACCAGAATTTTGCAGATTAGAGTTCTTAAATTGTCCTTGTTTTCTTTGAGTCACATTTCAAGCTCGATTTCCAAGCTCTGTTATCTAAACTTACATCTTTGTAATGTTTCTATGTTTCAATGTCACAGAGTCAAGATCCAATCTGATCCAAACCGTAAGTGAGCTTTAAATGGACAAAATTGTCCTACGAGCCAAATGAAAGTATCCAGACAAAAAGTATGAACTCTGATATTTGAATTGTGTGTTTTTATCTCACTTTTTTCGTTAGAGTATCGTATAAATCAAACGTATGTGTTGAAAATTGTTTAGAATAGTAAGTAATACCACATACTAAAGTGGGAATACTGAAATAAAGTTGTTGCTGTTGTTGTTATTGTTGTTGCATGCAAGCAAATAAGTATTAATTCTCTTAATTCTTTATGTGAAACCATATTTTCCTCTTCGGTAGTCTTCCAAGGCGCCGTCCTCCTGAGTTCACTGCGATCTTAATGTTCGAATTTTGGAGCGAAGCGACGGCTACCTCTGTTCCAGGCTTGCTCTACAATTCCGGTCGCCGTCGCCCCGAAAACGTCTCTATCTTAAGTTCCCTATTATTAGGGGTGCGTCACGCGTTCCTTCCCCACGAACGTGTGCTGATCTGAGCAGGAAATTCCTGTCCCATTGTTCGCAAATATCAGTTGGAGAGCACGTGCAAATTATCGCAGAACCAATCGGCGCTAAGTTATTGTTTAGTGAAAAGCCTATCATAAGGTGTTTTAAAACAGGCCGTCCGGTGGGGATTAAATTTCCCGCGAGTTTATTCTACCGCTAAATATTTTCATGTATGCAAAGTTATTCCAGATCCTCGCTTCATGCATATGGTCGAAACATCGAAAAAAGTCGTGGGAAATAACTGTTTTCTCTGTAGTAGTGCTTTGATTCCTTCTGGCAGAGTACGTGTTTTTGGAAAGAGTTCTGTCTGCATCTCACGTCTTATCGAAGAAGCCGTGGAAATTGAGCCTCATCAACTGCGATGGCACACAATTTAGCTGCGTAAATGTCATTCGACAACATTTTTCGCCACCGTTCATTGTTTAACCAAGCCGTGTTCCATATACAACCGCAAAATGACCGTCTTCCACATCTTTGGCCTCTCCATCTTTAACATCGCTAAGGCTTATTGCAGATATGCCGAGCTTCTTTAGGTTTTCCACTTGGTCTTTCATTAGGGATTGACCAAGGGAGAAATGACAACAACAATGTGGCCCGTACTGTTACGAGTCACATCGAAAACAAACGGCAAATCTTGGTAAATTAGTGATTTACGGAACCCTGTCGGTAGGTTAATGAAAACATCCTTCTTTTTATCCACAAAGTACACTATAGCCTCTCGCTGATGAGCATTTAAGTCGACTATTTTGAACGTTCCACACACTCGTTTAAAGGCCACGCTAGCATTCGCCATGTTTGTCTCCGATATCTCGCGCTAAAATCACTCCGGGTCCAAAGTGCACTTCCCAGATCTGGAAGTCTGCTGTCATTGGTCTACGTTTTTTCCTGCTCAGATCGGCAGCCGTTCGTGGGGCAGGAACGCGTGACGCACCCCTAAGAATGTCTGCGGGGGAGGCTACCATCTTACCGTCCACTCTAATTTAAGGTCCGTACAGTATCACGTCGAAAACTTGATGTCACGGACTTTCTCTAATTTTAAATAGCGCCCATACGCTGTGCGAACATTTTGTATTATTTTTTCGACTTCAGCGCCGGCCATCCAGACTGAATTTATTCTCGATTACTGGAATAAAAGTGATGATTTCCGGAATAGCCTTCGATCGTCCCGATCGTCTCAGTCGTCTGAGAGCGTTTCCATATATGATCACTTCAAAATTTACACGATCATCCCGATCGTCCGGATAGAACTCAACTCTATCCAACCGATCGAGGTCGTCTCAGTCGTCCGGGTCGTTTGCGATCGTCCGGGTAGCGTTTCCATATGATCGTTTTGATCGCCTGAACATTATTTGAGACGACTAGGACGATCCGGACGATCATGTGGAAGCCAGGCTTAAAGGACTGTATCTAACACTAAGCCTTAAAAAAAAAAAAAGAAAGAAAATCGTTGTCCCGCGTTTACGTCCTCCAAAACACCTGAAATTAGGAAGTTTCACGCCGTAGTCGTGCAGAGATGGGAAAGAGATGAACAAAAAAGTGTGATCACGTGCAAAGTTGTTGTTTTGCCAACCTGAAGCTATTGCTTTTTTGCGATGTTTTGAAACAGCTGAGCATGAAATTGTTAGGCTCTTTTTGGACAAATCATGATTTATTTCATCCTATCCACGAAAATAATTAAAGCACTGAATGCCAAGCTTTGAAAATTAACTACAATTCAGTCTCGGAGGCAACAAATGTGCAAATTTCCGTTGGAAAAGCGATTTTTGGTTCTATGTAGCGGCTTCTGTGACGCCGCAGTAATTTAAATTAAAAAGTATCCTTTTTTCTCAGGCGTTTACTAAACAAAAACAAAATTTTTCTTTTCTTCAAGAAGATTTATGCTTTTCTGGTTCAGTTGATAATTTTTCCGAGCGGGGAGAGTTTATGATCTCGTCGCGCGCACGTTAACAGAGCGTGGTCTTAGCCAGCTGCAAAATTGGATGCCCCATCTTTCTATACCGCTTGGTGCCCGCCAATGACGTCATGTAGCTATACGTCATGGAGCATTTTGTGTTTCCAGGCAACAAAGAATTTGCCGCCGATGATTAGGGCGCACTTTCATGTTGTATTCATGAAGGGCTGATGCGTTTATTGATCGTCTGTGAAACAATGTTTACGATCCGGATCGGTGAATCACGAGCAATTTCCCATGCAAATGACACAGAACAGCAAGCACAACAAGTGGCTGAAAATCCTCGCCGCCGAAGATTTTCCACCGAAACTCCTCTGGAGAACGCCGATTTAAATTCATCACGAGTGAGGAAGAAGACGACAACAAGAAACCGCGACGCAGAAAGAACATCACTTAGCACAGGGAAGACAACGTCGTCAACACAGCCACCACAAACATGTACAGAGGCAGCGAAAAAATACTACAATTACACTGCAAGCTAAGCCAATGAAGAGAGGGAACACCGACTGCCGACGCTTCAAAAAGCGATGAGGAGATCAGGCAACGCTTGAAGTTTACAGTAAAAATTATCTTCTTCGATGCAACGACAGGCGGCAACAGTTGCACGATCTGTGCAATGCACGTCAAGAATATCTTTCCAACGGACTGAGGACACCCGATCAGCCTTTACCCCATGGGCAACAATGGGTTTACAGTAAGCTTTATTTTACAATGAACAGTTTTGAACACCGATGTTTGACATGAAGGGAGGCTTTACATTTATAAACAAAATTCTTACAGAACAAAATTTTCCTTGACAATTTTCATTACCTTTACTTCACAAAAACCATCCCAAGTAAGGGCCTGTTTACATGAAGGTGGGGGACCCCAGGTAGGTGAGGTAACATATGGCGGGTTACCCCACCTAACATGTAAACGTGATCACATTAAAATGAGAGATTGTATGGACAGGCGGGTTACCCCACCTAAGCGGGTTACCTCACCAACCTGGGGTCCCCCACCTCCATCTAAACAGGCCCTTAGATATATATCTATGTATAGCAGCCTTATACATAAACACAGAGGAGTCTTTTAAGTCAAACATAAAAATGTATTATTGCAGGCCTCCTATTTTCGATCCAATTTAAGCTTAATATTCAAAAAGAACATCTGTATTTCGGATCGCCTCACAATATTAGTGCGTGGCGTCTGTTACCATGCCAGGAAAATTAATTCTTCCCCGTAAGGGACAATTTAACAAGTCAGGGAATTTCAGTATAAGTCAGGGAAAATTTAACTCTTTCGAAGAAGTCAGATATGACGTAAGGCTACATGACGTCATTGGCGGACACCAAGTGGTATATTCAAAGAAAGAAGGAACAGACTGCAAAACAGTCGGTTTTTTCGCAAAATCAATAAAGAAATCGGTAAAGCGTTCTTTGTTTGACTGCTCGCGCGTACTTGAATACGCAAAAATACGGACTGTTTTGCAGTCTACATTTTCTCAGTCACTATCGTGATTATTCCAACTCGCTTACTTTGTCACAAGCAAGCGAACTCTTCTGGAGCTGAATTTCTATCAACCATATCCAAGTTCATTAAGAGAATGAATTTTGTCATTGCTTGTTTACATCCTTCACAAAACGTGAAATTAGGTATTTTCACGGATAGTCGTGCAGTTGACGGCAAAGAAATGTACAAAAAAAACGTGATGCACGGGCAAAGTTGTTGTTTTGCCTTATCAAGCTATTGCTTATTTGACTTTCTCGTCGCCACTGCATCTTAAACTTCCTATTATTTACGATACAGAATATTCTCGGGGCAAATTGAATTGCTCCCGCTGATAGCATCCCAAACGTTTTTTCGACTCACCGGTAGTTCCTTCGTTTCTAGTTAGGAAAGTAGAAAATAAAAGTTTCCCTTGCACGCACAAGCTTGGTGAACGAACCGGGCAAGTGTGGCGCGACAACAGCCGTCGTGTACAAACTGACGAAGAGAACTCAGGAGAAACTTTTCGCCGATTGGGCACAATAATACAAAGCTCTTTTGGTGCCCAATAAGGAGCCGGCATCGGCTTGAATTTTTGGAAATAGTTCGGTGAGAGTCGGTACCCGGGAGCTCTTTTGCCCGTACTTGAAAACTTTCATCCCACCTTTTCTCCCGATCCGATTGACTGCCCCTGGGTCTCCGAGGATGATTACTGATGTAACATAACTTTTTTAGCATTTGGGGTCCCGTTCATATGTAGCCTCCCACGCAGACGTTCTTAGAGGTTCGTCACGCGTTCCTGCCCCACAACCGTCTGCTGAATCGGGTGGTTAAGTAATGTTTAATAAACGAGCAGCAGTGTTTCATCGGGGATAAAACCACGAGCTGAAGGCGAGTGATTTTAGACCCGATAAAACACCTGCTGCGAGTTTATTAAACGACTTCAAAGACATTCCTGGAAAAGTCTTAATGGAGTTAATAACAATGACGCTTTTGTGAACGTTGGAAATTAGAATGAGAAAAATACATTACGTATGAAATTATTATGCAAGAAAATCAAATCTCACACGTGTTTATAAATTGTCGATTCTACGAACGACACTAACCGAAGAGGACATGGCGTCTTGTTCCAGGGTTTTTCCGAAGCCCAAAAATGCCGAGGAAGAGAAGAAGTTAATCGAAAATGGTGGCCTAAAGTCAACAAGTGCAGCGAAAAAGTAGTCTTTGAAAATATTATCCTGGAATGGCCGAAAGTTAGGTAAACAAAAATCCAGTACTCGAAGTCTTGAGTGCAACGCTTGGACACTGATACTGCCAATATTACCGTAGTCTGCTACACAGCAATTTTTAGTGTCGTTAGCGCAACGCTCCTCCCCATAAACGGCTACTGAGAATCGAACCACATTCGTTTCCCGCGGTTAACCATTTAGAATTCAGCTGCCATTTTCTGAAAGGTTTGCGGTACGGTGACTCATCCAATCACAGCTTTGCTTTTATCGGTGCCCCATGTGTGAATGACAGAACAATCAAAATCGTCCCTTGAAAACAAGTAATCAACTAGTCAGAGCAGTCTTCAGGGGCACCCAGGGACTTTTTTCTGTACAATAACTGTTCGAAGGAGCAAAAATTGCCTAGAAATTTCTAAAGCTTGTGAAAAGCTAAAACGTTCTGGATAACCGTTCCATTCGTCTAAAATATTCGGACATATTCTAATAGCTTAACTCCGATTTTCGGAGGTTGTGTTAGTCACATTTTAATACCAAGATATTGCGATTGTTGTTAAAAAGGTCTCCTAAAACTTTCGGTGAGGCAACGGTGGGGTTGTACGTTGTAACTGAACAAAGAACAGAATTTTTTTGCACTTAATTTTTTTTTTGTAATAAAGCCGAATTCAGTTCAGCAAATTAAACCTCCGAGGTAATTTTTTCAATGACATTATCATTGAATGATATCGTGAGGGCAGCCTTTTTAGTTTACTAAGTAGTTTGTTCTAAAAGTATAAGGTCTTCACTTTTCGAGACTTTTCTGATGCTTTCTGGAGCCGAGTGTCGCGGGAAATTTCTCAAGGTCCAAAGTGTACTTCTCAGATCTAGAAGTGTGCTGTGATTGGTCTACGTTTTTTACTGCTCGATTCAGCAGACGTTTGTGGGACAGGAACGCGTGACGAACCCCTAAGAACGACTGCGTGGGAGGCTAATCCATATGGAGTAAAAGCATCGTTGCAGGCAGGCAGACACTGCCAGACATGCATGTCTCGGTCTTAAGCAAGGTGTAGCTGGGTATTTGTTAAGAAATGGTGAACTGGCTTGGTTACCTTTCAAAAAGCACACACACACAAAAGTTTCTTCCAAGAAATTAGGTACAAGCAGAGCAAGTTATGTTTTTGCTCTATATAAACAGGACCTCGTAATGGTCATATGTCATAACATAACATCTTTGCGAACAAGAACATAGGGCTCGATTGCTACTTTCATTGTACATGTCTTGTTGCACCGTTGTATCATTTCGCTAGGCTGCTAAGACTGGTCAGTTGTCTATCCATCATGGCTGCCAGTTCGAAATTTGTCACTGATGCAATGAAATGTTGTATTCATGTCTGCGGGGATGGAAAAGGGCATCAAATACAGCCAAGATTAGTCAAGCATAATTCTACTTTTCGAGCATAATTATAGGCATGATGCTGTTCTTTTAACTGTGACACTCAAAAGCATAATGCTCAAATTTTCGAGCATAATGTATCTAACCCTAGCTCTGATAGTTCCGGCCGTGTAATTGGCCCAAACTGAAGTCTCCAGTGAATCTATAGTTTACATTACACTTTTGCAGCTCGATGGACAATTTTTCTGCCCGCAGCAATACTTCGTGCGGCACTATGATACTGCCGCCTCGCAACCCAAGCGTCTTCGATCGGCTTATTCGTTGGTAATGATTTTAAAAAATCTCATATTGGCCTCGGGCTGCCGGTGGTGAATTCGGGAGATCTACCCCCAGGCCTCCCTTTTGGTAATAGACATGCATCTCGAATCTAAGCCCTATTCAAGCCAAAGCTTAAAACATGTTTTCAAGCTGTTTAGTTTCACAAAGTTGAAATTGGTTTTCTTCATAAAAGTGGCTTAGTAAGTCTGTGAGACTCAAAATTAAACATTACACTGACTTTGTTACATTGATGATGCGATTTTCCGCGTCAATGTTATTCTGGTCAAAATTTGGGAACAAAATAGATAAACCGGCTCGTAAGAGAGAGTAATGCTGCCGTCAAAAAAGCACACTCTTTGTTACAGCCCTAAATATATAACAAAGAGCCCAGCACTTGTTCAAGCATATATGGTGTTTATTCACTATCAACCTCACCTTCCAGTTTTTGATCTTGTATAATTTTTAGCACGTCGCTCCTTTTCATTACTTCCAGTGCTTTCTTCAGAGATTTTACGGCCATCTGTGGATAGGTAACTGACAAATACTCAAATAGATTGTTGGTAGTTTTTCTGTCTACAAAAGGTGAATAGTGAGTTAGTGCATAAAAGCGTTTCATTGGTATGCCTAGCTTTCTACCCAGGTTACTCCAGCCAGCTCTGTTCACGCTATCCAGTGTGCAGGCTAATTCATCTAAAGTACCAAACCTTGTTGAAGAAGCATCTATTCTCCGTGATGTGATTTCTCTGTCAACCATTTCATGGTCAAAGTAACCTTTGAAAACATTTGAAAATATTGTCTCAGGACAAATGTACTTAAATTATGGCATTTTTTTCCGTAGAATGTTTGTTATATTATAAAAACGTCCACCAATTAATGGTATGGAAATTATATATTATCTGATTATTTAAGATAACTGAAAAAAACAAATATTATTTTTGGTTTACGAGTTATTTATGCGAGTCAAATTATTTTTATTTCCTCAAAACATATAAAGCGGGAAGATAGGAAGCTTGCTTGCTTGATGGAGACAGGGAGCAAAGCCAACAAATAAAATATAGCAAATGACCATTATTGTAAAAATATCCCTTAGTTAAAATCTCATACCGTCAACTAATCACCTTTTTCTATCAGAAGCAGACACAGATCATCCCTTGCGATGCTCAGAAGTGCATTTTTGAGTTCCTGGATGGTGATGAAATATCCGTCAGACTGCTTCAGGTATTCAAATAGTCTGATGGTTGGACTGGGTATAGTGTATACCTCCAGGTCAGAAATGAATTTTTTATCAACGTTTAGTTCTCTGGATAAATGCATCCAGTTGGGCTTTACCCATGTTTCTCTGTCAAGACGCAATGCCAGATCTTCCTCCAAGTCTGGTTTCATTCTTAGAACATCAACCAATAACGATTCTGAAAATTAAGCAAAAAGTCAGTTTAAAGATGTGCTAGTCAATCGTAACTATGTTAGAGTGATTTTACAAAACCTGTGAAATACATAGTAGACTCAGACTAATATCCACTATTATATTCTAACTCCATTGTCTTCTGTTGTTTACTTGCAGCCACTGGGCATTACACACTTAATGTCAGATCCCGAGGGAAACAGTTAGTTTTGTTTTCCCGAGAGTCCTGATATCTGCATCTGCAGTTACAAAAAAAGAATATTACTAGGGTATCTAAAAGATAGTAATGCTGCGGCACATTCTGTTGATACTGGCATTAGTTAGGCAGTGGGACTTGAAAGAATCGAAAATGACATTGAATGCTCTATTTACATGTTGGAAAGTACTGGAAAAGATAATAATCGATACAATCAATGTCATTAAAACAAATAAGAAGAATTTAAAAAACAAATGGTGCGTGACATCTTGTAGTTGTTGGGGGGGGGGGGGGGGGAATAGAGAGAAGCTCCGGGACATCCATAAGGAAAATGTGATGTTGTTGTTGTTGCTGTTGTTTTAAAATTTTCGGGAAAATAATACTGAGGCCCTAAGTGATTTCGAAAAGATTCAAGTTGCCCTAGGATGACCGAACAGATACAACTTTTATAGCGCCGCTTAGAATGCATTTCTAGAGATTTGAAAGTACTCTGGATAAGTGAAAAAGTGTTTGGGTGCCCCTGCTTCGCGGCTTATATTTCAGTCATGTCTGCCTCTTCTCTGCCTTGCTTGGCTGTTCAGAGGGCTAGTTTGAATATGGATATTTCACCGATTCTTGTTTTTTAAGCTATCCCACTGTATGCGACCGAATTGTCGTGCTTTCAATGAAGTAAAAACTCGCCATGAAATTTTAAAATACAAGTCATCGATAATTACCGACACCGGAAATCGTGACCTAGGTACGTAGGTGCGTAGCTAGAGTGATAATTTAGATGGTTGAGTCGCGCCGCAATAATAAACTCCTTTAATTACCAAAGTTATGTTCTGCAGCTTAAAAAATGTATCACTGCAGAAATTTGAAACACCCTGAAACACAAAAGGAACGCAAAACGACCCAAAACCAACACGTTATCGGCGCAGTTGATGGCGGCACAGGGACAATAGGAAGTCATGTGGCGAAACTAATTTTGTACACATCTTTATCCCTAGTGTGCATTTCAAGCAGAAATTAGAGGTGTCTGCGCAAAAACTTTCTTCACAACGGCTTCAGCGATTATTTCCTATTTTGCACGAAAAGGGGAGCTCTTATTCACGAACAGCGATCAGATCGAAGGAGACCGATTATACGAACTTTCAAAAATAGAAAAAAGAGTGTACACTATATCTATATGAATATTTAAAGAAAAAAAAATTCCGCAAAAGACAGACTTGGAATACACTGTCCAGTTTCTTGCATGATGTTAAAAGTAGTAAATTTACATCAGAAACCACGGAAAAATTGTACAGGAATGGCCTAGCTTGTGTGACATTGTAACATTTCAAACAGTTAAACAGAATTTGCAACAAAGTCGATTTTTTTCGGGAATAAAAAACTTGTATCACGGTTCACGATAAACGCAGTATTATTATCGCAGTACTCCGTTTTTTCCTATTCATGTCCAACTTGGCAAAACAACAGATCTTTATGCATCAGTCAATTCCACCTGCGCCCAGCCCCCCCCCCCCCCCCCGGGCTACTGCGGGGCATTTTCCCGCTTTGTCAGTTCCGGGGGTGGGGCATTTGCAAATTTGGCACTGCCCGGGGACCGGGCATTTGCCAACCCCCGGGCCATTCCCGAGCTTTTGACACGCACGCGGTTTCCTATCAGAATATAACCACACAGAAGGTTTTACTGGAAAAAAAGCAGATTGGCTCATCTGTCAAGGACAGGAATAAATTGTAGAGGGTTGTAAAGGCATGTTCTCGATTTTACATGTATGTATGCATTTCTTCATTGCTTATCAAGCCAGAATTACATAGCGAAATTGGAGCTATCGATGTGAATCAACGTTTTTTGGTTATTGAATCAAATTTCTGTTGATATTATTTGAAGAACACCCTTTCATATTTATAAATCTATTCATAACATATAACTTTACAGCGCTCTATTAATTTTAATGTCAATAATTTTATATCAATACTAAAACCATAAACTGGTGCATGTCGTCGCGGCGTGGTCTTAATTAGAATGCTAGTGCTATTGCAAAGGAAGACGTTAATTGAAACAAAAAATCGCACTTTAAAATGGCACTATTGGACTGTGCGATCAATAAAAAATGTTGCACTGTTGACGGAGGACGGGGCATTTGCCCTCTTTTTTCTTCCCCACCCCGGGGGATGCCTTGGCGCAGGTGGAATTGACTGATGCATTAGTAGAAATGTGCCAAATGGAAAAAAATGGGAGACATGGACCATAGGTCTGGTTTTTTTTCCTATTCACGTCCACCACGTCCACGTTCACAAATAAATATGACCGATTGTAGCCTAGAAAGATATATTGTATTTTAATGGGAAAGCGTCGGCAAATGCCGATGTTCACCTCACCGAAAGTCGCTACCAGGAATTATTCTATTTTAAACCTCTGCGTTAGTGGGTGGCGATTTCCATGCGAGTTCGCGCATTTTAATAGCTCTGCAAGACTCCAACGATTGCATTGTTCGTTTATGACACATTTTATGACACATTTTACAAAGCAAAAAGAGTTTTTTCCTTCCATTCTTGTTGGTTGGACCAGAAATTCATAATTCAACGCACTTATTGTTTTACGACATTTTAAATTTTGTTTACAACATTTTTTTAAAAATCAGTGTTTTCAAGTAACGTGTTCTACACTCTTTTTTTTTTTATAAGAATGTTGTTTTTTCCGGCCCAGGCTGAATATTCTTATTTTTCTGCCGATTTTAGGCTGAAAATATTCTTGCATTATTCTTAAATTATAGCTTATGACATTTCCGTTTTAGAATTTATTGGGGTATATGTATATGTATTACATGTACCGTTCATCGAACTGTCATTAGTGTTGAACATTTTGCTATAGCTAGTGCAGGCTTTTTCGTTTTTTTGGCTAGTTTCGCCGTTCAGAGAAAGGAATAATTTTATACGGTTAAGTTAAAAAGATAAAATTATATTGTATTTACAGATGTTTCAACACACAAAATTATATCTATCCTTTCAAAATCTCAGCCTTGGCTTTATTCTTAAAATATTCTTAAAATTTCGCAAATTTCAGCCTCGATATTCTTATAAAATATATTCTTATAAAAAAAAAAGAGTGTATTCGTGGTATGGGTTTTCGGGGTGTTATAAATGTAACTCTTCGAAAACAAATTGGGATGTCCCGGAGCTTTTCTCTATTCCACCCCCCCCCCCCCCCAACCAACAACAACTAGAAGATGTTCACGCGCCATTTGTTTTTTAAATTTTTCTTATTTGTTTTAATGACATTGGTTGCATCGATTATTACCTTTTCCGAAAAAAAAATTGGAAAAAAAATGTTACCCTCGACCCTCGACATGGTACCCTCGCCCTCGACATGGAACCCTCGACCCTCGACCCTCGACAAAAAGATAGACTCGTTTTTGCATAAAGCCTACCAATTTTCTAGTAATCCGATTACGCTTACTGTCAATCAAGTGTCGCTACACTCGCCATTGCAGAAAAACATTACACTCACGGACTAAAGAAATTCGCTTACTTATTCAGATCCAGAAGGCACTTTGGAGAAAATTGGAACCCTTATTCAGCCGTAATAAAAAAAGCTGTACGCTTCAAAAGAGGTCAATGATATTGCGCTTGCATCAGAGGGCAAATCCTGCCGACCAGAAAACAATAACTACAGTCAATCGACATGTATGTCATGACCTCTCAGTGTGAAACATGCGGCTAAAATAACATTTGCTCAGTATAAATGCAGAACCTTCCAGAGTAAATCTACCCAGCAGATAAAAACAACTTTATTGGAATAAGCAGCATTTTGGCACGAAGTAAAACCACCCTCTTTTATTGCTAAGTTACATCGGCGAATGTCATCGTTCGATAAATCGGCTAAATCTTTCGCTGGGTAGCCCAACAATTCCATCTCCTGCAACTGGTCTTCGATAATACTTTTCAGTGGCAAAATGACGAGAATCGCCGCATTACCATTTAGCTCGTAGTTCTTCGCGCACATAAACATTCGGTAAGTTAAACTCTTGCCGTATCCGGTCCGCAAAACCGCCAGAACATCTCTGTCGGCTAAAAGAGCCCTTACTGCTGATTCTTGCACTGGTTTTAAAACAGTTTCTCTACCACTAGATAAATTCACATCTCTCAAAGCACTCTCTACGACATCCACGTCTACCGCTGCCATCTCGACTGTTTGTTGATTTGTGAAACGCGCATTTCAATATGCTACTCATTACGGCTCAGCCAATCAGGAATTTGCGTCCGCAGATATGAACAAAAGGGGGTTCTTAGAGCAGGCGTCCCCTCCCCCTCTCCCCAATCCCCCTCCCCTTTTTCCCTTCCTCCCTATCCCCTACCCCCTAACCCTTTCGACGCCTGCGACGCAGGCTATTTGTTTTGAGTTCTTGTTTTCTCTGATAATAAAAAAATTTTATTAAACGGACTAAAATTTTATTTCCTGGTTTTAGTGTTAATGATAATGATGACGTCCTTGTTTTGGTTTGTTTCATAAGTATTGTCATGATTCTTTTCTTAGTTGTTGCCTATGCCAAACCAGCGGCATGTAAGAAAGCCAGTAAAAACGAAGTCGTCTTGTCGAGCGCTCGCGACCTGCAAACTTCAAACATCATTTTCACCGTTGGTGCAAACAGATCTGTGGTGCAAAAGTTTGACGCTAGAAAAATATATAGGCTTTCGAATGAAGTGATTTTTTTTCGCCCCCTTTTTTGTCTGTTTCTCCGTTTTTGCTTTTAAACTTGGTGCGGCGGCAATGTTATGCTTACGCAATTGGTTTATATACTAGACCGGAAATAAAAAGCTGACTGGATGTTAAATTTTGTGCTCATGCGCGGTGCGTTTTGCCGCAGTGTTACATTAGGCTGATTTAGCAACAGAACGGGAACGTCGGTTGACGACGGCGCGCGCAAATCAAACAACTGGCTTGACCAATGGCAGAGCGACAAATTGGGCACCGGAAGTAGAGTTTAGTGGTTTTCGCGCGCTTTCCCGTCGTCAACTGACGTTCCCGTCCTGTTGCTAAATCAGCCTAATAACTTAGTGGAAGTCGAAACGATAGCCTGCGAGAGCATCCGGTTTTTTCGACTCTAGTTTCTAGTTTCACCCGCCGAGAAAAACCGTCTGCGAACATGAACGAAAAAATGATTTCCGTGACCAGGAGCCCATTTGATGGGCTCCTGCCGTGACGTAAAACCTTTTGTTTTGATGTTCGCCAGTCAGATCAAAGGATAGAATGCAGCTTGAGTGACTCCTCGCGACCTAGCGCGCCGGCCTATCTTGGATTTTGGCGAGAGCTATCAAATAACTACCCTGCGAGCAGTGGTTTCTCCAGGCCGGACGCTACGCTTCGATGGGAAAGAAACCACTGCGAGCAACCGTTTGCTTTTCCATCAAGCATGCGCGTCCACGTGGTGACTACGAATATCCAACGACAAGACGGCAACAAGCCTAGAACTTCAACGAAACAATAGATTTAATAAGCAAAACAACGACTTTGCACTTGCATCAAGCTTTTATTTTTGCATTTCTTTGCCATTTTTGCACGACTACGACGTAAAGATGCCTAATTTTGCGTTTTACGGACAACGTAAACAAGCAACGACGAAATTTATTCTTCTTTTCGCTCTTGAACTTGGATATGGTCCCTTGGAATTCAACTCCATTTGGGTTCGCCTACATTTGACAAAGTAAGTAGATAGGAATAAATAATCCAAAGAAATACTGAATATCCACAGCAGGCTGCGCGAGAGCCTAAACTTACTTTCAAACAGGATTTACATGTTTAAAGTTAATTTATGCGTCCATAACGCTGAACGGCGGCTCGATCAAAGAAGCACGGGGGGGGGGGGGGGGACTCCCATATGAAACAGACGGGGTTGCTCGTCGGAAATTTTGAATTTAACCCCTAAAGGAGACCATCTGGGCGTGGCTCAAGCTTTTTGTGACTCCTAAAGGAGACCAATCTGGACGTGGCTTAAGCAAATTTTGAACCCTAAAAGAGACCGCTTAAAAACACACAAATACGACATGCAATGAGTTTTAATGACATAAAGACATAATCATCGAATGCTTTTATCTAAAAGTAGTTTTTAAAAGCATTGTGCAGTCATAAATCTCAAGTTCTTCATCATGTTCATGCATTGTCTCTTTGGCACTTGGTAAAATAGAAAACTAGTTAATGTTAAAAGAACTGTAACTGTTCACAATGTCATCAAACGCTACACGTGCTGAAGGCTAAAGGCTGGTAGTGACAAGCTCTACTATTTGTAGAAATCTTTGATTTATAATCACAGAGGTAATGCGGTAAACAAAACAAGTTAAAAAGAAAATTTGACTTCTGTTTCTCTTCGCGTAAGTCTGTGTTTCTTCATGGAACCCTAAACGAGACCTTGGCGGCTTAAAATATTGGCGCTTTGCCCGGAACACCCTAAGCGAGACCAAAATCCAAAATTTACAGCCCTAAGCGAGACGACGAGCATCCCCGTCTGTTCCCCCCCCCCCCGGGTTTCTCTCCGACGCTCCCACTCATCTTATAAAAAACTATGGAAATTAAAACCTTGGAAAGAACATATATTTAAAGAAATACGAGAAAAAATATAAGATGCTTTCGATCTGGTCAAAGTTCTGTCTGAACCAAGAAGCAAACACTCACTGGAAATCAATTACCACCTGTCCTAGCTTTCAAAGATAAATGAAATTAAGAAATATCAAAAGCGGCACACGACAAACTATTGTTGCTTTTCACATGACTTCACGAAAATTCAAACTAAATTTCAGTCTCAGTCTTCCAACCCTCCGCTATTTCTGATGCCGACCTTACCACATTCTTCAAGTGAACTGTCTGTTAACCTGAATCGTTCTATTTTGTCATGTCAAGTCACCTCAGCTGGTAAAGTCCTTCAGCTCCCACTTGATTCCTGTTGTTCTGTTACACTGTGTAGCCTGGATCATGCACAGCACATCCACTCCGCAAGACCTGAATTGAAGTACATGAAACTTGAAAAGCCCATTCCAGTACAAATGGCTGACACTAGTGCCTCTCTGAACGCTGTTGGTGTCCAAGAAGTCCCAATTGCCTGGCTTCCAAACAAGGAAACTGTTCACGTCGCTCTTGTCGTGCCCAATATGTCTTGGCCACTCTTGTTTGGTGAAAATCACTTAGCAGCTACTCACGCCTTGTCTGACCACCGAGAAAAAACTGTGACATTCCGTCACCCTGCTATGAATTTTACTATTTCATGTGATAAGGCACCCATCTCACAGGAACCCCATGCTGCAGTTACCTGCCTTCTTACTGGAAAACCAAGTAGCCACTCTGCACCCACCAAGACCACCGTTTACCGCGGTCTAAACCTACTCACAGTTTATCTCACCTTCAGTGCAGCATCCATCGGGTTGCTAGGAAACGACTTATGGCTAACTGGTCATGAACTCGAACCTGGTGTCAGAGACCTCGATGGCATCTTCAGTGCATCCGCAGTACGAACTGTCATGGACTTCCCTTCTGACACAGGCACCTGCGAGGGTGATCTTCCTGATTTTCAGCAACTCAGAGCTATGAATGTTCTTGTGCAGTGTATAAAGAAGAGCGCCCATGTTGATCATTCCACCTTTTGTTATCTGTCACCTTGTACTGCTCAAAGCAAAGCTGATTTCCAGGATGCACTACACCACACAGCTGACATCCTTTCTTCATCACTTGATGCCTATGGCTCGCTCTTCTGTCAGTCTCCTGTCGATGCATCTCCTCTCTTGAAGACCCCTTCACCTATCCGGTTTAGTAAAAGAGACCCAGTACAACCACACTGCCCTAAGCAGGCCAATCAGGAAATGATTACAGCCGGTCTTGTTCAAAGCTCTCGTTTACTCCATCCTTTCAATCAGCCTGATGACATGGATGATCGAGACCTTCCTCCTCCTTCTGTTGTTGAACTTGATCCATTTTCAGAAGAATATCATCAGAAACTGCGAAAAGAGCTGCGCCTAGATACTGATGAATACAGTCACGTGCACCCTGCAGTCCTCAATCAGTTTGACACTTTACTTCGGAAGTACCCTCATGCATTTCTTTTACCTGGTGCACCGCTTAGGCGTATCCATGGAACTGAGCACCACATTAACACTGGGAATGCACCGCCTTGCTACAAGCCACCATACAGGATGTCACCGTCAGAACTTCAAGCCGTGCGTGATCAAATCACTGCCATGCTAAAACAGGACATTATTCGACCTTCCAAGTCTCCTTGGGGTGCTCCAGCAATTCTTGTACGTCGTTAACACTTACACGGCAAACCCCAGCCTCCTCGCTTTGTAGTCGATTATCGCGCACTTAACTCAGTCACCAAGAGTGATGGATTTCCACTTCCTCAAGTCATAGACATCCTCGACTGGCTTGGTGGTGGGAAATCATTTGCAAAGTTAGACCTCGCTAATGGTTATTGGCAAGTTCCCGTCAGAGAGGAAGACCGTGAAAAAACAGCAGTAGTCACCCACTGCGGATTGTTTGAGTTTATCTCCATGCCTTTCGGCCTTAAGACAGCTGGCGCCACCTTCCAAAGGCTTATGCAGGCCACATTTTCAGACTTCCTCATGGGAAATGTAACAGGCAGTAGTGACAATCAAACTGGTTTCTGTATGCCCTATGTTGATGATTTGATCGTACGTAGTATGTCCGACTATGGTGCCTTAGAACATTACGAACAGATATTTAAACGTGCTGCCCAAGTTGGAATGCAGTTTAAACCGTCCAAATGCATTCTTTTCAACTCACCTCGAAGTACTTGGCCACATCGTTACCCGCAATGGTCGCATCCCTGACCCCAACAAGGTCCAAGCTATCTCTGATTTCCCTATGGTCAACTCCCAAACTGCTGTTCAGAAGTTACTAGGAATGGTTGGTTTTTACAGGCACCACATCCCAAGCTTTGCACAAAGAACTTCCCACCTACGTGAACTTTTACAAAAGGACAGAAAGTTCCAGTTAACTGCTCAGGTCGAAGCAGAATTCAATGACCTCATTGCAGCCCTCACAGGCCCTGACGTTTTGTTGCGATATCCAGATTGGTCCAAACCTTTTCACGTACTCACAGATGCGAGCCAGCTTGGTGTTGGCGCTGTACTTATGCAGATGACCAGCATCACTTGCGGCCCCTTCAGTATGCAAGCCAAGTGTTTTCACCCTCCCAGAAAAGATGGGACACGCGCGAACAGGAACTCTATGCCGTCAAATGGGCAGTTGAACAATGGCGCCCCTATCTTTTGGGTCGAAAATTCATTGTCGAAACCGATCACGCTAATTTGAAATGGTTGTGTTCTATTGCTCCACATAAAGCCAAACTAGCACGCTGGGCCTCCTCCCTTGCTGAGTACGATTTTGAACTACGTCACCGCCCTGGTCGCAGTAATACCGTTCCTGATGCCTTTTCGCGTTACCTTGTAACCCAGTTTATCACGTCTGAGAACAGTGTTTCATCTGCCACTTTTGTTGACATATTGCCACCAGCAGACGTGTCAGCTTATTTGGTCACCGCACTGGGACTAACTCCATACTACTTCGTCCCTCTTACGCCGACCATCTCATCTTCTTTTACAACGGCCTTTGCCCTGACAACGGCAGATACAAGCACTTCTCCCCCTACCAAAGCAGAGCATCTCTCAACTACCAGCCAGACAGAAGAACCCCTTACTCTCCTAGGATCCAACAGACAAGACTTTATCACTCTTCAACTCCAAGACCCAACGTTAAAGCTCGTCCACAAGTATCTATCAGCCGGAAGTAAGAAGTCTGCCCTTCATGACTTATCGTCCCGCGAACAAACTCGCATTCAAAACCTGGCACGACGATGTCTTATTTTGGAAGGACTTGTTATGTATTCAGACGAATTTCTTGACGACCCAGGTCACCTTCTTATCTTCGTTCCTAACAACAAAGACTTGAAGTCCCGGTTACTGCGTGCGTATCATGACTCGCCCCTCGGGATGCATAGGGGACGAGATAATACTTACCATGCCCTCGCTAGAGGTTTCTATTGGAGAGGGATGGGGAAGGCAACGAAACGCTGGGTTGCAAGATGTCTAGAATGCCTCAAACATAAGTCCACCGATCAGCAACATGGTCTCATGCATACTCGATTCTATGACAAACCAATGAATGTACTTGGAATTGACTTTGTTGGACCATTCCCGAAATCTTCCTACGGGAACCGCTATATACTTACCGCCGTCTGCCCATTCTCTCACTTCCTGGTAGCAATACCAACAGCAGATCGGAGTGCTACCACAGCTGCAAGGGCACTGTTTGATAATGTGTTCCTTAAACTAGATTTTCCATCCACTCTTCTCAGTGACCGAGGAGGAGAGTTCTTAAACGCTGTACTACGTGAAGTCTCCAGACTCTTGTCCATTAAACAAGTGTTTACATCCAGCTATCGCCCTCGAGCTAATGGCGCTACAGAACGTGTTCACCGCTTCATGAATTCGGCTCTTGCTATTTTTGCGTCCAAATGGCAAAAACAATGGGAAGACTATTTGCAGCCAGCAGTGTACTCGCACAACACCTCGGCTATCGACGGCACTGATGGTATCACACCATTCTTCCTCATGTTTGGCCGTAATGCAACATCACCCGAGACAGTTGCTCTTCAGCTCCCAAGCGAGCCAATCAGCAAGAACGAATATGCAAAACATTTAGGTCAAAGGATTTCAGAGGCACACAAACTATTCTCCAGCATCAAAAAGGACCTAAGGAGAAGGCAACGAGATTATTACGATTTGTCTGCTAACGTTAGAGAATTTTCTGTCGGACAGAACGTCCTAGTCAGGAAACCGCCTCCTTCAAACGTAGAAAAAGGATCAGCTACTAAACTCATCCGAAGATATGCCGGACCTTATATCGTCAGCGAGCGTTTGAAGAATAGTGATCTTTATCGTCTAAGGCACGCCATTACCAATGAAGAATTACCTCCTACTAACGTCGAGAAGCTGATACCAGTTCCAGAAGCCGAGCCTGGCGAACTAAGAGAGCCCTACGCACAAGGAGCTTCTCTTCCTGTTCACTCAAAGGAGAGAGAGGAACAATACAAACCTGGCCAATTCATTATATGCCTTCCCAAGAGGAACAATCAAGCAGACGAGGGGATCTCACTCAAACTGGCCCAGTATCTTGAACCCCTAGGAAAGGCTCCAGTTAGCGAAGCTTGCAAGCATCTGTACTCTGTCTTCCCAGCAGCCAAGCAAATTCTTGCCAAACTTGGAAGGATGCGCGGTCTCACAGCACATTGCCCATACTTATCCCTCGAAGGAGATCCCTCTGGAGGAGCTTATTACCTAGTCTTAGATCAAGCTGCGTATCGACGGTCTCACACCGATCAAGGGATCCTGGTTGGAGAAATTGTGGAAGCCGGTGAAGTCCAAGACACTGTTGTAGTTCACACCTATGCTCCTACTGGGCGTCGCACAAGACTTGCGAAATCTCGCATTTGGAAACCTGTCTACAACCATGATTTGTGAAGGAAATCTGTCCCTATGGACAAAGACAAGTGCTTGATGGACTATAGCCCAGACTTTGATCGCGATGAGTTTAGGCAAATTATTACAGCGCGAGACACTCTGGAGCAATTGTTGTCTGTTAGAGACATGGGCGAAGCAGTGACAAAGTTATTTGTTAGTGTTAGGTCGTTGCACGTTTAGAGACTAAACTACGCTCGAACTTAATCGTGGTTTTAGATGCTCAAAATAAGTGTAATCTAGTTTTAGGACCTTAAGCTTTTGATTTTATTTTATTGTACATTTCCTCGCTCCTGTTAGAAGGGAAGGAATGTAGCCGGTTTTTCTACACCATTATGTCATATTACCATTTATGGAAAGCGTAGGTCACGTGTCGGCAGAGATTAAACAGAGTTCTAGTTGTTGTTGAGATAGAGTTGGCGCGTTATGTTTTCGCCTATTTTCTAACCGCTACACGAGCTGTACACAGGCTATAGCCTGCGAGAGAATCCGGTTTTTTCGGCTCTAGTTTCTAGTTTCACTCATAATGTTTTTTTTTAACGAGTTGGTCCACATAAGAATACACAATAGGCAAAGCCTGAAATACTACAGACTTTCCGAGACCAGTTGCATTGGAAGATTCACGAAAACATCGCTCTTTGATTCAACAACAAGTCGCAAGGCTTCCTCTTGACGTTTGTTGAGTCTTCCAACTGAATCCGAAAACTTCCCATTCTTTCTTCAACGCGTCTTCAGCTGTATTTTCCCACGCGTTTGCGCGAGATCCACTCAAAAACTCGCGTTACTTCGTCCAACATGCAAGGTGAATTGTGATTGGTCACTAACAGCTGACGTCATGGAAAAGTCGGCGCTAGAAAAGTCTCTGGCTCCCAGGGTAATAATTGCGATGATCTTCTTTCATTTAATAATTCCTTTACTTCCTCGTTCCAAACTTTTATTTCGTCACGATTGATTTGATTATCTTTATCGCTGACATCATTTATTGTGTTCGTTGTCCTCATAATCAGTGTCACCAGCTAGTGCTGATTAATTCTTATTGGTTACACCCGTCCCGCCGGTACCTTATGCTTTTTCTGATCAACTTCGCCACCATTTTCCTCTAGTACTCACAATTAACATTTCCATATTCTTGATGTGATTCTCCATCCGCGATCTCATCTTCATCATCGTTTATCTTATTTGTTTCTCTTAGATCTCCCTGAATTTAGGCAGCGACTTAGTAGCGACAATGTCTACTTTGTCACGTTTGAGACGCTGATCATTGAACATCTAATACTATATTTGTCAAGCAACAGATCAAGAAAGGAAACTAGCGCTCTGAGTGGCCCTTCCCTTATATAAATTGATAGATAATTTAAGTCATCGTACATGTGTGAAAAATATCAAAGATATCGGTATTACAGTATCGTACGATCTCCCGTGGCAACTGTAGTTTACCTGTGGAAAATTATTTATCGGCTATAACTTTGGCATAGATGATGGCCCTGAATCAAAATTTGACACACATAAAGATCTCATCGTCCTTAACATTTTAAAGTATAAATATTGTGTTAATAAATCACGTGACATGTCATGTCGCGTGACCATTTTGCTAAAAATAGTAAATTGCACAATGACGTCATTTTACTACAATTACCAGAATCCTTGAGTTTGTTGTTTTCTTGTGCAAATTAAGGCTATTGTTCTTTAATTCTCAGCGGGATTCACAAATTTAAATAACAAAGCAAAACTGAAATTAATTCTGGTAGTTGTAGTCAAATATCGTCATCGTGCAATTGTCCTATTGGTGGCCGGTTTCAGGGCGGGTAGGAGAGAACCCTGGGAACGAGGTTGGGACGGTTTAAGAAAAGAAATCGAGCGATGACATTTTTCTAATTCTTATTAAATATTTCTAACACTTCACGTTTGGAATGACCGTCCATTACACTTCAATAAAAAATTATGAGGACATCATTTTAAATGCCCAAATTTAATCTTGAATTATTTAAAACTTCAATTCTAAACTTCGTGTACATTCATTCCAAACGAAGAAGTAATTTCTCGGCTGATCGAGCTTAAACCAAGCTGACCACCACTAGATCAAAGTTTACTCAGGGAATCCGAAGCAATTTAAAAGCTTCGAATATCTTTAAGATTTTGCCCCTGATGAAAGTAACATAGGTCACAAAATGCAAAGCATTGAGAAAAATACCAGAGAAATATCTTAAAACTGAGTATCTTTTATCTCGTGGAAAAAATGATGCGTTTAAAATGAAGACGGTTTTCATGTAGACTGTAGACCGCAAATTAGGATCGTCTCAGTGTAATCAATGAGGCCCATGGATCGGGATCAATAAGCAGTTTGCTGTTTGTTTTTCTGTCTAGTTTTAGCAGAAGCAGCCCAGTGAATCCACCTTTTGGCGAGTCTAGTTTATATTAAAACATGTCTAGTTTCGTAAAGGGCACTCAGGTATACAAATGTCTGGCTGTTAATCACGTAGAACTAATACTTCAGAGAAAAATAAAAGTTAAATATGCTGAGAATAAATTCAAAATTTCCAAAAAAAATTCATTTAAGTCAATAAAGCTCTTGCTACAGGGTGCCGGGGTTTCTATCCCTCAGTAGATAAGTTGAGCTTCAATAATATGTAGACTTATTTCTGCGTAACGTCCTGCCTGTCTTAAATTTTACAGCGACGAAACGAAATCTGAAGCAATTGCCAAAGTAGACTGCGAGCAGGAAAGAAGGACGACCGCTCGCGGTCTATTGCCAAAGTAAGAAGTACGGTTGATACCACATAGTTTCAGATTTATTCCATTTTTTTACGCGTTGTCTGAATTAACCTGTGATCTGGCGTCCTCCTCGACCCTTCCCTTTTTCTTTAGAAGGCCAGAAGAAAGGGTCCCTTTTTTACCTCGCAAGTTACGTTGTAAACAGCCCCATTCCTAGCTCATTCCTTATCTAATGGCCAAATAAGATCCATTCCATTCCTCCGAATTTTCCACGGGATCATTTGCGGTCCGTTACGGTCAGGGATCAATTGCGGACCATTTTGGGGATCATTTGCGGTACTTTACAAATGTCCGCGTACAGGAGCCCATCAAATTTGATGGGCTCCTGCCCCGTATCAAACTTTGGCCCGCGGCCTTAAGGCATTAGATCTGCCATAAACCCTACCATTTGAAAAATTTATTTCTCAAATGATTAAGAATTTTGCAAAAAAAAATTACACGGGCCTATCAAGCGAGAGCAGCGAGTGAGCTTTCAGAAAATTGATATCCGAGGTGTCAATTTTCACACCTAAGGTGTTATTTCCGATTTATATCGCAGGCTCAAAAATTCAATTATTACGTATTTCCGGCTTTCTCTCGATAGCTAGGAATAAAAAAAATTGGAACTGACTTGTACTTAGTTTTTTTTCATTTACCTTTAAATTCCCGACAGTAGCCAGTAAATTTTTCCTGAGATATAGAGGTGGAATTTTTTTGTAATGCCCTGTCACTTCAGGCCGCCGCAAAAATTTCAAAATATTTCGGGCATTACCGAGAATTCAATACATTTTTGCTCTACATCATGTGAATAAACCCGACAAGTTTCAGCGCGGTATTATAAATCCTCATCTTTTTACATTCATTTGTTCGGCAGTGCGGTTCAACACAGCCGCAAAATTGCCCTTAATTCGTCGCCCTTAATTTTCGTCGCGCTGCGCTGTTTTCTTCATCGCCATCTTGAATTCTTACGAGTACACCGCTGTTCTTTAATAATGTTTTTGTGACACTGACCCGATTGTAGCACGGAAAGTGGCGAGAAAATACGAAAATCTTCGTTTGGTCTCGTTGCGTGACGTGCTCTCAATATGGCGTCGTAAACAATGTTTTAGCCTTAGCAACGATAGATCATTAAACTGCAGCCTTATCTGATGTGTCTCTAGAAGGTTTTTTACAGCCATAGAAGTGATTTAAAAATATCAAAACAATCGTACTTAATTTGGGGAAGCAGAATGTAAGCGAATTTTGCTATAATTTGCCCTGGCTCACTTGAAACTCATAACACGTTATCGCGTGTCGGGTTGTGAATGTAAACAACGGAATTAAAAGCGCTCTTAGATACCAAATTTGGCCTTCGTTTTCTCGGCTTATATTTAACGAAAATGCTTCATTTTTGGAATTTGAGTCCAGGTTAAGAGTACATTTCAAATAAGCGATACATGAGCATTTTTTGACTTGAGCAGTTCTAATACCTTTTAAGGTATAAAAAAATAAAATAAAATAAAATAAAATATGCCGTAATAAATGCCTTTATATTATGCATCGGAACTCGTCCTGATAAGAATCAACAATTATGATCTCTTCATGTTATTTTAAGCTTCAATTGTACCACTAAAGAACTCGTTTCGATCCTTGACATGAAAGATACATGAAAGATTCTCTCTCATACAGAGGTGCATCGTTATGAAACTTTGTTAACTACAACAACAAAGAAGCATCCGCGACCCTGAATTGTAATGAGCTCAGGAAGCGAGTCAGCGCTGAAGATTATTTTATAGATTTTAAGTTTGAATGTACGTTTGCATCTGCTATAAGATATAGACAACAGAATTTTATATATTACTGATCACTGTGTCCATATAATATGTAATTTGTACATATGTTTTGATGTAGATTAGGTTAGTTTAATTCTTAAACTCACGACCCCACAAGCTAGCTTTAAAAACTATCGTGTTTAAATAAAGATTATGTATGTATGCATGTATGTATTGTATGTGTGGTATGTATGTGTGTATGTATGTATGTGACTCCCTCTTCAATAAACTCACAGTCCCTGGATTTCGTACTTCGATTATGGAGAATCTATCTTCGAATGAGATATTGTTGCACCCGGAAGTACCCGATATAAAATAATGAATATTAAATCACTTTCAAATCTACCCATGCTGTTGTGGTATTTACTTTAAAAACAAGGGAACTTTACTAACCCATCGAAAGGACGCTTTCGTTTGTAGAAGCCATGTATTCTCATTCGTTTTGCTAAATCATTCCGCTTGGTTAAATGGGAAGTCAGATAACAAAGACCGAGACTAGGTTGAGCCTGCGACACAAGAAACGTCATGCGGTCTTAACCATGGTTTTGTACCAATGATGTCGGTCACGGGAGTGGAGTATCTAAGGACTTCCGCAAACACATTACCAACCAACAGAAATCTTTCAGTAGTATACGAACTTCATCCCGTGTCAACCACCAGGCGTGAAGAAAGGCTTCATTAAAGGAGAAGCACTCAGGCTTCTAAGGACCAACGCCTCTCAAACCAATTTTGAGGAAAATATCAAATATTTCGGAAATCGCCTGATAGAAAGAGGCTACCCTGCCGCTATTGTGAGAAAGTATCTGTCTGAGGTAAAATTCGCCGACAGGAAAACACTTGAGCCCTTCAACAGAGAAACACTGAAAGCTAGTTCCTTTTGTTACACAATACCATACACCCAGCTTAGCCTGAAGAAAATACTATGATAAAATGCATATGGCACCTTATGCAAAACCAATGAAAGGCTAAGGCAATTCTTTTAGGAGCCCCCCTCATATCATATCACAAGGGAAATCCCTTTAGAACCGATTAGTTAAAGCGAAGCTCTGAAGGTCAGATAACTTCCTTTACGACCAAGTGCAAGAGTCATGTGTTGTCCGTCGCCAATTTTTAAACCTGGGTAACCTGAGATGTGTCAAAGCTTGATTCCATGTTTTCTCGGTTAAGTCCGACCAAGAGAGTTCCAGGAGACCAAACAAGGGAATCGCAGTGTACGTCAAATTCTCCGTCCCCCCATTTCTTGTCATCCGGCAAGTTAAAAAAAAAGCCGTAAAATTACCTTCTCATCGATTTCTCCCTACTCCCAACATTTCATTATCTCCCTCCTCCCTACATTTTCGCCCCGATTTCTCCCTCCTCTCTACATTCTATTCCAGTATTCTAGTCTGTTCCTCTCCCCTACATAGCTCCACCCTGGAAACGAATAAGAACAAAAAGGTCACTTGGACTGAATTTTACTGTGACTTTTGGTTTTGCAACGATGATTCTTTGAAAAACCTGAAGACAAAAAACTTGATTTTTGTCGTTTTTTTATGACGTTAATAACCGTCAGCATGTTCTTGTCCAAATTCAAAAGGTCATATTTTGCAAAAAGCGATGAATTTTTTTGTGTTTATTGGATCTTTCCCAATTTGTAGGAGTTTCTACTCAATGCTCACAACTGAGAGGTAATGCAATGTTCGCGCGATTGAGAAAGCTGCAACGTTTTATTAAAGGCAGTGTAGTCTTCTACGGCCGGTTTTGTCCGGCACTTCCGTCAATGGGTTAAGGCGTTCCGATGAGCACCGGAAACCCTAGCAAAACTTCTGTCGGCGACTACAGCCCCCAGGGGTACTCCCTTATACGGTGATGTGTCAGTGTACTGAGTATGATTTTTGTCCTCTCTGTCTTTTATTAACAGGTATCATTATCACTGGGGAAAACACGCACAAAAGCCTTATTCAGCATCAATGCACTTCCTAAAATTCTCAGCGTTGGCCAGAGGAGTACACGGCATACCCAGATACCTTGTCCCCCAGTTTTAAGCGCAGCCTGCTTGATTATTCAGCCAGTTCTAGTAAAGTTTAGGTATGTACAGCCGAGGAAATGATCCCCAGCCCTGAATCGACCCCAAAATGATACCGACCCCCAAATGATCCCCATTTCTCTTCACGTCGACCCCGAAATGATCCCAAATTAATTTTAGGAATGGAATAATATCCTTGAACTATGGATGGAGCAAAATGCACAACATGAAATTAAGATTCACTGATGTAAGGTGCGATTCAAGAACGTAAACGCTGCAACAGACTTGTAAAAATTCCGTGGCGCAGGGGAATACCAATTCCCGTTTGAAGAATTAATTGGGGGTCATTTCGGGGTCGACGTGAAGAGAAATAGGGATCATTTGGGGGTCGCTGTCATTTCGGGGTCGAATTAGGGATGATTTTAGGGTTAGGGATCATTTCGGGGTCGGGATCATTTCAGGGGCCGTACAGGTCTCGGCACCCTCGATTAATGTGGTGGGGGTGCTACGATGTTGTATTTTTTCCGGCCTATGCTCCTCGACTATGGGGTCATTTGGCTTTGGGCGTGTGTGTGTTCCAGGTGAGATATTACGATTTGGGCGAGTTTTTCCTAATAACCCACGCCCTCGCTGTTTTTCCTGCTCACATCTCTTCGCGCCTTTCGCTGAACGCCTGGTCACACGCTAGGGTAATGCTTGCACGATTGATTTTATCTGCTTGATGAAATTGATTTTACTCCAAGTGTACAAAGCAATGACAGACTATAAACTGAATTTACAATTTATGCCTATTTTTAAAAAAGAGGAATGAACGGGGAGAGGGAGGGGAGAGAAGGAATTACTGTTTGTTCTAATCAGGGTAATGAAATTGAGGGTTTTATCCTAAACAGGGTGTTTATTTTTGGCAGGATTTAGGACATTTTGGTCCTAAACAGGGACAAGGTTTCAAACCCGGCCCTACAGCTCACTCATACCCAAATATTGGTCGGGTTTCCTTCCCCTCCGCTTGGACTACAATTCCACTGTGTCTGGGTTCTTTTTGGCTTGAGTGAAGACGCGATATGCCACGAGCGTTCGGTCAGCTGTTTTTGACAAAAAACAACCTCACACCACACATCACCATACATGAAGAGCCTACCAAACAAAATGGCCGAGGTGTGCAGTTTCCGTCGTGTGTAAGTAAACCGAAAAAGTTACTCAAAAACGAAATGTGAGCCATAATGTCTTGTTCCGTGCCGGTGTTTGCTTGTATTCAAGATGTGGACAGAGTTATTTCAATATTAAATGACGCCCCGACAACTGGAGAAGAGAACATCAAAGAAAGTACCGGTGAGTCAAACTTTTCATGAATGATACTTTATTTCCAAAAGGCTGCATAATTAAAGTCGCTCTCCGATCTGTAGTCTCCCTTATGGCCCTATGAAACTGAAATACAACAATTATTAAAATACGGGTTATTGCATCTGCAAAATGTTAGTCTGTGTTAACGGAAAATCATGTCTGACCACAGTTAAGAATACGTCGGACGCGAGCCAATTTTGTCAGACCTCTTTGTCCAATGACCGACTAGACTGTTACTGGGCTAGTACATTTTAATATCTGTCCCAGCCCCGGTTGAGGACTTACCTTCTCTTCTTACCCCTGAAGATTGAATAAAATTGCATTCACCCCTGAAGACTGCCATCAAATATCAGGGGCGGATCCAGGATTTTTTTTAGGAGGGGGTGCACTCGTCTCTTACTCTACTTCAACACCAAAAAAACCACTTAGTTTTTTTTTTGCAGAATACCAGTTGTATTAGAAAACCGTAGGTCGTCTCAGGGGGGTGTGCGCACCCCCTGCACCCTCCCCTTAGATCCGCCCCTGAATATGGTTTTGCCCCTGAAGAATATGGGTGTGCTCCTGAATAATTCCGAGAAAATATGAGCTCCACCTCCAATAAATTCCATATTGTTTTGCTCTATCCCTAAAGAAATCCTTAATTTGTATAGCTTACTCCTGAGGAATGCCATTGTTCTTTGGGTATTAAACAAGGACCCTGCCTATAAAAGGGATAGCTCCTCCCCCTTCATGTCACGCAATTAGTAGCTCTGCAGTATATGATTTTTCATTTCAGTAGGCTGGGAAGTTGACAGTGAAGAGTGGGGCTGGACGGTAAGATTAAGTTAATAACAATTATGTTTATTATTCATTTAAAATATTTTTCTGTTTCCTAAAATCACATGCATAATTCATCATAACCAGCTATTGTCAACCAAATTTGGAAGAATTTTGACCACTGATGTGGTCAAAAGTGCAGCAAAGTTGCAAATTATTGAACCATTAACCAAGAAGACCTAGGGACAAGGTTGAGTTGTTTTGGTAGTGAGAACAAAAATGGCAGAACATTTCACTCATTTCACCAGGAAGCTAAAGCAGTAAGCAAAGTATTGGCTAAAAACATAGCATGAACAGCAAGAAGACAACTCCATGGGTGGCATCTTCTATTTCGAGAATATTTGCGGGGCTGAACAACCCCTTTAGCTGCTTGCTCAAAAGATAAACTAAAATTCAAGTTTTTTCAAGCCCTGGTTTATGGCTTATAATTTTTGGATTGTTACTGCTTAGGTTGCTTTAATCAGGCCTGTCTAGCGGGGCTAAAGTAAATGCTGGGTGGAGGGAATGGAGTGAAAAAGCCAATTAACTAAAAGCTTCCCCTTCAGGCCCACCTATGAACAAAAAATAGGCATTAACAAATAATTGATCATGTTGCCTAAAGATTCATGTGGAATACTGTCATACACTGTATAATGACAAAATTGCAATGAATACCTTATCTCAAGAGGGGTTAGTGAGGCTAAGTGTAATTTAAACAAAAGAATACCTATTCAGTGGCCTTGTATGCCTTAGTTGTATGTACATTTGTATTATTGCTCTTTATCTGTTTATGCTGTTCAAATCATTGCAATGATTAATACTATTACTTTTGATCATCAGGTTAGCCACCCTGTTAGGCTAATAGATTATTGATAACTGTGACAAGTTTGTGTGAACAAAAATAATTAATAATGAAGTCAAGTTGATATTAACATTGTTGCATTTATGCATGGGTTGATTTGTGTGCTCAAAGGAAGCTATTGAAAGTGAACAAGCAGGAACTCCAGCTTCGTGGCTTCAAGAATGTTGTATCTCCTTGTCACCATCAAATGACACCTTAGCTATTGCAAAAAATGATAAAGCTGTTTTTCTTGCAAGTAAGTTACAAGTATGCCAAAACTACTAATACGAATACGAATACTATTACTTCTACTACTACTGCTATGCCTATAGTATACTGATCAATACATTCAGTATATCGGTAATAAATTCTTTTTTTGGATGTCATGAGTACTTAATTAATGTTTCAGTGCATGCATATAATAAACAATAATGATAATAATGATTGTGATATCCGGAATGACCAAGGTCGAGGTAAGTGTTATCAGCTGAGCCAAAGTCGGAGGCTGATAACACTTACCGCTAGCAATAAGTAACTAATCTGTAGGTTGCATTGATTTCCAAAACTAGCTATAGGCTCTTAGCCGATGAGAAGACAGATAGTGAGTTCAATGTATAATAATAAGAGTAGGCTTTCACTTTTTACTTAATTTTTGTACTAGGCAAGTGGAGTAAGCCCACAGGCAGTGAACCTAATACAAAGTATGAAGTGGTTTGGAGTGGCAATTTGTCAGTGGAAGAGGGGTAAAATTCATTGACTTAGTCTTTTCTTAATTAACCATTAACTTCTTAAATGTTGTAAATAATGAGTCATTACAGCTGCGAGACAGTTGTAAATCTGTCGTAGTATTGTCCAAATTCTCTCTTGTATTGTATTATGTAGTATTTAACAAATTAATAGATTCTATGTTGCTATGCGTCTGTTCAGTAACATATCACAGATAACGTCAAAATGTGGTAAAAACAATGAAGTGTGGCTCGTGTGTCACTGATGTTTTTACCACATTTTGATGGCCTTGATCTATTACTGAACAGACCCACGGCAACATGGAATCTATTAGATTTTGTTTTATACAAATGATTAGAAAAGAAAAAAAACGATACACAAACCTGCCTCATACCACTTGATTGTTCAAGGATTTGTGCTAGTTTCAGCATTTTTTAAGTCCCAAGCACTACTTTTTGTCTCTGCTTCTTCTTTTTTCTTTATCTTAATTGGATACAGTTTCTTTGAAAAGTTTTTCAACGTCTTTTCTTTCTGAAAGCAGAATAATGGCAAAAACATCTTACAAAACGGCGAGTCTCTCATGGCAATGAAACACGATGGCAGCTGTTGTGAAGATTTCTTGTAGTTTAGGCATTCTAAAGTAGTCAAGAGCTCTTTTTGTTCCCGTTTCTCCATTTTTCTTTCTTGCAAATAGCTCCTGTTGAACTTTCTTCGAGGATTTCACTTGCTTTAATCCGAAATAATCTCACAAACATTTTCAAAACCGCACGCCATGTTGAACAAAACAAACAAAACAAGTTTCCCGTGCCTTCATCCATGTATCTGAACCCATGGGCAATGACCAATCACAACACACGTAGCATTCACATCATTGTATAAATTGTTATGGATTTGTCAATTTATACTATTTCAGGGAGTGCATTACAGATATTCTGTGCATACCACTTGCTTCACAGCATAGGTGAGTACATTGCCTTGCTAAATTTTGTCATTTTAAATGTCCCTGTTTATAATGTAGTACTTACAATATATTTTTGTAAAACAAAATGATAATACTCCAAATAAGGTGTGAAAAATATTCAAAGTCTAGCATAGAAGGAAGATTGCTTCACATATATGGTTTGACCCTCAAAATCAATTAAAAAAGCTTAGATCAATACTACCAACTGTGTTATTACTAATAATTGCTGCTTTGTGTTATGTGTTCAGGAGCTCTCAAGGATCACCGGACTGGACCTGCATTGTGGCTGGATTTACATCTGGATACATGAGGATTTACTTGCAGGTACATGAACTGCAGTGACGGATCGAGGGGAGGTGCCAGCCCCTCCCCCCTTATTTTTAGACCAAACTTGGGCCGGAAGGTCTGAAAAGTATTTTTTGGAGACCACCCCTCTCTTATCTCAGGATCTGGATGCTGCCCCCCCCCCCCCCCCCCCGCCTTGTCTCAAGGTTCGACACTGTACTATTGTGCTGTTACCATCATGGCAATTCTTCTGAGACTCTACTAAAAGTTTTTACTTCCAAAAGTGGCCCAGTGTATAACTTTAGAACTAATTAAGCTGATCTTCTCTCTTGCTGAAGCCCAGAGATGATAATATTTTTGCTACCTTTCCTAGCTCATTGTAATCGGACAATATAGCACAAGAGCTGCTTATGGTCTACCTTATTATGCACTTACGCGTACCACTGAATTTTCTTTACTCTAGAATGGATCAATGCTTCTTTCTCAGTTTTTACATGATGACCCAGTTCTTAGACTTAAATGTAGAACATGGCAGCCACACAAGACCTATGCAAGTGCAGAGCAGGTAATTCTTTAAATATACTTGGCCAGTGCTTATTTTAAGTTATCTTAAAGGAAGTCTGAAAACTTCACTTCAGCCTCATGTGCTGTAGGGTCCTATTCACAGGAAAAAATAACGGATTCCCATTTTTGGATATTTTTGGGTATTTAAAGAATACCCATAAAAATCCCAAATTTGGCAAAGTGAGACAAGTCCCAACCAGGGAATTCCCAACCAAGTTCCCAGATTGGGACTTGTCTCACTCTTCCAAATTTGGGATTTTTGTGGGTATTCTTTAAATACCCAAAAATATCCAAAAATGGGAATCGGTTATTTTTGCCTGTGATTTTGCTGCCAGCATCTATATTCCTAGATGAATGGCATTTAAGTGTACTTTACATGCTCAAATGAAATACACTGGCCTGTGTTAGGCTAAAAACAATGCGTTATTAATTTTTTATAAATTTTAGTTATTACAGTCAAACCTCCATGTGCGTAAGTGACCAGCTCGCATAAGCAACCACCTATCCAAAACACCAATAATTATTAATAATTTCCAATTCAAAAGCCTACATGTAGGTAGAACCACTCATAAATGACCACCTCTCGTAAGTGACCACAACCACTTTTTATGATGACTATTTTACAATTTTCCACTGGTTTTAACCTCTTCTAGGCAACCACCTTGATACAGTGATCTGATCTCTAGTGTGTTCACTGTATGTACTAAGCAACTAAGAGTATGAGAAGAAATTTTAGAAACAACATGGATTTACTTATGTTGAAACCTAGGAATTGCATGCAATATATATTATATTATATATATTCTCTTTAAAACATATATGTGTCCGCGCTTCTCCTCATGAAAGATCCTCTGCAGTTCGAATCTCATAGCAACCACCTCCCGTAAACGATCTCTAACTCTACACAGTTTAGGTGATTGCCCACAGGAGGTTCGACTACATTAGTACAGTAATTGTTTCTTGATTATTTACATGTACATTCCCTAGGTTGAGGAACTAGCCATTTTGTATCCCAAAGCCATGGTTATTATTGACGGATTTAGTTTGTACCAGTCTCTGAGAGCTTGCCGAAATCAGCTGGCTAGGGGTAAACACTTATGATGTAACATTACACACCCTGTAATTAGCTCCTATTGACCTGAAAAGCAACTTATAGTAAGAATTAGGAGACCCTCAGTATTAGTGCACATAATTCCAAATTTAATGGTGGCCATCCTACTTTTATTTGTTATTTATGTTTATTAGTTTTTGTATCAGTTTCACCTTTGTACATACTTGACTCCAAGGCTTTGAGGAAAAAAGCGAAAGAAATGTATTATTCATTTCTGATGAGCCCAAAGATGATTTCTTTTGTTTTACATTTATGTATTCCCGTAAGCCTTGTTGCCAAATCTGAATTTGATACAAACTAATTGGTCTATTCAAAAGAAATTTTGCCTTGTAACAATGAGACATCAAGGGCCAACTATTAGAAAAACAATGGAAAAACAGAAGTTATTGCCATTTTGGAGTAAGGCATATCATCCCACATTTTTTTGTGGGGGAAGGGGGGTGGCAGAATAGCTGGGGGAGGAAAGAGGGTGGATGGAGATGGCAGAGAGAATACAGTAAAACTTCTACGTGTGGCCACCTCCCGTAAGCAACCACCTATCCAAAACACCAAAACTTTCCCAGTCAAAGCTGTATAGGTGGAACCTCTCTGTAAGCGACGCTGACCACAATCATTTCAGGGCTGACAGTTTGATAGCAGAACTCCCCACATGCGCAAAGCACATGCAAATGGAGCCCCATAGCTAAGAAAATTTGGTTACCTAGCCATCCAAGAAATTTTGGTAGTCACGTGACCGTACAACCACCCACCCACCCGCTTGCTTGTCCATCTGCACCCCAGGGGAACCGACATGAAATGTTCAACTTCCCGCTGCCTGGTTAGCTCAGTTGGGAGAGCACCAGTCTGCTGAGCGGGAGGTCGCAGGTTCAAACCCCGGCCGGACCAACACTCAGGGTCTTTAAATAACTGAGAAGAAAGTGCAGCCTTTGTAATGACATCTGCAAATGGTTAGGCTTTCTAGTCTTCTTGGATAAGGACGAAAAACCGTAGGTCCCGTCTCACAGCACTTTCACTGATTTGTTGTTGTGGGACGTAAAAGAACCCACATCACTATTCAAAAGGAGTAGGGGTCGTAGACCCCGGTGGTGTGGCCAACCTTTACGGGTTGTGGGATTGGGTAGGGATGGCACCTTGCATGGGACCTGAGTCCCGTTCGTCCACATTCCCTCTGGGCAGGCCTGTGTTCAGAAAAGCTGGTAAGTAAATAAATAAAGTGTGATTGCGTGCATCCTGATATTGCACATCCATGTTGTGGTCAATTGACAGCTGTCAAAATGGGGTATCCACTGATCACTTTGGCCATATAAAAATGGTGGAGGGGGCTGGGTGTTTCATGAGATAAATGTAAGCTCTTTCTTATGGAGAGCTGACTTAACATCAGTGATTAATTTAATTGAAAGACCTAGATTATGAGATATGCTATCATGCATTATTCATGCAAACTCAAGTGCTTCCAGACAGTCTATTCATGTTCTAACTAATTTTCTGATTTTTTTTACCTGTTTCTTATTAGCCCAAGCCAGTGGATTATCAGAACTTATTGGACCCCCTCCTCTGGCTTATAAAAAGTGGAGATTTGATGGTCAAAACTACATAACAGATATTGCTAGCTGTGGTGAGTTATAGATACATCCACTCGTAGAGTAGAAATACTTTCACCATACTATTCAGTAGAAGTTCATAAACAAACAAGGCAATGATAGGTGCTTTGGTTAGCCTATGTACCATAACATGGGCTGCCTGTGTCAGAGTACAGTCACCTTTACAACCAAAAATTAAAGATTTCACACTTGGTAGATTTATCAACATGCACACAGGAGTAGACTGCAAACAAGCTCCTAGCTCTGGAAAAGGGCTGTCACCCATCTCACATCTCCAGCTCCCTTGGCAAAAGCTATGGCCTACAGGCTGGAAGAGGAGCTCCACTGTAAAATGAAAATACTTGTGGTCTTTCTTCCAGGTGTTGTTCCTCCGAACATCTTTGATCGCCTTCAAACAGCCTCTTTTCTGGGTGGGTACAATGCAAATATTAGTGGAAACATGCCAGCTATGTCACATTATGTGACCACAGGAATGGATCCTTTTGTTGCAGTTTACACTGCAGTTGAGGTACATATTTGTAGGATGTTTTAGTAACATTAATGATTAATTTGAGCTGATGCTTTGCTATTTTTTGCCATTTGTATAAGGCTGACAAATTCCATCTGCTATATGAGTTTTAATAACGTTTGTAATGGTAGTTTTGCGGCAAGATGAATGGGTACCAGTCTATTAAGACCGCATTCTTAGTTAGCATCTGTTTGTTAATCAAGGCAAAGAAAGGATGATTTACAATAGAATACCTGCTGGAGCTGTAGCCTGTGTCATTACTGGCACACTTGTGCCTGTGTGGTTGCCATTTGAACTGTGTCAAATCATCATGATGCTCAAACCTGAAAAGGAAATTTAATGCTGAAAGGATACTCTATACCCAAAGTGGCCATATTCTCTTGGCCTGAGAAGTGTGATAGCTGTCTAAAGTCGTTTACTTCTGTTGTTAATTCTTTATTTTTTGTTCAAAGGGAAGTTCACCTGCTTTGATTTCTGATGTTGCTTTAGAAGTGGCCAGCAAATTAACAACAGCAGTGCTGTCTAAAATCACAGCAGCAAGGTAAGAATGTTTTCATTTATAGTCATGAAGTACGGCAAGCTAAGATATAGTTAAGATATAGTCACAAACTATTGGTTGACTCCATTACAGTTTCCATATCATATGTTCCTCTGGTACCAGAGGTTTTTGTCATGTGCAACGAGGAGCTTCATCAGCCACAGACCAACACATCCTCAGCTGAAGGCCGATTAGACTTAACCCAAACCGGAAACTGCGCATGAAAAGCTTCTGGCACCCAGGGTATATTATATATTGTTACAGTGTGTTGTATTAGCATTTATAGTCTTTGCAACTATATTCACTTTCTTTGCAACTTATTGTTCTCCAAGCCTGTGAGATGTAATAATTATTACAAATCTATTAAATCAGTTGTTTTATGAAATTTATCAAAATTATTCAAATGGTGGGAACTGCCACCAAGTTGAGTGAAACATAGAAATAACGGCTTAAAACATTAAAAGAAGGTATAAATAACACAGCAGATACAAAAGACGATTTGGATGGACAAAGGTGAAGAAGATTGAAACGGATTGCAATTGTGGTTTTTGTAAAATTGTTAGCCTAGCAGTTTTTCAAAGTTCTTTTTCTTTGTCATTTGTAACATTTGGTAGAATTCTTGTGAGACATAGTTGTTTGACAAGAAGTTTGATTTTGTCATTTACAAGTAATTTATACTAGTTCCGTAGTGAATAAGAAAGCGTAACTGGCACTATAAACAAAATGAATTAATCCAGCATCTGCCCTACATAAACTATATTAGATCTTTTTAATCTACAAACCACCCAATATAGCCTTAGGAACTCAGAATTCGTCATACCATGCTTTAATACTGTGAATGTATGGAAAGCATTCTATTAAGTATCTTGGACTGACACGGTTAAGCGCCACCTATCTTGGAACACAAGAAATGCAAGCACTTTGAGTCATTTCAAGAAATCAATAAGGCAAATGGATCTCTCAAACTTAGATAGTAATGAATGTGGACCTGACTGTTTTCTTTGCAGCTCATAGACATATTAAGTAATATTTGAATAGAACAGTATTTGGTATTTTTGATATCTTAGTATTTATTTAATATTTACTGTTATTATTTTTTGCTTTGTTACTGTGTCTCCAATTAACAGGTATGCTAAAGTACATGTACTTTGATTCACAAATGAAGTTATTATTAGTAATGGTAACAGGACTGAGTGGAGTCCAATTCGGTCTGTAATCATACGAGTGGTTAATAATTCGATTTGTTTAATCATGAGTATGATTACAGACCGAATTGGACGACATGATGTTCTGTTACCAATTAATCATAACTTTAACAAAATTTGTGATATAATAAGCTATATTTTAAATCAAAACACAAGAAATTCGAAATTTTGTTTCGCTAGCAGTGAAAAAAAGCCATTTAAGCGCGCGCGTGATGGCGCGTACTGTCCAATTACTTAGGCATGACGCGTACTGTCCTATTAAACTGTCCAATTAAGGCTGAAATCAGGGCAGTTGATAGCCAATCAGATTTGACAATTTTGTTATAGTTATGATTATTATTGTTATTTTTATTATTATTAGCCATGACAGTACATCCAGTTTAAGTGTTGGTGAATATTTTACTTTTGCAGTATTGTGATTTACAGCCTCTCACAATAATTGTCTTCTACACTACCGTTCACACATTGTTTCAAACTTCCCAATAACTGGGAGTTCCTCATTGTGTCTAAACAGATACTTTTTCTGATTTATTTTTAGTGGCTGGCTTGGGTGGGGAAGCAAGCCAACAAGTCAGGCAAAAGAACCAACAAAACCACCAAAACCAAAGGTGGAAAAGGGAACATCTCTGTCAGCCAGGTTTGTCTCCTTAATTCATTTTACTGTGAGAAGGCTTTTTGAAATCCTTTGACATACTCTGATTTAATGTCATGTGTTCTTTCATTGCTAGATTTGGTTTGCCTGATTCTCCTCGTCATGGAAACAGTATCACACTATCACCAAATGGCCGTTTGGCAGTGACAACTGATGAATTTGGTCGCGTGATGTTACTGGATGCAAAGAAGGCAATAGTGGTTAGACTATGGAAAGGTACATTATTTTATTTTTTAATTACTGAATCTGTACGAGGTTGCCAATAACCATCGTGACCTTTATCATTGCTATTATTGTCATCATCATCATCACCACGATTGTCACCATCATCTATTCTGTGTCAGCTTGTTAAGCTCTTCAATTAGGCCATGAACATAGCATTTATCACACACACAGCATCTCATTTGTTTTGTATTATGGTCAGATCTATGGTTCAGTGCTTCAGCCTTTATCATGAAACTTGGTCACCCTTGTCTCTCCTACAGTTTGTGCCACTAAGATTTACTGGATCATACGGTACATGTTGTGTTTATGTACTGGGGGTACCTTTTAGTTATGTGTCATTTAACTGTTTTTTTCTATTGCTTTGTATTTACAAACTGTATATATATAGAGAGGATATTACATGGCTGCGCGGAGATACGATATTTCTCTTTGAGTGTTGAAAAATATTTCAGGAGTGAACGCAGCGAACAAGTGAAATATTTCTTTCAACACAAGAAGAGAAATTTCGTATCTCCAAGCTACCATGTAATATTCTATTTATTATACAAACACCAGTGAAATACCAAACCATTTTACTTAAAAGGTTTTTTGGTGTGAAAGGTGCGGTTTATTATGAAGCCATAGCAATGGTGATATTTTCACATGTAAAGATAACATGTTATTTTCACATGTGAAGATATCAAGTTTTTGCACCAAAGCTCACTTGGTATTTCATTGGTGTTTATATAATAAAAATGTTTTCTCCATCTTTTTTACCAATTTAAATTGATGGTAGGTTATCGTGATGCTGAATGTGGCTGGGTGATGGTGGAGGAGGAAAATCATCACCACGAGGGCGAGTTACCCAAGTCTTCACTGAGAACAGCATTGTTCCTTGTTATTTATGCAACAAAAAGGGGAATATTAGAGGTACTATACACTAAGCTCTCTAAATCATTTACCAGGTATTGTATTATTTGCTTAGCACAATGACATACAAAAATAGCGTGAAAAGAAAAACTAAGAAATCTTAATGGGTTCTTAAAATAATTTTATGCTTGCAATACTTTAAAGAAATATTTCCAAATGATCAAAATGCGACCTTTCAATTAATTGTAGTGTCTTCCTCTCTCAAATAAGCTACCAGATCTGAACTCCAAAACACTTGATTTGGAAAATTTCTCAACCAAGGGAAGTTTCTTTATTTTTACACAGTATAACAATGCAATTCTGTCAATAAGCCAACTGCAGTGACGTAAAAGCCATAAACCATGTACTGGGGGATTGAAATATTTGTCCCAATTTACACTGATCAAAATGTGAATTGAAGATATCATGGTCTTGCAGTAATAATTAAAATTGGCCATTTATTTGTATAATACCATTACTGATTAATCATCAAGCTTTTTTTTTCAGATATGGAGAACTGAACAAGGGCCTCGTGTGGCAGCATTTAATGTTGGAAAGGACTGTAGGTCAGTAACAAAACAATGAGAAAAATGGATATATAAATTATTTATAACTTATTTATTTGTTGCATAATAACACAGGTCATAATCTTAGCTGTCCATAATTATCTGTTGTGTGTGGATTTGATTTCAGGCTCTTGTATGCTGGGCATGGAATTATGGGATTAGGTCATGTGATCAGACAGGGTCAGGCTTCACCACAGCACACACTGAACTGTACTCTGATCCAGGGTGATGGAACATTAAAGACATTCACAGTACCATTCCATTGTGCTCTAAGGTAAGTACTGTACATGTACTTACAGATGTTTTAAAAAGGTTTTTACAAGAACTAAGTGATTTCTCACGCACTGATTGGTCGAGGGCTATGGTTGATTAGAGTACAGACCCTGACAATGACTTGATTGTGGCGCAATTTGTTTAACTCTTTCTTGCACGCGAGATTTTCCAAGAAACGTAAGGAGAAATGGACGTCAAATGCTGTCAGAGTGTTATTGTAAGAATCAAATTGACAACAATTTTTCATGGTTTGTACTCTTATCAACCATAGAAATGATATCAAAATTAGTGCTCAAATAAAATGAAACCACTCACCTGCGGTTTTTGATTCCACTTGAGTTTTGAACATTTTGATTTCCTCTCTGTGGTCAATAAGAGTACTGATCATGGAAAATAAGTCAATTTGTTAACTGGACTGGTCTAGGATAGCAGTGGTGAGGAGAATATATTATTATTGTTCTTGGTAGAAGTAAATGAATAAACGTTTAAAGCTTTATTCGATTTCAGTTTGAAAAAAATGGAAACTGTCCAGACAACTTTCTTTTTTCTTTATTTTGTCTTTAGTGACAAGCACAGTAAAAGAGTAAGGGACCTTCATTTGCTGAAAAATCTTTCTGCTGTTTTGGATAAAGCAAAGTTAGGCCAAGGTAAGAAGAGTGAACATAAGCAGTAAAAATCACAGTTAACACTCACATGTCAAGTTGTTGGTGGCAAATTACCGTACCTTTTTCTCGCACTTGTTATGTGATGAACGATACAAAAAAAGCTGTTTGCAGTCTGTCTACATTCCCTGTCATGATAATTTATTGTTGAAAAGCTTGCTGGTTTCTTGGCCTCTTCCCTTCAGTTTTGATTTTGCAGACGTTTATGCCCAAGCAAACCCGTGAAAGCAACAGTGAGGGAAGGAGAGGGAAGTGATACATGGAGCCGCGAGAGGACGCGCGAGTGAGCGGGGAAGCCGCGAGGAACACTCGCGTCTCCTCTCGCGTGACTTCCCGCGACTCCCCCAAATGGAGGGCTTACTCAAAGGCTACAAGTATTCATGAACCCATACAGATTATCTTGTGTTTTCTGAAAGTGTTTCAACAAATGATGACTTGGATTCTAGCTATCCATGATCGCACCCTTTAATATAGAGCGTTTTTACGTGACATCATGTTTGAGAGTGGAACGTCCGTCTTGAAGTCGAAACGTTCTTTTTTTGCGTTTAATTTTCAAGCTGTGCTGGCTATGTTGATTGAAAAAGATTTGTACCCGCTGTGCCTTTCGGTCGATAATGTTTCTTCTGGTTTTTGTTAACTAATGTGTAGAGACCCAGGCTGGTGATAGCAATAAACTAGATGTTGAAAAGACTTTGTTAGAGATCCTCAGTGATATACAGACTCCTCAGTTGCATCAACAGGTACAAATACTTACCCTAAGATATCAATGATTTTTAGAAACTACCTCCTCTTTGCAATAGGCTATTTTCACGATCACGACATTTCACTACAACTACCAGGATTCATTTCGTTTTTGCTTTGTCATTGAAATTTGTCAATCCAGCTGAGGATTAAAGAACAATAGCCTTAATTTGCACAAGAAAACAACAAACTGATGGATTCTGGTAGTTGTAGTAAAATGACGTCATCGTGCAATTGCCCTATTCATGTAGCTTCCCACGCGGGCGTTAAAAACGCCTGCGTGGGAGGTTACAATTTCATGGTCATGAAGATAAAGTCGTTATTGTCAAGGAGGTTTGACACATTGGATGCTAATTCCCATGGCAAAAAAACTGAAGTGTCAATGGCTATTTCTTTAAGAATTGTTCATAAATTTTGTTGCAAAGCTATAACCAGACCCCTTAAATGAAGTCATGTAAAAATAAATCACAGGCACCTCATTTTCAGTATTTAAAAAAGTGGCTATCAAATGAAATATTGCTTAATAGAGCGGTTTTCATTTGAGTGTCGAAAAGTAATTGGTTTTGCACTTTCTACACGATGCGATTGGCTTAAAAGATTCGCGCCACCTTTTCATCCAATCAGAAGTAAAACCAAAGCAAATTGTGACGCGCTCGCATGCATTTTCCCGCGCTTTGCGTCAGCCACATGTAATTACTTCGAGTTTTGATTGGTTCAATGTATTGTCTGTGTCCTATGTGATTGGCCAGAGTAATTACTTTGGTTTTGGTTTTACGACACTCAAACGAAAACCACTCTATATGTCTGATAATATGTGCAACTCAATAACTCCTATTAAAAGGCTTTGAAAGCTCTGCTGATACTAAGCACGGACGACGACGACGGCAGTGAAAACGACGGTTAAAAAAAATATATTTGCCCTCTTTCAAACTTAATCGCGTCTATTTGGATCCGTTCAATATGTCAAATGCAGGCAACTTTTCCTGGAGTTGATTTATTAAGAACTTTATTCAGGCTTAAAAAGATGAAGGGAAATTCGTCTTAGTATGTCCACGTCCTCCCTAAAGCGTCAAATTAGGAGGGTTCACTTAGTAATCGTGCAGTGGACGTCAAAGAAATGTACTAAAAAGCGTGATGCACGTGCATAGCTGTTGTTTTGATCATTAAACCTATTTTTTCTTGAAGTCGTCGTTGTGGTGGTCGTCATGGTTGCTTAAGCTCCCTATTAACTTGCGCAGTAAACGTTCCGTGCGGTTTTGGAGCAAATAACGAGGAACGAGAGTCGAAAACCGCGCGAAAAATGGCGCGAGTAAAAGAGCGGGGAGGCCCTCGTTCCATTTTTCGCGCGGCCAAAACCGGAAGTCCCGTTCCTCCGCGGTCTTTCGTTGCTCCGAAACCAAACGGAAGCGCTTACTACGCAGGCTATGTTGATACCTTTTAACAAAGTGCCTTTGACATACATGTTATATGTTTGTTATTCATATCTAGGCTCTGCAATGTGTGTTGTCTACTGTGGGAATTCCTTCCTCAACCCTTCTCAAAGCTGTAATGGCCGTCATTGAGACATCACAGAAGAAAGGTATACTTAGTAAAATAGGTCTGTCTTTGTGTGGAAAGTTCTTGACCTTATTTTGTGCTGTACAAGTGAATTCCAGATTCTAACCCCGGAAGGGAGACCCCAAAGTGTGACCATTCAAATGAAAGGTGATGAACAGTACTTTCCTGTGGTACTGTTTATTTATCTGTACAAAGCGGTTCATATGTTTGAGTCTGTTCACGCTGAATCACGAAGTGTGACCTAAAATGAAAGCAACTGAGCAGTTTCTTTCTGTGGTTAAAGTAACGGTTCTGACTGGCATCCTAAAGCGAGAAAGAGCGTGTGGACATCGCTTCATTTTTCAATGTTTTAGAAAAAGGATTGTTAGGACTTTTCATATTTTTACAATAATCGGGCTGTATTTTACTCTTTATTAGGTCAAATATCAGATGATCATAGTGAAGACAAGGAAGCTGACACTAAGATGCTGCTGGATTTCTGTGCTGTGCAGAAGCAGCTGATACAAACTCATGACTCAGTTTTGAAACTTTACAGAGATGAAACAGGATCCACTGAGGAACCTTGGAAAGGAAAGAGCAAAGAACTTGTAAGTCAAAGAGGAAAAGGGTGTAGTAAAAAGTTTTCTTGAAAGAGGATTTTTATCTAAATTATGGAACAAACAGATCGAGAGAATTGTCCTTGGCTCTCTTTAGTCAGGGGAGAGATCGATTCTTTAGGGAGCTTTAGCAACGACTGAAGCTACGGCAGCGAAAACGTAACTATTAAAATCAATTCGCGTTTTTTCAAACTTTGTCGCGTGTATTCCAACTCGCTGAAAATAAAAAATGTAGGTGAATTCCCTGGAGTTTAATTCTTGAGGTTTCATAAAGCCGGACAAAGAAATATTCGTCATCATGTGTTTACGTCTTCCATAGACGGTCGCTTGACAAAATTTTACGCCGTGGTAGTGCAGTGAAAACAAAGAAGTGTACGACAGCGTGTGCTGCTCGCACAAGATAGTCGTTTTGCCTATTCAAACCTATGGGTTTTGTACGTTCTCATTGCCGTCGCCCTTGCCGTTGCTAAAGCTTCCCTTACTTTCAAGATTATAAAGCAAGGATTTTTTATTTATTAGAGTAGGTACAGTACCTCTTTTGTGTGACACATCGTACATTCGTTTATCCACGTGCTTTTAAAGATTATGTACAATTTTTGAACCATTTATAAGCCTTACTTGGAGAAACTTAAGAAAACGTCATGAATTCGTCATAAGTGAACTTTCTGAAACCCTATGGCAAATTTTACAGTCAAGCACTGCATTTTCAATTGGTGACTCTCACAAGCAATCAACTACAGAATGTGACAAACAGGTCCCCTCAACCAACAATTTTCTTGATGCTTTGAGTTGAATGACAACATGACTATGATTTTCAGTCGGTAGTAAATCTCTTTCGTCTTACTAAGTCAGAAGCAACTGAGCTGCTGATGTCCCTGAGAGTAAACCACTCCACTCAACAGACAACTGCTTCCCCTGACGGCACCCTCTCGTGTACACCCTTTTGCGTCTCAGCCATTCTTGCTTGCCTTGAGTTAATTAACCGTTTAACTTCTTGTGTATTATTTTCAGTCGGTAGCAAATCTTCTTGGTCTTACTAAGTCAGAAGCAACTGAGCTACTGACGTCTCTGAGCGGAAACCAGTCAACCCAACCGACAGCCTCATCCCCTGACCACATCCTCTCGTCTTTTACACCTCTGTGTATCACAGCTTTTCTTGGCTGCTTTGAATGTGCTTCAGTAACTCAACAGAGCAAGGAAAGAGAAGAAACAAGGTTTGATAACATAGCTGGAACATCAGGCGCAGGATCAACAATCCCTGTTGCAATAAGAAAAGGTCTTTCCAGTGATATGACCGTTCAGCTTGGTAAGTTATCAATACTCCAGCATTCGAAAGCCATACCAACCTCGTCCCCAGTGATTTTCCCTTCCCTCCCATTTTCTTAGGGAAAGGCTCTGGGGACGAGGTAAAAGCCATACCTAAGTTTACAATAAAGACTGAATGAGCACAAATGTGACCAATTGAAGAAGAAGAAGAGAATATCAAGTGCAATAGCGTTTAGGGGAGTCTAGTAGTTTGTTGCCTGTTCTGTTTTAGCTGCATAAGTTGATTTCGCCACATAAATCAATTTTAGTTTCCCTTTTTTGTTGCAGCAAGTTTTCTTTTTAAGGTTAGTGGGAGTTTCTTTATTACTAGTTTAAAAATATTTAGGCCGTTAATACATTTCCTTATCCCCACATCCCCCCCAAAGAGTTTTCAGTCACCATTTTCACATAGGACATACATAATACATCTTGTTTTCCCCCCAAAATTTTGCATAACCATTGTCTTCGTTTTCTCTTGGGACGACTGAAATACCCCGGAGAAATTGGAACCAAAGGTTATGCAAAGTTTTGTTGGGTAAAAGAAAGACTCGCTGACTTTTCGCTGGAACCCATAACAACCTCTTTGATTTCAGATTCATTTTCTCCGAGTCACCTTTGTCGCTAACTGAGAAAATAAACATCATTTTCACTTTTAAATTTCCTTTTTAGAAGTGCTTGTTCGGTGGATGTTCCTCTGGCAGATTAGCCATTCCTTTTGATTCATCGGGCATCAAACCTCAACATCTTATGGTAAGTTTGTACACGTATGTCAAAGTTGTTACACCAGGGGCCGGTTGCTCGAAGCCTGGTTAGCGCTAACTGTTGGTTAAGAGGTATCAAAATGTATAGGTTTCCATGGTATTTAACGCTGGTTAGCACTAACCATGCTTCGAGCAACCCGGGCCAGACCAGTTTGAACCTTGTGTTATTCCTCCATTTTAGGGCATTATGAAAGAGCAGCTTTAATTTTAATCTCTGTCACCACCGAAAAGTATTTTTATACCTCCCAGCCCAGTCGAGTTTTCCGATTGGACAAAAACAAATCACGTGCTGTGTGTCAGGACGACTGACTTCCTAGGACGAACAAAACACTCAAACCATGTCCCTAGGGAACTAAAGACTCGCACGTGATCACGTCGTGTAACTGGATAACGAGGGAATGCATGTGTCTGTCGCGTCACACAGCTAATTTCTTTATTTTTTATTATTAATTTCTTTTGGGGGGGGGGGGGGGCGAGGTGGGAAGCACTGAGCTTTGTTTCCTCTCGCTCCTCAAACAAAATTCAGTTACCCTTTGGCTTTGGATCAGTCACTCAGTGGTTATTATAGCTTATGGACACAAGATTTTATCTCTCCCAAAGCTGTTTATACTCGGGAGTGTGGTCAGTCCCCGTGGTGTTTTTCTGGAAGTGAACAGTCAATGTTACCATTTACTGTGAGGGCTGCTGTAAAACAGTGCATGATTGTTTCGTACTTTAATTCTTGTAGAATCTTCTTTTGTCTGGGTGGTTGTTGGATCAGGAGCCACATTACGACCGTGTGGAATGCCTGTTTTACCTTCACTCTCTCATATCTACGATGAGTTCATTTCCAGGTAAATCAAATGCAATGTGTAATAGACCTGTCCACGGTGTTTTCCATTTTTGAAATGGACCAGTTAGGGAAAAACCACTGAGACCGCTGAAAAGACAGTCTTTAAATTAGTATAATATTCGGAGCGCATACTCATTAAGTTATGGGCTGAAACCGCGACTGCCAGGACAATAGGCATGCCGAATAATGAGGGTATGCGACGTCAACCGCCGCTAGGGGAGATGGGAGGGGCGAAACTTTGAAGTCACTTCCACTGAACTGGCCAAGAGGCAGGCAAAAAACAAGCAATTCTAATCAAGGGCCGTAATGTATCATGTCACCAGCGCGCAGGCCCAAGACGACGGAATTTAAAGGAGTTTCTTATCTCCCGCGTCACGGGCCAATTGTGTAGGCAGGGAGAATAGTACAATTGTCAATTTTGAAAGTGATTTGTGGAAAACTATTGAAGATTTGGCTCTTCAAAGTCGCGAAATTTTACAGCCGTTTGTATAGAAAGGGGCACAAACTTGCCGCTGGCCTTACAAACGTCTGCGAACGTCTGTCAACTTTGCGGAGCTTTATTTTTGCCCCCTTAAGGAGTATCACTTCCAAACTTGGCAAGTTTATTAAGTCTAAGGCGCTCTTTACAGCATTGTCGACGGATGTTGCTAACTGATTTTATAAAAACTTGGAAGCCGTGAAAGGTTGTTTTCTTTGCGATTGTGATACTACGCAAATGTTAACGTTGAGATAGGGAAGGGGTAGGTGGGCAGGTTCCGAGAAACCTAAATTGATCCCATACTCCTTTTCTGAATATCTATAAGGTAGTCTACCGAGTGAAAGAGGCCAGTCACATGACAATAACGTCTCGTTATGGTGGGAGAATATACGTCACACTCTAGCCCAGTCCACCGTGACGAGCAGAGCGCTATCTTTTGCTGCTGTCTGCCGAGCTGTTGCCATGGAGATCAGCACAGCATCTAGGAAGGTAGAGGTATGTAGTGGTCCTTAACTGTGAAACTCAGAACCTTTTGGCAAGACCCAGTGATTCACCAATTATACTCTATTATGTTTTGAGAAAGTGAAACTGTACTATGATATCCTTCCCTTAAAGGGAGTACCCAAGATTTGATGAAAAGTGGCTGTTATGGTTAGAACTTAACAGCAGTGACGAAAAGAGTACTTAAAAGTTGACAGGGAAGTTTGTTGCTAGTGTGTAGGCGATAAACTTGATCAAAAATAAAATTGTGGTTTATTCTCCGTCCGCTTATCACAACTGTCTTATTCTAAAAATAGTCACGTTAAAACATTGTGAAAACTGGGATACACATATTAGAGGGAGCGGATAATACGGCACCAATAGACAATTCTCCCACCGCCCCCCCCCCCCCACCCCACCCCAAGCCCGTCACAATAGGGAGCTTTAGCATCGACGACGGCGACGGCAGCAAAATCGTCACTGTTTACTTTAATTCGTGTTTTTCAAAGTTTGTCGCGTTTATTCCAATTCGCTGAAAAAGTCAAATGAAGGAATATTTCCCTGGAGTTGATTTCTTGTGGACCGCAATCAAGTTTAGATAGAGAAAGAAAAATTCGTCGTCCCTTGTTCACGTCCTCCATAAAACGTGTAATTAGGCATTTTCACGTCGTAGTCGTGCATTGACGGCAAAAAAGCGAGATGCATGTGCAAAATTGTTGTTTTGCTTCATAAACCTATTGTTTTTTTGACGTTCTCGTTGCCGTTGCCATCGCCGTCGTCGTTGCTTACAATTCCTAATAACACGCATCTAACAACACTGATATTTTGTTCTGTTATCGCAGGGAGAAATCGAGGAAGCCGACCGGGAGGAGCTGGCCGCGGGGGACTGGATATCCGTCTCCGTGGAGATTGAACGGTGGAATCTATTAGTGTGTCAGCTGAGTGATTTGCAGGCTCTAGCGGGCTTTATTGGTAACCTAGCGACGCAAAGCAGTAAGGGAAAACAGGCGGGAGATAACAATGGGTCGCTTAGAGCCTCAGTAGTTGGTGAGGTTTGCTTCTGTGAATGGAATTATTAAATGATCTTAATTTGTCACTCAATACTTTTCTGACAAACGTCTGGGCCACGGGTAAAGAGAAATGAGTATGCTGAGAAAAGAAAGTCATCTTGCTGTATTAACCTGGTACTTCACCACCTCTACGTTATAATAATGACTGAAATAAATAATGACTGTTTATTAAGACTCATTGCAGCAATATACAGAATGGCTGAATTACAGAGCTATTACAAAACATATAATACTAAAATATAATACAATAAATCCAATAAATATTAGAAAATATAATTGTACAAGCCACTAGGTATACTTATGCGGACAAACGCTTGCGTGCGCTTGGTCCTACAGGTAGGACGCGTAAAGCGGCTAATGCCAGATCTAAGATTATAATTATGCACAACCTCCTCCTGTTTGGGGAGCATAAAATGCAAGGGGTGATTCTCATTCCGGAGTCTATCAATATAAACCTGGCATAGATGGGCGCGTCTGTCACTTAGAGTTGTTAAATTAAGGGCATTTAATGCCTCGTTGTAATTCATTAAAGGAAAAATGATGCACATAGCCCTTTTCTGAATGCTCTCAATCTTATAAGATTGAGAAGTTGTAGGGTGGTTAAGAGTCGCCTGCAGTTTTGTCTGTCTTACTGGCAAAAAGTACAGAAGCTTAGATTCAACTTGAACGAAATAAAGCGTGGTCAAGAGTTCGTCTTCTTGCTAATATTAGAGACCTTTAGATTCTACGACATGGACGACTACGAGAACGATATTTTCTCAACATTAAATGATGCACGCGCGTGAACCCAGCTTTATTTTGGCGGGAAAAGTGATTCTACAACGGTTCTTAGCCAAAATGTCGTAGTTACGGAAACACGTTATCCAGTGTTAGAAGCTTTATCACTCTTCGCAGATCAGGAGAGGGCGTAACCTCCCTCAATAGAAATAACCGTTTTAATTTTTCTGGTGAAAAGAAATGAATAAAATAAAGCTTTCCGGAGAGTTTTTTTTAGAATACGCGAAAAGGAAAACTTTAAGTCCTGGACTTCGAATCTAAAGGACCTAAAGATCTCCATTTGTAAATGTATAACTGTCAACCTTATTCAGTAATTGACTATCACCTTTCCTTTCATAGGTTTCCTAAGTTCCGGTTATGGTGCAGCTTCTAAAGTGCTATCAAGATACCTCATACAGTATGAGATACCAGCCAGAAATCTGGGACCAATGCGCGCATGTGCAGCTCGGAAGACGGAGGAAGAACTGCAGAGCGAGACTGGAGACGAGGATCGTCCCGAGATGGAACCCGAACCTCAGACTAACACCGAGCTGGAAGGTTTGTTTGTTTCTTTGTTTTACGTTGACGCGTTGCCCCTTCTAATGTTTTTACAATCCTCGCGTTTTGTCGTACCGTCTTTACTCGATTAAACGCTGAATCCAATCAGTAGAATGCGGCGTTTATCAGAGAATTTATGAAAAAAAAATAAGAAACAAAAAAAAAACTCAGTACAACTTTGTAATCTACACCATCCAGACAATTACGATTCTATCTCAGCAAAAAACTGAGACTTTGTAACTTAACTCTGCCCGCAACTCATGCTGACGTCACCTATTGATATCAATGTGCCAACCAGAAGCGCAGTGGTTCTTGTAACAAAAGATTCTTTTCTTTCACTTGTTACAAATTTGAATAACACAAACAATGCTTGTAAACGGTGATGTCTCCTATAGGAAACGCAAAAAATATAATTAACAGCGCGGTTTTTTAATCAAACAAATTGGATCCCACACGTTGGCAGAAGAGGAATTACTTTACGACTCGCCTAATGGTTCTATTAGGGAACTTTAAACACTTTCTCATAAGTAACTAGCATCTTACCCAAACAATTAAGCATTAATTTTCTGAACAAGATTTTATCTGTTTCAGGTCTTGATGAACTTCGACTAAGGTTTGCACACAGTCTAAATCATGATGTGCTGTGGAGTCACTGTGTTATGGAATGTTTGTCATACTGGCAGTCCAACAAAGAAGTATGGTTAATAATTTAGGGGCCATATTCTCCATGACCAACTTACTGTTAGAAACAGCCAAAGATAACTTGCCCTACACGAAGAATACTTTATTATGGCGATAGGCATACGTAACGACGGGGCTTAAAAGCGGCTGATATGTCGAAGGGTTGTGACGTAAGATAGCCATCTCGCAATTAATACCTTTTTGAGGCCTGTCACGCGTAACACATTTTTCCCGCGACCAGCAAGATTTGCATTCTTTTCGAGAATAGTGTCGTTTGCTTGCTTTCACGCGTTCATATATCAAGTACAAGATTTCCCGCGCTTGGCTGCGGTCCATGTTTTCCCGCGTTTGACACCAATCAGTCATTGTATTGAAATCTCATTGGCTAAGGCAAATTTTTTCGCGCTTTACATGTCGTTGTTGCAAGTAACACTTTTCTTTGTAACTTTCAGCAATATTTGCTAAATCAAATGCATATCAATGTATACTTCCTTTTCAATTTCAGGAGACTGGAAAGTTATTTCTTGCACTGGAACACCTAAGCTGTATACACTGCTCTGTTCTTCAGCATGGTTTGTTAAGATTATTCATTTTTCCATTGCTTCTGTCTATTATTACATACCGTAAATCCTCTATTGAGCCGCCCCGGATCAATGCTCATGAAATGTTAAAATCCTGATTAATTAATGCAGTCTATCATTTGAGAAGAAGAGGTGGGAAGGGTTGGAAGAGGGCTTAGAGCGAAGGGGGCCTTAATAGACGATTTGTTGTATTCTTCATGACTTTGTTATGGCTTCTTTAGGTCTTGCCATCACGTTATGGAAACGATATTTTAAAGAAAAGGTGTCAGCCACTGTGATGTTGATGGAAAAGGTTTGTTGATTAATGATCAGCAAAATATAGTAACGTAGAATAGAGCTGCAATGAATATTTGGAAACAAGACAAAAAAACTTTATTTGCTCAAGTTTAGGAGTTAAACCAAGAACGTCTTTAGAATCCTTCGAGAATAGAACTCATGACCTCCCCGGAAACGGTAGGACGTTCTTGGTGTTGAGCTACATGGAGACTGGTGGCGAGTTAGTTTTACGTAAATCCCAGTTCCCGCCGGTTACCATTTGATCCTGTATTATCCAAGTAAAGTAAGTCGCAGGTCTTCAGGAAACTTTGGAAGACCAGCGGAAAAGTCGTAGATCCTTAGAGCATTTTCCTCAAACTTTTCGGAAATTTTTGCAATGCTAGTGAAAACTCGACCCGCGTTGCTGACTAACTTAAAAGAGGGATAAGAATCACGGGTTAAGATCGATGAAAAGATCGACAGGTTTTAAAAGAAAAACTAAAAACAGCATTGATTGTTTTGTTATTTATATGGTGTGTTTTGATCTGCTCAGGTTGGCAAAGCACCTAAAGATCGACTCTGTCGAAAGGTTAGTATCCTTACTACAAATATTTGTTTGTTGAACACGTCTGTTTCTTGATATTCTACTTATTGATTAAAAACAATGGTTTATTCACTCGCACAGTTTGTGAGAGATTGAATTACCATGTCACTGGACCGCAACCAAGGCCCGGTTCAGACGCCGATCTTTTAATTAAGTACATAAAAAGTTCGACGTCTGAATCAATGAGGAATGCCTATTTCAATTTAGACGGCTCAACCGTTCTTCACGCCTAGCCCGGCCGGGAATTCTGACTTAAGAACGGCTTTGATTCAGACGCCGAACTTTTCATGTACCGAACCTAATGCATAAATTATAATAACAGATTTTGCAAGCATTTTGACCAACATTTTCTCCTTTTGAACGTAGTTCGGCTGGAATTAAGATCGGCGTCTGAATCAATTAAATAGTTTGGGTCGGCCTTAGTTCGAATTAGGTTCGGCTCATGAAAAGTTCGGCGGCTGAACCGGGCATAAGGAGTCGTTCACACGGCATCGAACGAATTTTCGACCGGTTAACAAATTTGACCGGACACTTCCACACGGGACCGTTCAATATTTTTGCTCTGTTTACACGAACCTTGAACGTCTATATTTTCGTACGGTTAAGGTAGTTCCGTGTGGATGGAACACCTAAACGCACGAATTTTCATCCTGCCGACAAAACGTCCAGTGCCGTGTGAACGTTTCCGAAGAATCGTTAGTAAGTAAGTAAGTAAACGGCATTTATTTGTACATGGTAAGATTATAGCAACGCTGATGTGGTCTTGTGAAAAAGTAAAAAGTAATAAAAACTATTTACATAATTAAGAATTAAGAATATAAAAGCTAAAAAGGGATTAAATACTACCAATCGTACTTAAAAAAAATTACAATGCATAAAACCCAGAGGGCAATTTTTTAACAGTGTTAAAAATTTTCTAAACAGGTAATTTTTCTCGTATCATTATCTAAATTGTTCCACAGATAAGCACTCATATATCGAACGGACTTCTTGACCATCTCGTTTGTTAAATCTTTAAACGCCATCTCTTATAGACTGTAGATTTAAGTTACGGTGCTCTGGAGCAGTTCATGAAGGCCACCATACAGCTTCTGGAACTGATAATCAAGGTAAACTTTCGATCTTTTGCTTATGATCTAATGGTGTTTGGTTAGTTTGTGCGAGTCAGTTCGAAGGGTTTTAGTTCGATATTTATTTTTCCCGAAACTGATTATTTTGCTCAAAGTTGTTTCTTAACGTGTATATGTCTAAATTTGGTCGTAGCTGCATAATGCGAGTGGGGGGGGGGGGGGGTGGGGTTGCTGGATGGGGGTTAACGGGTCGACGTAGTTGTACAACGTTCCATTTCCATACAGCTGTGTCAAGGCTCAAGTTGTCTAGCGTTCTTTTCAGGATCTTCACAGGATTTGAACCAGCTTAAACAGGAAACCCTGTGATAGAAAATACAGGCATAAAAAACAAATTCAGTGTCTTGCATAAGAAAAGATAAAATCGCATCTTAGCAAAGAATAACACTTACAAATATTTGGTGCCTTTGATACACAAAAGGTTTTGCTTGGTCCTTTTAACGTTTTTATTCTTCTGCCTTCCTGTTATGGTTAAAATGCCTTCTTTTGTTCTACAATGATAGATTGATTGGAATGATTCTGAGATTATATCACCGGAAACGGAGGATTTCTGGCACGCGGGAGAAACGTAGGTGGAAAGTTCTCAGTATCTTTACTAACCGTTTGGTTAGCTCAGTTGTTAGAGAGCGGGAGGTCGCGGGTTCAAACCCCGGCCGGACCAACACTCAGGTTCCTTTAAACAGCTGAGAAGAAAGTGCTGCCTTGTAATGATACCTCCAAACGGTTAGACTTTCTAGTATTCTGGGATAAGGACGAAAACCGTAGGTCCGCTCTCACAGCACTTTCCCTTATCTGGTTCTTGTGGGATGTAAAAGAACCCACACCACTGTTCGAAAAGAGCAGGGGACATAAACCCTGGTGGTGTGGCCAACCTTTCCTGGGCTGGGTGGGTTATCTGTAAGGAGACATCGTAATATAGTGATAACCTCCTCCCTCAGGTGTCGTAACGGCTATGTATATCTATCGTTGGGTACTTTTAGCGGTGATTGTCGGCTTAACTGTAATGAGTCGTGAAGCGAGACGGTCAATACTGATTTTCTTTGATTTTCAGGAATGTCAGGTCCATTATAGAGGAGGCTCAGGAGCAGTCAAGAAGTAATGCACCGTTGGTTGCGCTCCACGCAAAGTTGGTCACTGTTTTGTGGATAATCATGGGTCTGGAAATGAAAAGTGTTAAACCACTCTCTCTTTTCAATACCACGGTAAACATCGAAACGTTATGTTTCGTTACCCTGTTAAATGCATCACGTATATGTTGTAGTTACTGTTTTATCTCAGGTAAGGTTTATTTTTCCTATGTTTCAACTTTAAGCATACACTACCATACCCAAAAACATAAGGAAAACAAAAATTACCTGCGATAAAAAATTAACTACCACATATACTTAACGAAAAGTTTCACTTCAGAGTATAATAAACCCGCTTATTCCACGTCGGAACCTGAAAGATACTGATCATATGCTTTCGATCTGATGGTTATGCCAAAGAAAGACAACAATCTAAAAATTAAAAAAAAGCCATGATTAGAAATCCAATGTCAGGTACCAAAACTCAAGAGAGAGCAAGTTTTGTTCTAGGACATTTTGACGTTTAACTCTGCTGTGATCGCGTAACAAACCTTGATCATTTGAGAAAGGGACCCGAGCTTATGCGCAATGATTTGTTAGCATCTGAGCGGAAATTGTTTGTTCGGTGAGGCTAAATTGGATGATTATAATTATAGGTTCCATAAGAAGGGTTTTACGGTAGAGGGTTAAGCGTTGGTGTATTTAATTTGTCGCTTGTGTTGCTTTTGCAGAGCAAAGAATCCTTTATGCGTGATCTCAGCACTTCCCGACCTCTATCTTCAGCCGAGGACGTCGACAAAGCTATTACTGAATTAAGAGAAAAGGTAAACCATCTTTGAAAACAAGAAATATTTTTCTTACCCTTCTGTTTAGAAAATTTACAGTCAAGCGCGGCCTTTGAAACGATGTACTTTTTTTGTAGTTCCTTACTCGTGCCCTGTCCTTCTCGGTAAGTTCTCTGTCAACCCAGTCTCCCCACCCAGTGCTCAGACGAGAGGATAGTGATAATGACGCTGCAAGAATCAAAGCAGGTGTCTCCAATAATGACTGGCCAGCGGTAGTTTACAAGCTCGCAGAGCAGTTTGGGATGGACAGCGACCCCTTGAAACGTCATTTTGTCCGTGAGTTGTACTCAGCTGGTTTCGATGAGCTCGCAAGAGAGGTAATTAAAATGCCTGTGCTTCCTTGTATAAAGTAACCTCAACATTGACTGGCTACAAATTGCTTCTTTATTTTCTTCTCACCTGCAGAGCATGTTTTCTGTCCACGATCAGCGGTCTTTGAGCTCGCAGCTCTTGAGAATTGTGGGACAGCGGTTAGCACATGTAATCCTGAACGTCTCTGAGTCCAGTGAGCGCGCAGGTCGCCTGTCTCGCCTGCCGACACAGATCAGCAGCTGGATCAAATCACAAGTAATGTGGAATGATATGTTTTGTTATTGTTTGTGGTTAGTTCTCCAACGCTACATACATGTCAAATATCTTTCGAGTGTGTTCATCAGAGGAAAGAGCAAACAGCTGATAATTAAAACGTCCGTCTTTGAGTACGAAAATTGGGAGCTTAAGCAACCACCTCGACGGCGACAACGGCAACGTTAAAAAACAACTGGTTTTATGAGCAAAACAACAGGTCTACACGTGCATCACTTTTTTTTTTAGTAAATTTCAGTTTGACGTCCACTGCAGGACTACGACGTGAAACCTCCTAATGCGATGATTTATGGAGCACGTAAACATACAACTATATTTCATATACTTATCTCCTCTCTTTTTGAACCTTGGTAAAGTCCTCAAGAATTCAACTCCAGGATTTGACAAGATGAGTGGGTTCAAATAGAAGCGATAAAGTTTGAAAGGTCACAAATTATTATTTTTAGCGACGTTTTCACTACTGTCGTCATCGTTGTTGCTTAATGTCCCTAATATACTACTGCTGTAGGATCAACATGTAGGTGGAGAACGACTTGATCGTAGTTCTACCCCACTGTATGTTCTTACTCTTGCATAAAAAAATCACTGTGTCTGCACTGGATGCACGTTTGAACTCGTTATACGCCATCCTGCATAACAGGCTTTCGAAAGGTAAGGGGGAATTTAGGGACGCGATTGAAGAAGAAAGCGGAACTCTACCACCCAGGAGCCCATAAGCCGGAGCGAGCAACTTCCATGCGCTCGTGTCACAGCATTTTCACGGACCAGTTTATTTTTAGAACGGCTTTGGTGCGAATTTTGAATATCTTTTGAATGCCACTAACCAGTCAGCAAAACCTGCAGACATAAAAATGATATTTGTTACCTTTTAATAACGTTTAGTTTTCCTTTTTGATATCTTATTCTTCGAATGCGCTTGTAGACATGGTGGAGATTCTATTTTCGCGGGATGAAGTGCCTTAAAATGTGTCTAAAAATAAACTGGTCCGTAAAACGACGTGACAAAGGCCTGGTATGGGAGTTGCTCTCTTCAGGTTATGGGCTCCTGACCACCTTTTTTATTTTGCTATTTCCAGGACCCGTCCAAGCTTGTCTGTCGCACGGTGCCTCTTTCTCATACAGTGGATCTTTTGCGTGTTGTCATCAATGTGACAACAGAAGAATCACCAGACTATCCTCTCACCTCAGGACTGGCAGAATCTATCAAATTTCTTCTCTAGCGACGAAAAAGATGTGAAGTGACCCAAAAAACCAGCCAGTTTCCTCGCTAGCAGATGGTGAACCTGCCAGAAGCCATACTCGTCTCTCCCAAGGACACTGAGCAAATGGGTTTACAGCAGGATGTAGTCGCATTACTCATCAAGGGCTGAAGTTTTGTATCCTGAATCACGACGACCTTGATGGTTATGACCTTGCCTAGTCCCCAGGCCTCATTATTCCGCGCGGCATATGCGTTTCTGGTCACGTGGTCCGAGGATATGTCACCGAAATGCATTGACCTACAAGGCCTGGAAAGACGCCGCACAGGGACTTGGCAAGTTATGACCTACTTCGTGTACCATATGAAGATAATAAGCAGAGCTTTACTGACACTGACATCTTTTTAAGATGGGACCAAACAACCCCATCTCCCTATTTTCGAGACTGTGAACTGAACTACCTATTCTGTGCTGTAATCATAAACAGGACTTTCATGTAGTATTGATTGTTAGTGTTCTGCAGAAGGTTATTTGTAAGGTTTTCATTCGAGGCATGATACATGGGCAGAACATGTCAAATGACTTCGTGGATCGTTGCGTCAGATTATGTGTAGGAACGGAGAATACAAAAAATGAGAAATTTTAATTGAAGAATTGAATAGAATATTTATTAGTTAAAGCTACAGATAGAAGTGGAGTTACCATGACGAAAAAAATAAATAGGGGGCAGTCATTAAAAGACAAGAAATTGCAGAAGTACAAGGAGGCTGATTTCTCTACTTACTCGTGAAATTTGCTCTAAATTACAAAACATTCCTATTTAGACCTAGACTACGAGTAGTCCCCCATTTTTCCTGAGGGATAGTAGAGCGTGCGAAACGCGAGCGCGCGTGAAAATCACCCCACGCGAGAAAAGGCGACACGCGTGTCTCCTTTTCTCGCGTGGGGTGATTTTCACGCGCGATCGCGTTTCGCTCGCTCTACTATCCCTTAGGAAAAATGGGGGACTACTCGTAGTCTAATTTAGACCTCGCTGTGAGGAGGACACCTCTCAGGAGTTTATTTTTAAATTAGAAAAAAGTAATAATTAAAACTGCACTCTTGGGAAACAATTTCCTCTTTTATTTTCTAATTCAGTTCATAACAGATGAGCATTACTCCGCATTGCAGGCGCCATAGAATAAAGAGGAAGACAAAATTAATCGCGTGTACGCGAATTTCTCCTTTCCCCTGTAGCATCTGCCACACGATCTAAACAAGTATTTTCTTACATTCGTTTTGATATATTCTTTTATTTTGAGACCTTTTATACAATGATCAAGATATTCGGATCTTACAGTGGAGTGGAGAGAACCATGTTATTGGAAAAGATCATTGGTATGAGTACAAAGAGTTAAAATTAAAAATCACTTCTCTGAGGGAACACAAGTGCAATCTTTGAACCTCACGTTTAACGTGGTTTGTACTGCAGGTAATTGCTCTAGAAACTAGCCCACAGAACGTGTCAGACCTTCACTATCTACAAATTTATCTTTTATTCTTGTTACTTATTCAGTCAAGTCTTCAATCTCCTGAGAGGAGACTTGATTAAGAGAACCTCACTACAGAGATTCCTTATCGTCGGCATTTCATAAATAAATTCTATCCTCTTCATTTCTGGTGATGAACATTTTAGCTCCGAACGGAACATCGAACCCTGAGGTTTGCTCGGCGTTGAATTCCGTTGGTCGCTCACTTGTTAAGACGAATCTTCAGCAATATGTGCCAACTGTAAACAGAGAGAATAGCGCCGTTAATAATTCTGACTTTTACCATCAGCCCTTAACACTTGGAGGTCCCAAGAGCGACCAACATCAATTTTCTCCTCACAATATAATGTCTCATCGCGGGAAAAAATGATCTGAGAATCAATGAAATGATCACCAAAGGGACCTTTTCGCGGTTCTGGAAGCCATCTTGACAAGAAGGCAACCGCGCGAGAAATTACAGTGTTTGTATGAGAATCAAATGTCGAATAAGTAATGGTAACAGGACTGAGTGGAGTCCAATTCGGTCTGTAATCATACGAGTGATTAACAAAATCGGACGACCGCGTAGCGGGAGTCCGATTTGTTTAATCACGAGTATGATTACAGACCGAATTGGACGACACGAAGTTCTGTTACCAATTAATCATAACTTTAACAAAATTTGTGATATATTAGGCTCTTTTTAATCAAAACGCAAGAGATTTTTTTGCTAACAGTGAAAAAAAAAGCCATTTCAGCGCGCGCGTGATGGCGCGTACTGTCCAATTACTTTGGCATGACGCGTACTGTCCTATTTAACTGTCCTATTAAGGCTGAAATCAGGGCAGTTGATAGCCAATCAGATTTAAGAATTGTGTTATAGTTATGATTATTTCCGTAAAACGGCTGTTCTGAGAAAAATATGAAATGTAAACTAAAGCTACACAGCAGAGGATTTTCCTAACAACTTTTGGGAGCGGTAACTGTGCTTCAATTCCTCCACACGCTTGCTTTTGATTTCCATATATTTGTCTGCAATTTTTCCCGGGAAATTTTAGTCCGCAGGAAGAGAAATTTTTACAGACATGTGTATACAAAATTTTAAAAAGTGGTACTAGCGCATGTAGCTGCATGTAACGCCCTCCAATTTTTTTAGTAGAAACGTTAGGGGTGAGGTTTCAGTTTACAATTACGTAAATAGACCTTAAATAAACACGTAAATAAAGTTTTTACAATTATTTGACGAGGTTGAGCAAAATATCGTGATTTGTCTGTGGCGAGCAGATCAATTATTTCCCGAAGCCGGAGGCCGAGACAAATAATTGATCTGCGAGACACTGACAAATCACGATATTTTGCTATAACAGAGTTCAATAATTGTTTTATCATTCGATCACCGAGTTTGTTTTAATGAATATCCTCGGGAAGCGAAGCGATCTGCCGTTTTCACGCAAGAGCGATCGCAAGAAAGAGAAAAGCACGGTTTCCTTTACGCATGTGCAGAATATTATTTGCAGCCAAACACTAAGCCACACACTTAAGCCAAACACAGTTGGACGGCATTGCGCATGAGCAGACCATTATTTGTAGGCAGTTAGTTGCAGGTCACGTGGTGGGCGCTTGGCCAATGAAAAGAAAGAACAATTTGCTTCGAATGTAATTATTATTATTATTATTATTATTTTTCAGAGCAGCCCTTTTAGGGAAATTATTCGACATTAGATTCTCGTACAAACACTGTAATTTCTCACGCGGTTTCCTATTCGTCAAGAAGGCTTCCAAAACCGTGATAAGGTCTATTCTCTCAACTTATTTATCACGAAAATGTGGGAAGATGAGTAAGGGGAACTTGCGCCTGGATATTGGGGGCTTAAAGTGAAAGTAATCACTCGATTTAGCCAATAAAAGGCTGCGGACAGCTTCACTTTCCATCTTCCCATCCTTCTCCTCTTTTAAGGAAATCCGGGAAGAAAGTTTCCCATTCTTTTACTAGTAGGGAGCTTAAGCAACGACGATGGCGACGGCAACTGGAATGGCAAATAAGCAATAGGTTTATAGTAGCAAAAAACAACTTGCACGCACATCACGCTTTTTTGTACATTTCTTTGCCTAATTTCACGTTTTGTCAAGGACGGGAACACAAGACAACAACTTTTTTTTTCTTTTCCTGAAATTTGATACCGTTCTTTAGAATTCAACTCCCAAAAAATTGGCCAACATTTGACGAATTGAACGAGATGGAATAAGCGCGATAAAGTTTGCGGGATGCACTTTTTAAGTGACGTTTTCGTAGCCGTCGCCGTCGCCGTCGCCGTCGCCGTCGTTGTTCGTTAAGTTCCCTACTGACTGAAAGAGGACAGACCGTTAAACAGGGCCCAAGTGCAACTCCAGGCATGGTATGTGAACTTACAGCTTTCGTTTTTAATCTTAATCCATTTGTAAAAATAGTCTGAGAGTGAACTAAGCAATGTTCAAAGTTAACACGTGTATAAAATCCCTGACATTTTAGCTAAACATGCAACTTGAAGTTGCTCAAATCGTGAAAAGACTTTTATCTTATTTTTGTTAAATTGCATCTACTTTGTTGATAAAAAATAGAAATAAATTCGCCCAGCGTTCAAAGGGTTAACGTATCTTTGTTTTTTCCCATTGATCAGCCAATCCCTGAAAATTTAGCTGTCGCAATAATTTGCATTTGCGAAATTTATTCTATTTGCAACCAGATCTTTGCAACATCTCAGAATACGCAGTTTCCGAAATTGCAATATTCAAGACCCGCAAATAACTGTAGCCTTAAAGTGCACTTGAAAACGTCCTGACAGACACGGTACCTTATTTCTGATACAGCACACTGACTAGTGAAGGAGATTTGCTGTGGAAAGTTTATCAACAATTTTCGAAAGTTGCCTCTTATATAATCTACTGATCAGTAAACTAACCTGTTTAAGGAACTGGGATGCATTCATGACCTCACTTGCACCATAAAGAAGTTTCTTTCCACCGGAGTGTCTCTGAAATGAAAATATAAAGAAATGATAAAGAAGAGACGTTACTTCCAAGAAATGGTGAAATTTTGGAGATCTTTTTTTACAACAAGAATTTTCAAGGGTTTTTCAACTTTTAAACTTGAATACAGCAAGGCTACTTGTGATTTAAGATACCCCGAACTATGTTGTCATTTGGTAAGTTACATAATGTATAGTTTTTCTTTTCCAAAATGTTGACCAATAAGAGCTGAAATGCGTATTGAGCACGCGGGCATTCTTTTAGCTCCTCGGGCATCAGCTATACTATTTATTATTTACTGTCCGACTAGCATTTGAACGTAACATACCTTACTATAGTCCATCAGGTTCTGGTATTCGATGTAATTTCCACCTCCAACTATAAACACAATCGCCTACCAAGAATATGGCAAAATATTTTATTAGCAATTATTGGATGAAGTTGAGTATGATATGGAGAATTATGCAGATCGAGAAGGGTGTCATTATTAATTCAAATATTTCCAAGCTCAGAGCAAGCTAAATTGCTTGCCTCTTTATTATTAAGTTACAAAGTTCGGCTGATTCAGGATATGAAGGGTAGTTTATTTTTGGCAGATAATTTTCAAATAGCAGTTGCCATCGGTCGCGTGGTATTTTTTGTCTATTCTTGCTACGTTCTTGAGGCGAAGTTCGGCTTCACACAAAGAGTGAAATTTTCCGCCATTTTCTTCAGCTATGCAACTCCAAAACAAGTGAGTCACCACACCATTTGCTCGTGCGTCCCTTTTACAGCCGATATCAACACGGCTGACGTCAATCGGATCAATTTCCTTAAACATCTTCCAAATTTGGTCAACGCTAGCTGATTATGAAGGATTGGCCGAGGAATATTTTGAATAAATAATAAAAACCACAGAACTATAAAAATTCACTGTTTTAACGGAAAGTCAGTGGGGCATTCGCCGTTCTAGCGACACGTTCTCTGGCAGAAGACGAAAAAGTCAGACTTATTTCCTTTTTCAACAACTCTGAAGATTTTTGCGCCGTTTTTTTTTTTACATTTATGGAGATGGACAATTCAACTTCTGTAAAGTAACGATTACCAACCGATGTTTGGGAAATGAAACCCCGCTCCTCCTTTGAAAAGGGCCGAGAGAGCCTACAGCTAGACATGATCATTCTAATAGACTCCATTAAAACAACAGGGGTCAACACTTTTGAGTATCAAATTATCTTACCTCGCTAAAAGGTGTCTTGTTTCGTGGTATAGACATACTGTAAAACACATAGAAATAAACCAGTTGAAATACGGTGACCGTGATTTTCAGTGTCAGTTGACTTCAGGGCTTTTGAAGAATGACCAATCACAACACAGGCCGATAATCAAACGAACCAATCAGAGGCTAAAGCAAATATGTGCTTTCTGCATTATGGGCGGGAAAACGTGTGTAGTGTGTAAGCACGTCAAAATTTGCATTTCAAAATCGATTGGGCCAGCCGTATAGTTGGGAGGAAATTTACCGTTTTTTCTTTGTTTTACTTTGTATTTGAGGGCAATTCCCAAGTACAAGCCCCCCCCCCCCCCGGGGGGGGGGCTTATATTTGGAGGGGCGATTTAACGGAGGTTTTTTTGCGTTACGAGTTTGAGGGGCTTATACATGGAGGGGCTTATTTTCGGAATTTTACGGTATATGAAAGGGCAGGGATTTAACCAGTTGATGTATTTGAAAGTGTAGGGAAATTTTTCATTTCAGTCTGTAAAATGCCCAAAAGGGCTTACAGATGCGTTTATGGCTGTGAAAAAGTCGAGAAAACGTTCTAATTTTCATTTTTCAAAGTCAGGGATACGAAAGGGGTTCCCTGCTAGCAGAGGTGTCTCTCACGACGAGGCAAAAATGAGAGGAAGGAGCTGACTCGTCCCCAGTCGTCTCTCATTTTTAGTATTCGGCGTGGAAGACTAGAACGGGCTCTTTAACAAAGGGGATTCCCATCTTCCCCGCGCGCATAACCCAAGCGCTTCCCTAGTAAATAATTAATCAGTAGAGACAACTAAGAGACGACTGGGGACGAGTCAGAGGAAGGAGAGAGTCAACAAAAGGGGTATCTTTTCTGTCAAAAATGGTATATAAAAGGGCAAGGGCTCGGACCTCGGTTAAAGCCTCCCCGTCTCCCAAAGATTCAATGCCTCTTTTTATCTTTCTCGTTTACTCACCAGAAGATTTAGCACAATGTTTTATCCTACCATCATTGGTAATCTGAATAATTCTATTGTACTTTAATGGTATGAAAAGCAAAACATGTAATATAAGAAAAATCCACACCTATCTGTTACCCGTAGCATCTTTGGATCAAAATATCTGTAATCTTCAACTTCCTGAAAAAGTTAGTACCGCGCCGCTTTAATAGATGACATTCGAACAAAAAAAAGGAATCATGGAATAAATCTGCTGAATAGCTTAAACTGAATGGTCAAACTTAAGAATTCCATCCACAGACTACTCAGTACATGTAGCTTTTACTTGAATGGTTACACTTCAAAGATTTCCTCCAGACTCTGAAGTTGAAACCACCTTGTACAGCATAATGAACAGCACCATAGAAAAGTAGTGCTTAGAAGCTTTCATTTAAATGGTCACGCTTCATGATTTCATCCACAGACTCAAACGTTAGAACCACCTAGTACAGCATAATAAACAGTACCACGGAAAAGAACTGCTCAGTACCTTTCATTTGAATGGTTACACTTCAAGATTTCATCCTGACTCTGAAGTTAGAACCACCTGGTACAGCATAATTAAAAGCACCACTGGAAACTACTGTTTAATAGAGATTTTAAGCTTCACATATACGGCAAACGGCAAACGTCAAACCTCAGATTCAAGTTAAGAATTTCTCAAAATAGAAAATGAGCAGATAAAAACAGCTCAAGACAATTCTTATGGATAAAAAATTGCGTGAAACTCCTAATTTATGTGTAGAAATAATGAACAGTAAACGACAAGTAAAGATGAAACTTGGTCACGTGGTACAAATTCGCGTTCGCCGTTTGACGTTAACGTGATGCTTATCCTCTCTGACAGCTTTCATCTTAATGGTCACAAGATGAGATTTCTTTCACAGATTTAAAGATAGTCATCGAAATGACCTGACTTTACAGTTAAAATCGCCAAGAATTTCAATTAGGATACTAAAACAAATGAATTCTTGCCTACCGGATTTGCCTTATTGTCCATCAGCGCGTCTACGATGCGAGTCACAGGTAAATTCTACGAAAAAAGATTCAGCGAGAAATAAAAATCTGAACATCTTCCACGCAGCGTTTTCACTACTCGCATTAACAACCTTTAGTCGTTCAGGGTTCTTTTTTTTTTAGCGTTTCAAATCGCGTAACTTTCCATAACTTTTTTTCATCACATTTTCCCGTTTTCCATGGCCTTACGTTACAAAAAGTTTCAAAACTATTCTTGTTTTGAGGGATTTTTTACCTAACTCAGTTCAACAGACACAAACTCTGGTGTTCACCAAAATGCCGATCATGCTGTTTAATTACTTGTCTCTATGCTTCTCTGTTCTTGCTTTGATATCTGCAGTAACTAATGACTTTAACTTGCCACGAGTTTCTGTCACTGGTAATAAAATTCCAGAAATTTCATGCCTTCCCAGGTTTTCCATGACCCGTACAAACCGTGTACCTTGTTTCCAACAACTAGATTCTTGACTCCTTCCATAACAAACTGTGATCCTGTATTCATGAACCGTGAAAACATAGCGCTGAAAAAAAGTAAAATACACGAATTTTCAAGACGGAGGTAAACGGTAATACCCGGTCCACGTATACTTTATTCCAGATAATTCTTGCGTTGCGCGAAAAAAGTATCGTACCGGATAGGTTTGCTGTTCACAATTTGACTGGCGTGGTTTTGGCGTTTTTGCGTGATTTTGGCATGGTTTCTGTAAAGGAGCGATGCTGCACCGCCCCTTGCCAAGTCCCTGTACGAAACCTGTAGGGCGTTTTCCCAGTCCCTCTCAGTCAGTTCACTTCGGTGACGTATTCGAGGCACATTTTCGCTTGGACCACGTGATCCGAAACGCTTTGGCCGCGCGAAAAATTGAGGCCTAGGGACTAAGCAACACCGCGCCGACCTTGAAAGTGGATCGTCACATATTGGATAGGATCGTATGCTACTCTTCAGATTGGCGCAGTGTGAACAGGTGTTCAAATACTCTACGGGAAAGCTTTTGATGCACAAAGAGGAACCATCCCGTACAATGTGAGCTAGCCTAAAACCACTAAGTTCTGTAACTTCGATCCAGGGGTCGTCCTGTCATTCATTTGATTCTTCTTAAGGACCACGACGTCGATGGCAACCAAAACGTCAAAAAAGCAATAGGTTTGATGACAAAAACAACATCTCTGCACGTACATCACGCCTCCTTTTAATGATGATGTTTTCATTGCCGTCGCTGAAGGTCCATTTTATCACAAGATGACCATTACAGTCACAAAACATAAAAACGAAGGAACGGGTATACGAGTTTTCTAAACAATAGCCCACCTACACAAACAAATGAAAACAACACAGGAACGCTGGATGCCACGTTTTCGGAATCTCCTACCATTGCCTCGCACTTGGCTAAAAAATGGCCAGGGGTAAGTAAGATGTTTTATCGGTAGATGAAAAAGATAGACTCACCTATATGTATTTTGACCCCCGCCTCCCGACTGAAGAGGACCAACGGCAATTTTGGTAAACGCTCTAGAAAACACGATATATTCACATCATTAATGCTATAAGGTTGGCTACCTGCTTTAATTTAAGATTTTTTTTCCGCTTACTTCCATTTCTTGATGAAGTCTAACGGTGTGAGGTCAGCTCCGGCTTCTAACAAGGCTGAACAGTACTGATCCAGCTCCGCCTGTATACAAACAAACAAATAAACAAACAAAGACGGGTTAAAGAATCAGGGTGAGTTTGCTTAGAAAACTTTTGTAACGCTTGTAACGTCATCCGTTTTAACGCTAACAGACAACTTCGACATCTTAAGCCCCGTGCAAATGGACACAACATTGCTGGCCAAAAACTCCCAACATTGTTGGATTTTGCATGATGCGTCCGTTTGCACAGCCTGTTGCATGTTGTTGCATTTTGCTGGGAGTTGTTGTGCAAAGTTGGAAATCGGTCAAATACTCCCAACATTTCCTTTGTTCCGGGATCGTCGAAGCCTATTTTCCTTTCATAAACGGTCGTTGCTATTTTTAACGGTCGATGCCACCATTGGTAACCAAGCCTTTACTCATGATGGATGTAATATATTCCCTGGATTAAGTTACAATAAGGCAAATAGTACGTTTTTGAATAGTTTTAGAAAGAACAAAGTTGAAGCCCAAGTTGAATTTACGATAAAAATTATGGAAAGGGCTAGGGTCGCCTGTTATTGTATAACAGTTAAGAAAAACATTTCGCTAGTGTATGTACTTAATTTTTTCGGAATTTTGGCAGGTCGGTGTGGTAATGTAATAATTAATTAATTTCGAAAACTTATAAGGCGCAAATATCTATATAATACAGGGCTCGAAATAACGGCCGGTCAACGGACAATGTCCGGACTTATTGGGGAGTTGACCAGTCAACTTTTCGTCTTGCCGGTCATGTTGACTTGTCACAATCGATCGTATTGAAAATGAAATCAGTTGTTTCAATTGTTATCAGTATGTAGCGAGTCGCTGTGCATTGCGAAACGTTGATCTGAAATCCTGGGTGAAAAACAACTAGAAACGTTGTTTACAATTCGCGCATTGAAACAGACATTGGGGTTCACGCGCTTTCAGTCACAAAATTAAGAATATTTTCACTTTTATGAGTTAAGCAACATATGGCGTCTGATCGGTCGCGGAGAAAAAAGTCAAGTTTCGCGGGATTTTTAGAGAGATTCGCGAAAAAATAGGCTGATATTGCGGGAATTTCGCGGAAATTTTCGGGAGTAACTTCGCCGAAAAAAAACAGGGAAAAACGGCCGATTTCGTGGAATTTTCTGGACAAATTTCGCTAGAAATCGATCGATTTTGCGCTGATTTGACGAGCGTGTTTAAAGTTTTTTAACAGAGGTAATCACTTGCTATTTTAACTACAAAGCGCTCGAGAAATGAGCAAATGGCAAAGCATTTTAAAACATCATGACTAGTGCCCAGTTGTTCCCAACATAACTTATGCCTGGTAGTTTTGGAACGTTGTTCGCTCGTGGTGGGAATGAACGTGACGGCAATTAACAGCCCCAATAGCCGAGATAAGTTTCAGTTACGTTGTATCGACATCTATTAGATAGGATTTCTAACAAATTTCGCGGCCCCGCGAACCCGCGAAATATCTGAACCCATAGCTGTTTTTTGGAATATATAAAGCCATTTTTGGTTCATGGGCCCTTGTTTTAAGAGTTAAAATTTGACCGGCCAGAAACGATAAGTGACCGAGCTAAAATGAATTTGGCCGGTCATCGTGTCTGAAGGCTCTCCGGAAATTATTTCGAGCCTTGTAAATATAATCAAATGCGCCATAGGGAAAAAACAAAGCAAAAACAGAACAACAACAAAAAAACAATAATACTACTAATAATAAAAATTATGAATAATTATGATAATAAAAATGATAAAATAAGATGATAATATAGATATAGAATAGAAAAACTAATGGCTAAAGATTAAAAAGATAAAATGTGTTAGCAAAATCTTAAAAATTATAAGCTGAAAATTATTTACAATCTAGTAAGCGAAAAATACAATCTTATAATCTAAGTGGTACAATGTAGTGGTAAGGCAGAGAGATCAGGATACGAAAGGCCCGGGTTCGACCCTGGGTTGCGATTTTCTTTCTTTTTAATAGAAACGCTTTCAATAACAGGTGAAAAATTTTCTAACGGTGCGTTCGATTGGGAAATCCGGATTTAGATGTTCAGAATCTAAATCCGGATTTCCCAATCGAACGCGAAATCCGAAAACGGATTTCACCTCCCAGAAATCCGTCCTGAGGGTGATTTCAATTAAGAAATCCAAATCCACATTTTTTGCATTTCCCTTTTTGTCGTTCGATTGGGAAATCCGAAAAAGGATTTGCTAAACTGTTCTCGTGAACAGCGGACTATCTTGTGCTAATTAGGCGTACCGCCTAATTAGCACAAGATAGTCTACTGTTCACGAGAACGAGTTCCCAATCGAACGACAAAAAGGGAAATGCAGAAAATGAGGATTTGGATTTCTTAATTGAAATCCACCCTCAGGACGTATTTCGCGTTCGATTGGGAAATCCGGATTTAGATTTTGAACATCTAAATCCAGTTTTCCCAATCGAACGCACCCTAAGTGTCTTAATCATGGCAGCGACCGTTTATGAAAGGGACAACTGCATCGCCGAAGCGTGGCGCAACAATGTTGGATTCGCTTGAACAGCTCTTTCGACATTGCTAGGGCCCGGCACGTGTATTATACATGGTCTCCATAGTCTTATGGGTTACATCCTTCCCACGATGCACTACAGGCCCCAACATTGTTGGGTGTTGTTGCATCCCTTTAGACACCACAGCCAACACGGACGCAACAACTCCCAACACTGTTGGCCCAACAGTGTTGGGGGTTGTTACGCTATTTTGTTTTTATGCACGAACTTGAGCATCACAACGGAAAGCTGCGAAGTGCTCGACTTATAAACAGCGTTTTGGTTAGTTTTGGCCTGATAATGACCAGATAACGGTTTGGCTAGATTCCGAAGACTCGTTTTGGCAAAATTTCCAGGAACGAATGGGTTAAACGGAGGTAGGAAACTTACTGTCACCATATCGCACAGACTTACCGGTGACATGTTTGGTCCAGAAATAAAGTAAATAATAAATAATCGAAGTTTATCTTGAGGAGTACCAGCTGTGGATGAACAAATAGGTATAATCAGAAATATTCAGGGAAATACGACGATTGTAGAACACTACAAGACTACTAAAGCTACAGTATTTTGAGAAGCGAGGCAAAGTAAGTGAATGGGAATTATTTTTACTCATTATTTAACAAAGCTAAGTATGATATAAAGAATTATGCTGATCGAGGACACTGTTATCCACCGAGGTTTTCCTCGGCCTGATTACATTTTCTCTAGTTCCGCATTGCCAAAGCAGCTGAGCTACTGCGCAGCTTATTTGAGGGACGTCTGTGCGCTCCTTTGTACTTCGATAACAGTACCATTGACGTCAATCGTAAATTAAAAGCAACCAACGTCTAAATTTGACCTAGTGCGCCGCTTCTTTGCGTGACGACTGTGCGTCCCTTTGTCATTTCATGATATTACGATTGACGTCACGCGTGAACTAACAGCACACATCTAAATTTAATCAGAAACAGAAAAATATTTTCGAATAAATAATACTTTCCGTTTATCTGTTGTGAATATTTTAGAGTCTGGAAATTTTTACTTTTACAACACTGATTTATGGTGGCCCAGAAGGGTCACACATGCAAATTAAAAATGTTGCTGCAAACTAAAAATTTTACCTGCAAATTAAAAATGTTGCTGCAAATTAAAAATTGGACATGTAAATTAAAAATTGTACATGCAAACTAAAAATATTACAAACATGAAACATGAATGGGCCGACAGCTGTAAGGCCAGGTCGCACGGCTCAGACCAGGACCTCATCACTTATTACTGCGGGCAGGACGTTTCATTTTCAATTTGCATCGATATGTTTTCTATTTTCAATTTGCAGCACAATTTTTAGTTTGCATGTACTATATTTAATTTGCAGGTAATATTTTTAGTTTGCATGTACAATTTTTAATTTGCATGTACTATTTTTAATTTGCAGTAACATTTTTAATTTGCATGTGTGACCCTTCTTCTGACCAACAAACTAACCTTCCGGATCTTGGATTATTTCCAAAATTGATTTGTCCTGAAATATTAATTCAAAAGTAAAAAAAATATATAATAGTCTTCGCTTTGTCATTTCAAGATCACAAAAAAATATTCCATGGAGGCGAGTGTGCATAATTATTGCATAATTTGTGCAATAATTATTCACATTCGTCACAAAAACCTACTCTGTTTGAGCACCAGTCATGTTGTACACTATTTCTTAAATGTATTACGCTAAAAGGGTCCTCATTCATGTCCTTATTTTGCAACTAAAAAAGCTGTTACTGTCAACTTACCAGAGTGGCTTTGCTCATAATTTTCTCTTCCGTCTCGAAGTACACGTCAAGTTTTCCTGCCTTGGGGAATAGACAAGAAAAATGCCGTTGGATATACAATCTTTTATATAATATACGCTAATAATACTGTGCTGATAGTGCACGAATCACTCGGCCAATGCTGTGCCAGCTGATGGGCACTAATGCTAGCATTACACATACAATCATACCCTACCTTAATGTGATCTAGCAGTGCTGTTGCTATAGTGGTGTGCATATCTATCAATCTTTTCTTCTCAAGCAGCTCTGGGAGTGAACTGTGTAACATAAACAAACAATGATTCAGAAGGTGCAACACAGGGAAATCAGTTTTATTATCACCAGCACCCTTCATGGGAAAAGTGCTCTGTGAAACGCTTCCGCAATTCTGCCTTGTAGCCACGGGTTTACGGTCAAGTCGTCCAAAAGTCATCTCGCCTGAAGGTATATCGAAACCAGAGTTATCTCGCCAGAAATTTTCTCATGCTCAGCAGCATCCTAACATCTTAATCGCGCTTGTTTAGTTTAATCAAATCTTTAAGAACAAGATATATTACCCATTTGACGTGCTTGTTTTGTTTTATCAAGACTAAAAGAACGAGATATGTTACACAGTCATCTCACTTGTTTGGTCTCTTCATCCCATGAAGAACGGGATATGATACGCATCCGCTTGTTTCGTCTCACTATTGCATCAGAGACGTAATTACACAGTTATTCCGCTTGTTTTGCCTCATTATCGCTTAAAAAACGCGATATATTACATACACTCTTCATTAAAATTTCGGGCAACTGGACTAAAAATTTCGGGCGACATGACTCTAGTTTCGGGCGAGATGACTTTCCATAGAAGCTGCCGCACAAGGGGTATTTAATTTTCAAAGCCTTCCCATGTTCCTTTCTGCATTGTCTACGACCACTTACACCAAGACTACCATTGAAAATCCCAAGAAGTGCATTTTACATTTTTAGACGGCGGTTGGTAAATGTTTATGTCGGGCCCTGGACAAATCGCTGTGTAGTGGATAAGTATTAGAGAAACCAATTGTACTAACCAATGGATATAGATTTATCCAGTGGATAGCAGTGGCGGTCATCCAGACCCTGAGATAAGGGGAGGGGGGGCGGTCTCCAAAAAAAAGCCCCGGTCTAAAAATAAGGAGGGGCTGGGCCCGGGCCCCATCTGTGGATCCCCCACTGGATAGCGCTATCCACCTTTTGCAATGGTGTTTACCTGACAGCAGATGTTAATTTAGCTGTACTGTCAGTGAGAAGTTCACCCATGGATTCCTCATTACTCTCATCTATTCCCTGCAGCAAAAACAGAATGATGTTCTGTTGTTATTAAAATAAGTTTGAATAGAAATGCATTTCATTAATGAAACCATATGCTTTCAATATGCTTGATACAACTGACTTGCATGCATCAATGAAATCTTGCATTTGTGGTATATGATAATCGCATTTTCATTGTTATTGTTTTTTTCATCTTCATACTTCAACAAACAATTGGTTTATATCAAACCAACTACTGGACCAGCTCCCAGTTGGCTTGTTAGCTAAACTGGTTGCGTGCTGCAATGGTACTGCAAACTTCAATGGTTTGAATCCCACACAGGCTAGTTTCTTTTAGCTACTGCAAAGTTCGAGTCTTTAACTGCGACAATGTTGCTTGTGTTGCCTTCATTCAAGTCTCATAAAAGTTGACAGTAATAATAATTACACGAAATCAAAACTACCTCAACTGACTAGTATCCTACTCAAGAAAGAGAGAACTTTGAAAGCAAGACATACAGTCAAAACCCGCGAGTAAAAACCTGCATTTTCCTAAGTTAGCTTAAACAGGTTCTTACATAAACATTTATGGTAAAAATACTAAACATTACTACATTCCCTACCATAACATGTTTGAGTCTTTTAACTTCTTCTTCTGATGCTCTGTATTCATCAAGTTCTTTCTGTATTGACTCTGCCACTGTTGGAAAAGGACTGCAAAATAATAATTTATAATACTGCAAACTAATGAATGCCGTGAGATGTTTAGCTCCTCTAAATCCTAAAGTTATAAGACTAAATTTAGGTACTAGGAACTTGTGAAAGACTGGAATAAGAATGTGATTGAAGAATTTTAGCAGTCACAGAGTGCTAGTTGGTTGAATCAATTTTCCAAATTGACTTATTGTTCCAGGTGCTTTACTAGATAGGGTCAATTCTGCATGTTATAAACTTGTCAGTGAATAACTTTTAAAAAAGTATACTGAGAAAATTGTCTTTAAATAAGTGACTCTTTTCAGAGTGATATAGAGGTGGTGTAAGTATGAGATTCTCAGAAACTTCCCACCTACCCCTCCCTTAATCAAACATTAACACTAACTTCTTCCCTCAGGCAAAATGTTGCGTAAGGGGAGGGCTAAGTGAGCAGTTTTAAAGAATCTTACACTGATCCCAGGTGTGCTGTTCATATGCTAATCATATGGTATGGATGGTAGCACATTAGTGCTTCAAGTGGGTTGCTTTGGGGAGCAAAAGTGGTCCACTGGTGAAAGCACTTGCCTCCCACCATATTACATGTATATGGGTTGAGTTTGTTGTTGGTTCTCTCTCCTGCTCCAAGAGGTTTTTCTTCGGATACTCCAGTTTTCCTCATTACTCAAAAACAAACACTTCCAAATTCCAGTTCGATGTGGAATGCACAGACATCCAATAATAATTATTTTAAACACGATTTTAAGAACTCCCAAGTGCGACCCAAAAGTAAAATTACCAAGATTTTGAATATGATTGAAACTTTTTTGACATACCTATGGAATGGTAAGCTTACCTTCCTTTATGTGATCCCCAGAACTTATCAGTAGTACTAAGATCATATGTTTTTACTTTGGTCTGCTTGGGATGCCTGTGGTGTGGATCTGTGTGCTCCTCGCTACTTGGAGTTGATTCTTTTACAACAACTCTGTTCAGGTGTAAATCCTACAAACAAAGAATGATTCTTATGTTTTGAAGACAAGCAGAAACATTTAAATATTGCAAAGAGAATGATCAAGCTACATGTACATGTAAGGTTACATGTAAATCACGACAGAATTAATAATAATCCCTCTCTTACCAGAACATCATGTACAAGAGCTTGGTAAGTCCATGTATGATGTAGTGGGGTACACAAGTCCATGTTTCGATCCAAAATGACCAACACTGGTCGCTGAAAACTAATAATAAATAGTTACTGGATGAGATTTTTGTGATATCCAGAATAAAATTAATGTGGTCGGGGTAAGTGTTATCAGTGGGGCCAGAAGTGGAGGCTGATAACACTTACCAAGACCTTGATAAATCCAGATCTCACAAAAACTGAATCTAATAATAATTGTTTTAAAACACATTGTTTTGAAGGAAGTAAAGACAAACACAGCACCACATGGAATGCAGTTTGACATTGCTCCTGCAAAACATGCATTGCATGCACAACCTACAGATTAGTCACTAATCTGCTAACAGTTAAGTAACTAATCTGTAGGTTGCGCTGATTTCCAAAATTAACAGTAGGCTCGTAGCCAATGAGATGACAGATAGTAAGTACAATGTATAATATTACCAAGTAAATAGGTAAAGAGGTTGCAACCTTGTCTATAAAAGCAGACCCAAGGCTAGTATACATGTGTAAAGGCAAGCAAGAAAGGAAAAGTTTCATTATGAATCGCTTGTGTGTGCCTCTTGAAAATACAATGTACCTCAAACATGGCTATACACATTTTTTTGATATTGCATTGCTAAGAAAAATAAATTTGGCTACAGCTTTGGAGAGGTTATGCCAATGATTTTCAATCAAATATTCAACATTGCCTTTAATAGGAAGCTCTGGCGTCCTGCATTCTGCATAGAAAAAAAGTTGCAAGGTTGAAACAAAGCTGATGCAAAGAGGACATAAGTACATGTTCTTCTTAAAATTGACAGTCAGCTTGGATGTTAGCATATTAAGGCAACAATGGCAGCAACTAATCGGTCCATTTATAATGGTAACTGAACTGAGTGGAGTGCAATTTGGTCTGAAATCATACACAGGATTTTAAATTTGGACAAGAATGCAGCCCAAGTTCGATTTGAAATCAAAAGTAAGATTTCAGACCAAAATTGCATGACATGAAATCACAGAAGTCAGTCACTACCTATACTTAATTGATCTAGTATCATATCTGTTGAACTAGTAGCTGTTTTGTTGAAAACAAAACAGTTCAGCTGAGCTTGGGGACCAACTGCTACCCAACCTGCAGTTAGCTAATGGGGGTAACTGAACAGCAGTTATTAGTACCTGTACATTAATGGTTTTATCAAACATTTACAAACCTGAACTGCCCAGATGGCATATCTGTTGTGAATAAACTGTTTCTAGAATCTCTTAGATTTTCCCGCAACTTTTTATCTAAGGCCTGAAAGCAAAAAATGACACAAAAAATCCATCTTTCTCCTGATCGTAAAATCTGACTACAATTTAGTTCTTCCAATGTGGAGACAATGATGATTGGTTATTAAACTAAACTGAGCTTAGAACATAAAGAATCAGGAAAAATTTAAGAACAGTCATAATGATTGAGGCTGCATTGTTGTCCACCCTTTAGGATTTCCAAATATGAATGAGGAAGAGAATTAGACTTGCAAAGAAGAGTTTCAGTCATGCTTGACTATGTGTACATAATTATATTTATTCAAAAATGACTGATCTGAGGTGGAATGAAGCAAAACAATGACCCTAAATTAACATTCTTGAGGCGAACTATACCATGGTCTTTTGGAAAAATAATTATTGATATTTGCTGGTGTGCTATAGAAAAGCAACAACCCAGGTCACTGTTTGGCATACATGCTTTGTTGGCCCTCAATTGCTCTTCAAACATTTATCAATTTTACATCAGTGTTATTCTGACTGTTTAATTTTGGCTTATGTCACCCATCTAAGAAAAAGGTCTTCATGCCTAAGATGCTTACAAAATGTACAATGTACATAAAAATGAAGATATGATCGTGGTAATTCCAATTTAAGCAATTGCAAATAAACCCCCCCAAAAATTCAGAAAAATTGCAATTACAACTGCGACAATCATATCTTCATTTAAAATTTGTATTTCTGCAGTTCACATCATCTTCAAAATGTACATGTATTTGCTGGCATTCAGTTTTTAAAAATTCTTCATGGAGCATGGCCCCAGACCCCCTAGATGGGTGGATCTTTAACTTTGAACACTATCTACTAAAAACCTTAAAGAAACTCTAAACTGAACTCAGCTACATGGTCATCTGAGTTTTATGGTCATTGTAAATTGCACTTGTCTAAAAAGACAATTAACCATCCTAAGTTGATTGACTAAACCAGTCTTTGGATACTTATCTGGTATTGTTGCAGTTTTTGCAGTAGGCAAATGACATTAACACCAACCAGCCTGGCACTAAGATTGCTCAAAAACACTCTGTAACTTTTTATCATACTAGTTCTTAAGCCCCATTAAGTGTGACAATAGACTAAAATGGACCACACTTTGATTACCCCAATTTCTCTTGCAAATTATTATTTATTCATTTATTTAATGAAGTAGACAAAGGTAGGTGGAAATAAAACCTAACCTAATATAATGACTCTAACTGGTTGGTTATCATTTGTCATTGTCCCTACTGATGAAGAAAGTTTAATTTGAAGCCTCAAGAAAGCACCAATGATTCAGTTAAAAGTAAAATTGTAACTGAATAACTGGTGCCATCTCTTTAGGTCCACTCTGTTCCTTTTTTTTCACTATTATCACACTAATTTCTATCATAACTATATTCCATTAACAGGATCCCTAATGAAGCTACCTCAGCAACAGACCAAACTTTCTTTTGTCTCATCGACATGATAAACCTACTCAGAATGGTGCAAGTACATGATTGGCCAAGAGATTTAAATGTTTTGCTCTGTTATCCATCATTCCAGTTGGGTTTATCACTCAGGTAACTAAATAGAAAGTTTGGTTGATACATGTAAGTGTAAACAAAGACTTTTAGTTTTTCCAAAGTTTATCAGACTAAAAAACATTAGAATTCAGACCTATCTGGCAAAAAGTAGCTTGCATCGCAGACATTCCAAATCCCTGATATGGACAGTCCATAACAAGTTCTCTATTCAGGCCTCAAGTGACAAGTCTAGCTGCGATGCAGGCTAATTAAAAGACGTGAAAAAATATATTACCTCAGCTACCATTTCTGCAGCATTGCCTTTGGGGCATCTTATAATTGGCACTGTACCTGCAAAAACGTCGGCATTGCTCTGTTTATACAAGTTTCTTATCAGCAACGTCATTAAGCAATAAAAACACAGCACATTATTTAAATTATTTTAAAATGATAAAGACAAACCTAAAGACACTAATACACAGAAAAGACTGTCCACTATGACATCTCGCAGCATTTCAATGTCTGTATCCTTTGCATCAGGTCTATTAAGTGCTGAAAAATAACATAAACAAACAGACATCTTTAATTGCATTCGAAGAGGAAAAATGTTCACTGCTCGAGTCATTAATTATTAATTAGAAATACTATTAAAAGGAAAAGCAAAAAAATATAAAACAGTAGCATGTAAAGAGGAAGTCTCATCCATAGGCCATGTGACTTTTTAAAGAAGAAAATGACAGAAATTGATGGATCAAGTTAATAACCTTACCATAATAGGATATTGAGTCTCTGTCTTGATTTCTCACTGTAAACATTTCATCTTCCAAAGAAATATAATTTAAATATTGATCAAACACCTACAGGAGACATAATAAATTTATTATTAGTTTTAAGATGATGACTTCTAACACTTATACATGTAGCATTAAATACAACTAATATCACGGCTGTGCTCTAGCAGAGCCTGGTGGTCCTTGGTGCCTAACTTTTGCCCTCGGGCAACAAGAAAATCTCAGATTTTTCATACAAATCATGTGCTGGGCACCCTAGATTTTATAGTTTCGGAACACTGGGCTCTCTTCAGTTTTCCTCAGAGCACAGCTTTGCTTATTAACCAAGAGAGAGGTCAATGCATCAAGGCAAAGGTCTTAGATTTCCCTGTAATGACCAAACAGACGAGGTTAATAAGTTATATTGTATGGCCTTTTAGCACTATTCACTGAACTGAAATGAAACCTGGCAATTGAAACCACAAGACAGTTTCTTTGACAATGAGAAATATTGGACCTGAGCCTGTGATCAATTACAACCAAAAATTGGTCAGTGGATAACTTTAAAAAACACATCACCTCAGTGAGTTGTACACTTCGGTCCATGATACAGTCATGTGACACTGGTCAGCAGACCCTTTTTAGACAGCCTTTTAGATAGCATGAATGTCCACTATCAAGTTAAACACAGATTGTATATGCTTTGGGTAACTACATGTAGCTAGCAATACCTGGTCATTACAAGAAAATCTTTCTCGCTTAGCCGTTAATCAGAGTACACATACTATTGTCGTCACAAAATAAAACCACTTAACAGCCTTCAGAAAGCTTTGTAAATCAACTGTGTTACCTTAGTTATTTGAGTGACACTGTTAGATTGAAGAGCTGCTGTTGCAAGGTCTTCCAATCGATGTCTTGAAATTGCAGAAATGAAATTGAGGTAATATGACTCATACAGTTGGTTTTTACAATCCTGTTTAAAAATATAGATAAAAAATAAATTAACAATAAATGAATTACAATTTCTGACATCTAAAATACAGTATTGGTAGGTGGTAGTACGCTGCTTTGATCGTCACTTTGACTAATGGCGTTCCTAGCCTAAAGTGGTGTGTACCTCACATTGTTGGAGGGGAGAGTGGGGTATCTTTGACAAGGAATTGAAAGTCAAACACAGTCTTTATCTCAGGCATGGATCCCAAAATTAACGGGAAAAAACCCCAACCTGACAAATCCGTTTGACATTTTCTTCAGTTGGGAGAACAAAATAAATGGCCGGTACTTCAGGAATAGCATCTCTATCAGAATGCAGTAGTCTGTAAAATAAAAAAAAAAGAGAATTAAGAAATCAGTACAGTGATCTTTCTTCTGAAGGATGGTTCTCACATAATTAAATTTCCAGCTCATCTCAATTGACCAAGCCATCTAAAAATGGCTTCAGACCATCCTATATAGACACTTCAGAAGGGGTGCAGGTTAATCCTTAGCCCTGTGTGATATTGCAAATCCTTAGGTAGAACTGCAGTACAGACACAATGAACCCTGTGTTAATGGGACGCCCAAAGGACTATGGCTAGTTTTTGCTTTATGTGTATAATAAGATGCCTGCTAAAATTACTAAGGTGGCCTGAACCTGTTTATATGCGTGTTGGTTATGTTTTTGATTTGCATTTTCAGAGTTCTATTATTGTTTGTTAAGGATGCCAAAAATCATAGAAATCGGTTGAATATTTCATTCTGAAAAACGCAAATCAAAAATGTAACCAACACGCATATAAATAGGTTCGGGCTACCTTAAGGTTTGTTTACAGAAAATATGGGAAGAAACATTTGGTGCTCATGCAGGTTTCAGGGTTTGAGGCAAACAAGATTATTTGGATGATTGTTTAGAGAACACCCTTAGCATATAGCTCTAGTAATCAGCAGATCTGTCTCATAATAGTGTTAGCTGGTGATGTCACATCATGCATGCCATCCTGTTTTGGAATGTCCACTGTAAGATCAAAGACATTGCCACTATTACAATTTTGTTTTTAGTCACAAAGCCGCAAAAACCTTAGATGTAGTAATGGTATACAGTTTGAACCTCCACCTTCAAGGTACTGGCAAGTGGCCACTAAAGAGGTTTGTCATAAATTAGCATAATTATGTTGAAACACTTGAGCGATGGGAGCAGCATTACCTGTCCACAATCAGTCGTCACCTTCTTTCTCAGACTGAATTTCCATTTATCACATTCTTAATTAAAATGAAGCCAAACTAAGAGTATCAAGCGCTTGATGGCCACTTAATAAAGGTGACAACAATAGTAGAACTCTTGTTGGAATGGCCAAAGGGTGGCCGCAACCGCTTACTTGTGGTACAATTTCCCACTCTTTTCCACAATAATGTTATTTTGGGACTTTGATTACTGGCCGCTTAATAGAGGGTGGCCTCTTAATAGGTTGCCTGCTTAATGGAGGTTCAAATATAATATTCAATTCATTTCTACCAAAAGGGGGGCTAAATAGACACTCAACATACAGATGTAGTGTAATTCCCATTTCTCGAAGTTCCTTGACATTAAGCAAAGGAGAGATGATATCCTGGCCATATCTGTCATACACAAGGACCTAATCAATGATAGAAGAACATAGCCAACAAATTAGGATTAACAATGGAACCATGTTAATGTGACCATTGCTGGGGCATTAAATCCTGGTCATAATAATGAGGTGGACACATCAACTGGGTCTTCAAAATAAAATGACTAAGTGATTTTTAGGTTTGTGTTGAAAGAAAAATTATGGTCACAATAATGAGGTGGTCATATAAACGGGGAGGTTGTAAGGCAGAGTTCCACTGTATTTATTTATTTATCAATTCAGTAAGTACTTTTCATTAATTTTTATTAACTGCATCCCTGCCCCTACAGAAAGGCAGCGCTGTCAACTCTCCTGGATAATGCAGGAGACTCCAGATTTTGGACCGTATTTCCCAGTCTCCAGATTAGAGTCTGAAATCTCCCGGATAATTGCCGAAGTTTGCCATTTCTTGTAGACTAGACTTTCTGGCATAAAATTTCAATTATTTTGTGTTGTTTGAGCTATTTTACTGTTACCATCGATCATAAACTCTGGTATGCCATTGTGGGAAGCACACCAATCAGGTCATATGTTACAATGCCAACAACATATTTTTTGCACAGTTTGTGTCATCGTAAATGTGTGACGATTGGAGTCAACAAGTATTTTTTGCATAAATTAATGACATTATATGCCGTGCATTATGACTTTATATGTCATCCCTTCCCCATCAATTCTCAATATTTGAGAATGTGGGGGGTTGACAGCCCCGGAAAGGGGAACTCCAAGAGGTTCTTTTCTAAAAGCCTAACAGCCTGTTTCCAAAAGAGGTACTGGAGATATTTTCATTTTTTGATTGATGAAAGTCTATTTCAAAGAGTTTTGATTTCGAAGGACACGCAGTGGTGAAAATAACAAATAATGCTAATAGGACTAAGTGGAGTCCAATTCGGTCAGTAATCATACCAGTGAAAAACAAAACTGGGGGAGTCCAGTTTGTTTAATCCCAAGAGCATGATTACGGACCTAACTGGACAACATGAAGTTATGTTATCAATTAATCATAACCAGGACAAAATTTGTGATAAAAGAAATTCCAAGACTTTTTTGCTAGCAGTGAAATTAAAAAGCCATATCTGTCCTATTACACTGTCCTATTAGTGCTAAAATCAGGAGAGTTGATTTGAGAATTTTGTCATGGTTATGACTAATAGTATAATACTGTTTAATATTTTTTATCTGCTAGAATCATTCCCTAACCTTACCTTCCATACTGGCTCGATAGCAGTTGACTTCGTGAGTGGTTGATTAAGATTAAGCATGCGCTTTAAAGAATCTGAAACATAAAATGAAACTTTCTTGTTAAACAAAATTTAATAAGGTATCAAAGAGCTCAACTTAACTCGTGTTGTTTCACTTTCAATGACGACAATCATCTGTTTTACTTTTAAATGAATTGGACGATCACAATCATGATTAAAGACTTTCAATACTGAGCACCTTTTCCGATTGCTAATTGATTTAAAAATGAAATCAAATAAAATAAAGATCTAAATTTAGGGAGAATTTACCTATTTGCCTGGCTCGAATGCTGGCCGCCATCTTGGATTTGCCAGGGTACACGCATGCGTGTAGATGTGTCTGTTGAATGTCTACGTGTATGCTCTCTCCAGTCTTCCGATTTGGTTGCTCGGGTATATCTCGGAGTACTCATCCCTCCCAGTACGCGGGGTTACGGAGAGCTTGCTCACAGGCTATACTCAGGGGAAAATATGATGCCTACAAAAGCAATTTTTCAAACTAACATCATGGAATTAGATTTTTTTAGAAAACATTTTTGGTACAATCAGGTGCGGCTCCTGGTGAGCACTCCTTCAAAGGCTTCCCTGTTAAAGACTCAAGACCCTGAAAACCTAAACCCTGTTCAGCGGCACATACCCATTTGAAACAAATAAGGAAGTGAGATCTCAGAGGTTAAATGCATAAAGTCTTTGCAGAATTAACAAAATTGTCCATCTAATTTTTCAAAATGTCTAAGTTTATTGCTCAACAACATAAACAAAAGGTCTAACCGGTGAGCTAATCCTTCCAGCAGTTATTTTACTGCAAAAAGTCGCTGGGTGCCCCCGGCTAATTGGAGGAAACGTTCTTTCAAATCCTGGTGGGGGGGTACTCCCTAGCAACGATGGCCTATACCGGGAGGCTCTTCCCGAAAGGGATACATTTTTTTAGGCTTCAGGCATATAAAAGGGTAGGAATTTCGTTAGTTTAAGTATATGAAAGGACAGAGATATCTGTCATTTCGGTCTGTAAAAAGGCCCAGAAGGGCTAACAGGATTTTATAGCAGTTAAAAGGGATGCAAAGTTGTAAACTAGGTACGTGACAAGGGAACAATTTAGGTTTATGAAAGGGGTACCTTTTCTGTATAAAATGGTACTGATATATAACTTATATAAGGGTAAGGGCTGGACCTCGGGGCGTAGCCTCCCAGTATAAAACTTTAGGTTGTTGAGTACCCCTCAGGTTTTAAATGCCGATGTAGAGCGTGACATACCCTGGGTACCCGGGCCTTCCTTGGGGGCTAGGAGAGATTTGAGATTTGAGGGGAGGAGGGAATAGAGATACAGTTATATACTTTCTGTCCCTTCGCTTTCTCTCCTTTTCACAGTCTCTTCGCCCTTTCCCCCAGGAACGCCTGATACTAAAGCTAAAGGTGACAGAGACGCAGAGAGACAGAATCCGGTCGGAATGGCCTCCTCCCGGCCCCGTGGCTTCTCGCGATATCAAAACTACTCGTAACGGCGTAGATCCAGTCTTAAATTACAACAAAGTGATGCTAAGAGTATAAGAATGCAGGAAATTTGAGTCTGAATGAATTAAACTTGACGGCTAACTACAAAATCCGATTGTGTGTAATTAAATCCCCCGTCACTCGACAGACTTGCACCCGGACACTTGAATGTCCCCGGGAAATGTCCCTCTCCCCGGGGTTTACGGGATCGCAAATCCCTAAAAAAAGCATTTTTCAACAGTATTGAACATTCTTTAAAGTTAAACTGCATAACTTAAGGAAAAGCAGAAACGTTTGCGTAAACTTTCCTTGTGATAAAAATTCTAGCTTGCCTGTTTGATCAGCCCACATACACGCATGCGTAGTAAGCGGGCCACGGGGAGCGAGCTAGTCGTCAATATGCGTGTTTTGTAAATCGCGATGGCCTCTGGTAGAGGGCCTGCAAATCAAGAAATCAAGCATCATTTCGCGACTAAAGAGGGCTGCTACAGGCTGTTAGATCTTTCGGTTTATTCTCGACCCAACAAGGTCCCCTACTCTGTTCAACAATGCCACCCGGTCCGTGTATCGTTTGTGACATTGAAGGATCAAGGTGGATGTAACGATCGCATTGCGTTCAATGTAGGAAGAGAATTGTATTTTTACATCTACAAAGGAGTGCGGAAGGTGGGTTGATAATCATCAAAAGCGCGAGAAATAACCGTGAAATAGGTGTAGTGTAAAACTATGCTGTTTTGTGTGAGTTATTTTTGTCAAATTGTGCATGTTTTCCTACCATTTGCAGGTTTCTCTGGAATTCACTGTCGCCTTCAACACAGTGTTTTATCATTAACACTAAACTTAAGCTTAATTTTAACCAGCGAAACTGAAAATTTTGGGAAAATGTCACAGTATTTCAAAATTGTAATGCGTGTGTTGTATGTGTACCTTATTGAATCTTCGTTCGAAGAAGTGAAGTAAACTTAGTTTGTGAATAGTCCGACAAACGCTACCTATCATTGTGATTTCCCTGTCGTTTACAAACATAACATGTCTGCTAGATACGACAACTGTACTGGTAAACGGGAACCGTAAAAAAAACACATAAACAAGAAAAGTTCCAAGTCTACGACGTAGGCATTTCTTTTGCACTGTCAGCTCCATTTTTACTCGTGAGTAACCTAAAAGGCTAAATTACCCATCTGAAGACAAAACAAAAATTCAAAGTTAGCTGAAATTATAATATTGTTTCTCGAAAAGTTATCCGGCAGTATGCAGATCATCCGTTTTCGCTTGCACATTATTCATCAAGATATAAGTTCACAAAAATATTCATACAAATATACCTGTTACCTGAATTTTTTGGAAACAAAATATGTGCTTTAAATTTACCCTATTTCTTTTCATGTGATTGTGAACAATAAACTTAACATTAGCAGCCACATAATAAAATAATTCCAAAAGGAACAGTTATTTAATCGCCTGGAATAAGAAAAGATCACACCTGTAAATTATGTTTTGGGGTTCATTTGTGGACAAATTTACTGATCCCTTGTTTCATAAACACAGATTAATTCACATCAGTTTTTGAAGTAGAATGTGATCTTGACTGTCTTTGCCACTTGAATGAAACATTTGTTTAGCTAATCAATTTGTTTTAAAAATCTCAAGTTTTTTAATTCATAGCTATTTATGTATACCTTAGATGTATTGCTGTGTATTATTGCTGATTATTTTTTAGCATCTCTGTGGGTACCTGCAAATGGCATTTGCTTTACACATTTTCCATATCATCAGTTTTTCAATAAAATAGATGCATATCAACAGGGTTTTGCAAGTTAAAGCTACTAGCGAGCTTGCACACCACGATGTTCATCCCAGAAATAAGAACATAAAAGAAGGAGCAAGGCAAAAACTCTGAATGTGCAGCACACTAAATTCTTCATCACACTACTAAAAAGTTGTCAAACTTGATTGGAGTGGCAATGGTTTTGTCGCTTTAATCTCTAAAAGCTCTGTTTCATCAAAAGCAATTGTCACGACTTGGATTTGTTGGAAATTTCAATAGAGAGCAGGGGTTTCAAAATGTTTTGAAGTAGGCTACTGTCTCTGGAAAAGTAGGCAGCTGTGACAATCGATATTGTTTGTCATGAGCTGATTGTTATGACCAGACTAGCCGGCGGTATACAATCAAGCAGGTGGCGGAACTCCGGCGGTCGCCGGCTTGCTTTGAAACCCCTGACAGAGGCTCATTTTTAAAAGTCATGCTGTATTTAGAAAGGGATGTAAGGGAAGTCAAAATACAAGCAACAAGTAAAAAGTACTCATACAACACACCAAAACAATTATAAGCTATTTATTATCCAACTGTTATGCACTAAAATTTAGTAGGAAAACTATACAAAGTGTAGAATGTGTGTCAGATTTTTCGGTGACATGCATGTGGAAAGACTGGCCTAAGAAAATGTCAGCTTGTCAAATTATTTTTTGAGACAACTGCCACTGTGTAGTTTTGCATAGTCCTCAAGTTAACACTTTAAAGCGAAGCTCTGGTTGATAATACTTACATGTACAAACAAAAAATATTAAATCGTGTAATGCTAAACGGGGACGGCAATGAAAATGGCATCAAGATCAATAGATCTACTTTGTAATTAGCAAAAAACAAATTTGCACGGGCAGCACGCTTTTTTGCCATTGTTTTGCACAACTGCAATGCCGTTTTGTACGACTAAAACGTCAATGTTCCTAGCGACACATTATTTTTAAGGAGGAATTGTTTTTTGTGCATACCAAAGATTTTGTTTCTTGTGTTCATGTTCGTTTTTTTTTTCACTGCTGCTCATTTTCACCTTGCTGGCTACTAGTATTTCTCATTTTCTCACCACCCCTATGAAATTTTCATGTCTTTCTTCCAACGAAATTCGTCTCCTTTGTTTCCAATGACTCGCTCTAGCTCTTTCTCTGTTCTCCACGTGAACGTAAACATCAAAAATAACATTGTAAAAGACACAACTTTTATTCATTGCCAACCTCACTTTACAGACTCTGTTTATCTGAGCACTGTCTATGACTGAATATCTTACCATTGAGAACCAGTGATAACCATTCCATGGTTCTATACTTGTATTTTGTTCGGTCCATCTCATTGAGTCACAAACTAAAATCGTCAGCACAGTACAAAGTAAGATCCAAATTTCATTGTCATGTTTCAAGAACAATACTTTGGCCTGTACTGTAACAGGTACATGTAATTTTAGTCAGAGACTGTGATAAACGATCTTGAGGTTTCTTGAGGATGAACTTGTTAAAGTTTTGAAGATGGATGCTCATCTATATCATCAAAATTCAATTCTTGAATCCAAAATTGTTTTGAATTTCAACCCTTAAAGTGAAATAGGCAATATTAAACCATTAACGAAGTCATTGTTGAAACAATCACGTTCAAATTTTATTCTTCCTGGAAATTTTTTACCAGGTTCACTGTAAAATGTTTGTTACGTTGTGAAAATTTTTCATAATATGAGAGGCTAAGGTCCTGAATGAATTTTGAATAAAGAATTTTTTTTTTTCGTACTTGACCCAAGACAGAATAAGCTAAGAGAGAATGCTTGCCATTTTTTTAATCAGTGCATTCCACTCATAATTTAGAATGGATTGCAGTATTGGGGTAAGAATTCCACTTTAAGATTACATGTACTCCTTCACATGGCCTATACAGGATGTGCTGCTGGACAGGGCAGGGTATGCTTTTTTACCTCTCTGTCCTAAACAGGGTATATACTTTTGTGTGAGTCTGTCTAAACAGGGTATATTACATGTATTTCCTGTGAGTCTGTCAACAGGGTATTGCCTGCCGATTGATTTGATTCGCTAATGAATTTTGTTCATACTTCAAGTATACTAAAGCAAGGACTGTTATGTGAATTTACTCTGGCATATATTTTGTTCTAGACAGGGTAATAAAATAGAGGTGGTTGTCCTAAACAGGGCATATATTTTGGGAATTTTTTGCCTTAAACAGGGTCAGGGTCAGCTCAGCTATACCCAAATATTGGTTGAGCACCCCCACCCCTCCCTGGGATTTATGCAGGGCTAGAAAAACAACGTCAAAAAATTAAGCTTTTCCTCTGAGACCTTGTTTTTCTTTACTTGCAGGCAGCAGACCTAACAAAGCCTATTGACAAACGTCTCTACAAAGGGACAATCCCAACTTGTCATGATTTCAACCTGATAACACGGTCCTCTGAGAGCTTGGAACTCTTGATTGGCTTCTCTGCTGGACAAGTTCAGCTACTTGATCCTGTCAAACATGAGGTCAACAAACTGTTCAATGAGGAGGTAAGTGCCATTTAACCTTTCACTGACAACAAGTGCATACTCAGTGATTTTGTTACAGATAGTTGTGTTTAGTCCTACATGTAGGACTCATCTTGTGGAAACTCATGAGTCCTTGTCCTTAACCAATGAGTGGAAAAAAAAAACAGGGAGTCTTAAATTGAAAATGCTTGGGCCTTTATGTAACCAGACAGTTACATGTAATCTGGAGACAGCTGCCAAAACTCTTTATTACAGTTTACTGAAATTAAAATATAGTCTTTCTATATATTCAAAGCACAAAAAAGACTAAAATAAATATGCATCTTCAAACAACAGCCACAGAAATCACACAAACAGGATATTCTACCAAAAAATTTTCAAATCAATTGATCATTCTTTGCATTCTATGGGACACATGCCATGAATTATTTTGTGTCTTTGGGGATTTTTATGTCAGGGATGCAGGATACAGAGGTAACAATATCATTGCCACATCACATAAAGTTTGTATAATTTAGAAGTGAGGCTTTTACCTTGATAATGTGAAGATCATTGCATAACCAGGGTTCAAACTAGCAGCCGGAATTTGAGCACACTTGCTGCTGACTTTTCACCAAGGAAATAGAAAATGTCATGCTTTGATCGGCCAACTGAAATCAAAGTCCCTGTAATGTTGTGGTAAACATTTCGTATTAGACAATAAAGCAGCCAAGAAACGTTTTAATATGTTTGGAAAGTGTAGAAAAAGGTTTGGAAATTTAAAGCGTGCTTCCAAAGATGAAAAAGAGAATTCTTGTTCACCGTGATTCACTAATTATTCTTTTACCCGTTTGTTGAAGCATGAAACATGCAAGTTATATGCAAAATCTTTTTAAAATCACTTTCTGTTTTCAAGGTTCCTCAAGGAAGAAAGTGAAATTTCAATTCAAAAAGATTTTGGTCACGTGCTTAGCAAATAGTTCTTGGTAGAGTCGTTAATTAACACATGCAGATCATGCAGATCATCGTGGAAAGTGAAAATAAGTTATTCATAGAATCTCCCGTTTGAAATCATCAGCCGTTATTGGACACATGCAAAGCAAACTTATTCATTATTCACAGCCGGGAAAAAATAAGCCTTGACAAGAAAAGTTTTGAGATTTAGGCTAAAAGCTGTGATTTCATTTTGATCCCTGATAACAGTCCATTATCTTTCAAACAGTAGCACTGAGTATCTTTTTAAGAAGGACATATGCTTGACAAAGTCACCATTTTACCCAGACATGCAGAAGAATTGTTGACTTGTATGATGTTGACTCTTAACTTCTTTAATAATTACTAGACAAAACTTTGTCTACAAAGTGATAGTCTTAATTTGATTTGTCTGGTCATCATATCTGACCATAGGTAGAATTTTGCCAACTGGCGTTGGCAGTCGTGATGTTATAATTCTTATTTCATTCAATAACCAGTATCTCCCTTTGTTTTATACTCACCATCATATTATTCATGTTACTCTCTTAGAGACTTGTGGATAAAACCAAAGTCATGTGTCTCAAATGGATTCCAGGATCTGAAAATTTGTTTCTTGTTGCTCACGAAAGTGGGAACATGTTTGTTTATAACAAGGAGCATCCAGCAGGAGCTGGACCTCCTCAGTATGCTCTTATGAAACAAGGACCTGGCTATACAATATATAGTGGCAAATCAAAAACCACGCGGAACCCAGTTTGTAAATGGACCATTGGAGAGGGAGCTATAAATGAGTTTGCCTTTTCTCCTGACTGTAAACATATTGCAACCGCAAATCAAGATGGCTTTTTGCGAGTTTTTGACTTTGACTTGCAGTCTCTGTGTGGTGTGATGAAGAGTTTTTTTGGAGGACTCAATTGTGTTTGCTGGAGTCCAGATGGCAAGTACATTGTCACAGGAGGTGAGGATGACCTTGTGACGGTGTGGTCTTTTCTTGAACGGAGAGTCATCGCTCGTGGAGTAGGACACCAGTCTTGGGTTCAAGTAGTGGCTTTTGATCCTTACACCACAAGTGTGAGTGCAGAAGGTCGCGTTGATGACAGTGATGAAGATGAAATTGAACAGAATGGTATTGCACCCTCACAGCATTCAAGTTCTGTTACATCTGAGGACAAAAATGTTACTTGCTATAGATTTGGGTCAGTAGGCCAAGATACAAATTTTATGTTATGGGATTTGGGAGATGACGTTCTCAGAGTTCAGAGACCTCGTGGCAGAAGTGTGCGTGCTAGTACAACTTTTTCAAATTCACATGTAACCTCTGCACATCACTTTTCCAATGGACCCATCACACATGAAGTGAATCACACGGGCAGTGGCAATGCTGTTGCCCCCTTGACTTCATTTGATGCACCAAAGAATTTAACTCAAGTACATACATTGACAAAATCCATGGAAAATTTAGTGAATACTGGAAATGTCACACCAGGAACTGTACTTTGTCCTAGAATGGAGGACATACCCATTTTAGAACCTTTAGTTGCCAAGAAAGTTGCAAATGAGAGGCTAACAGCATTATCATTTAGGGAAGACTGTATTGTCATGGCTTGCCATGAAGGATTCATCCGCACATGGGCTCGACCAGGTAAAGTGGTAAGTGCATGCTTCCCTGGAGGGGTCCATGGTGGTTTCCTTTCCCTCACACCCCACTCTATTACCCTGTAGTGCTGTAAGAGAAAAAAATGAAACAAGTAGTGACAAGGAATGAGGCAATTATTAATGGTCCTCTAGCAATACATGTAGTTGTGAGGGGTGGTGGTTTTTTTGTATAGAAATGGTATTCGAAGGGAAGTATTTGCTTATTAAGGAATCATACTTGTTAAAATTTGTTGGAAGGAGCAACATGTAAATTTTAGTTATTTTCAGGAGGTAAGAAAAAAATGATCACTTTAGTGGAGCTGTTTGAGGGCTCAAGGTATAAAGGTGTTTTTTTTTTGTCTGGTTGCTCTTTGGTTTTGGTTATTTATTACTGCCTGAAGTCTTCAGACAGCAATTTATTGTTTTGTCTCGAAACTGGACCACTACAGTGTCAAGGAAAGCTAAAAAATTATGTTATTTCTCTTTTATTCAGGGCGTGCACCCAACGGGAACAGTTGTCTGAGTGATGAAGACATAGACGAAGATCACGATGCAAATGATTCACAAGACTTGCCACATTCTAGATCCACAACTTGCTAGTTATATTTCATTTTACCTTGCCACATCCCTCTCTATATGCAATAACAGTCTGAGAGAAGTTCTGTTTTTGTTTACTTTGTAGTATAGTGTTGATCCTCCCAAAATTAAAATAGTAACATACCTTTTGGGACCTAGTCTGCCACATAGGGCTGATTAGTAAATACACATGTATATTTTAATTTATAAATGAAGTGTTGGTTCAATACAAGAAACCCATAATCTAAATCATTGTCTTTTGAGGTTGGTTTAAGCCCTCACCTCTTTGTGAATTTATTCTGAAACTTTAAAAAGGACGTGATAACAATTCTTAAAGTTACAACAAGACATGTTTCAGTAATTCCAATGCCATCATCTGTTGAAAGCAACAGCAACAAATTTGTATGTGTAATCACAAAATAGTGATTAGTGATGTTAGGAAATAATATCACCCACATTTTGCCGAGATACTTGCTGTTGTTAGAAATTTGACATGACATGAGAGGAATGATTTCCTAATTTCACAAGTATACCCTTTGATTACCTAACAGTTATGCTTATTATCATGAGTGACAAATTATGCTTACTTGCAATTAAGAGTTTTGACTAGTTTATTGTATGGATAATTCCACTCACTAAAACAAAGGGTGGATTAATTTGTAACATACGTGTATAGCTTTCTGTTTGCCATTTGCCTCCGTTAGCAGGAAAGTGAAATAATTTCCCAAATTTATTATAAATTAATGCTAAAATTTTGCACCAAAAAATAGTCTGCTACACAGCTGCTTTGGGGAGGAGCATTGCGTGACGACACTAAAAACTGCTGTGAAGCAGACTAACCAAAAAATGTAGTTATTTGTCACCCATGATATTAGTATTTGAATTTAAATAATTACCTTAACAATAGAAAATGTAACCATAATATTATTGCTGTCTTAGTTTTTACATGTAAATTTTCTGGTCTCAATCCGGTCTGAAACGTGTGTCATAACTGCATTTGTGATTCTTCTTCTAAATTCTCCTACTCCTCTGTAGGTTTCTTGGGGGCATTGGAATTCAATGATAATGTTGTTCAAATATGAGCAGATTAAATTAATTTGGATCCACGTAACAGAAGCTGTTAACACTGGTAATGTTGTAAAGTGAATCAGAACAATTAGCTTAAACTGGCACTTTCTATGGATAACTACAATGTAATGAATGAAAGCTAGGCTTTCATGTTTCTTATCACCATAGCCTTGTTCCAGTACTGAATTTTTTCAGCTTCTTGTGGTGCACGTGGGCTCTTCTGTAGGGTATTGATTATAAGCACTCTGCTCACCTGTCTAAGAATACATATCAGTATAGTGATAGCCTGTGTAGAACCGCCCCCTCTTCTCAGAAAAATCAGATTTTTTCTGAAGGGAAGGGTTGGCTGTACACAGGCTACTATGGTGACAGTAAAATGGTTTAATCCTCTTCTGTTGCTTTAGATTTATGCAGCAGGTTTTTTGCCTGAATAAACCTTGACTATTTCAGGAAATCGTAGCAACCTTACTACCCCCGGGGGGTCTCCATGTGATAGTCTTTTCCGGGGGGGCTCCGCCCAGAAGGGGTACCTTCTTCAGGCTTCAGGCATATAGGGTAGGGAAAATTACGGGCCTTAACTAAAACATTTCAAACCAATAAGCCTTACCGTTGTATCAATTTAATTTGTTTAATGCAAGATAAAATGAAGAGCAGACTTAATGTTAGTAGGTATGTGAAAGGGGCATCATTTTTCAATGGATGGTATCCAAAAGGGTACCTTTTCTGCCAAAAAAGGTATGTAAAAGGTGCTGTTCTCAGAGACATTCATCTCCCCTCTGGGGTAAGAAAATCAAAGACTAGAAACGAGGCTGAGAACTACCCAAGATGTGTTCGTAATAATAATATTTTTATTGTTCTAAGGGTGTAAGGGTTTACTCTTCATTTTCTCCCTGAATTGGTGTGCCCTGAAGAAGATAATGTTGGCAACAAAATTCCAAGGACCAAAGACCACCCTTTGTTATAAACTGCTTTGGCCATTTGAAAAGAAGTTGAGGCTTGGGAAGTATTACAGGGAGGGAAAGATTGATGGGAAAAGAGAAAGAGGAAGACCGAAAAGGCAGAGGGAGAGGGACATACGGGATGTTTTCAACATCTCACTGAGCAGTTGGAGTAGAATAGATTAACCCTTTAAACCCTAAGATCAAAATTTGAATTCTCATTGTTAGCCCCTATTCATTTCCTACAGAAGTAATGGGGGAAAGTTGATAAAATATCAAGCAAATTCTTCTCTCGTGATCATGTCGGGAGCCGTAATTTTCATGACCACTGTTTTACAAAGCATTGATATTACAAGGAGAAATTTGATGGTGATCACTCTTAGGACCTATAACGGGTTAGCAGGCCTGAAGGGTTAGACACAAACCTTTCTTCTCCTTTAGACTCTTGTTTTCGATGACACAATTTTAACCATCTTACTGTGCCTGTGACTAGAAATCCCATTATTCAGGATTTTTGAGTTGACTGGACATAAGACAGGGGCAGATTTAAGATTTAAGGGGAAGTCCTGAATGTATGAGTTTTCTGTGGGGAAAAAATCGCTCTAAGCCCTGGCACGAAAGATGCAGGCTCCGCGGGGAGTACCGGTCCTCAGACCCCCGTCATCAAATTGGTCGCCTCTGGTAGATCTTGTATGACTCCTTGGCTGTGGAATTTTTAGTTCAAACAATTTTTTCATCACTTCTGTCCACATCAACCAGCCATTGTCTGAAAGCACTCTGATACAGTCTCTTTTCGGACCCTTTTTGCGTACTTGACACAGCAAGGGGGAGGTGTCGGAAACAAAATTCTGTCACGTGACAAGGCGTTGAGGAAGTTAGCAGCGGCCATTTTGTTTCGGCAACAGTGGTCGGTGGGAAGAGCATAGCGATGGATTCCAAAGGAAATAAAGTAATCGTCTGCGACAACGGAACAGGGGTGAGCAGATCTAGCTATTACATCTTGGAAAGCGCTTTCTATAAATTGATCTTTCTTTTTGTTGTTGCTTCCAGTTTGTCAAGTGCGGATATGCAGGCTCGAACTTCCCGGCTCACATCTTTCCTTCGATGGTGGGAAGACCTATTATTAGATCGACGGCGAAAGTTGGAGATATTGAAGTGAAGGTTTGTGCTGTGTCTTGCATACTACAGTCCCTCTTTTAACAGCCTGAAGCCCTACTGTAACACTATATCTTCAAAAATTATGTCAACCAGTTGTTTCGTTCTGCAGGATTTGATGGTCGGCGATGAAGCAAGCAAACTTCGGCACATGTTGGAAGTGAATTATCCCATGGATAATGGAATTGTTCGAAATTGGGACGACATGAAACATGTATGGGACTACACGTTTGGAGAGACAAAGCTTAACGTAGATACAAGGAATTGTAAAGTGAGTCAAATTTACTGTCATTCCGGAAATGCCTTATAACTCTTCATCTTAACTACTTAACGACCTTTCCAGAACATCTGAAAACCTTCATGTTTCTCACGTTGAACTGTCCTTTGTAAAATCTAGGTTTTGCTCACTGAGCCACCGATGAATCCCTTGAAGAACAGAGAGAAAATGATTGAGGTACAAGAGTGAAGTTTGGTCTCCTTATGTTTCAGCAATTTAACCTTAACCAGTTTAAGGGTCGTTGTGCTTCAAACTCCTAGTTCATTTATTTTAAATCAGATGGAAAATCGAGAGCCATGAGTGGCTACCCTTATAGTTTTTAAACTAAACTACATAGCAATTTGCTTTTAAAATGACAGGAAGGGTTGGGTACTTAGAGCTCGTAAACTTCCAATATACATCTATGCTGAACAGGGGACCCCAATATAAAAGAATTCCAAGGGATGTGAAAAAGTTTTTGTTGTAATAATAATGATAATAATACTTTAATTATTCTCTCTTCTTATGGGGCTTTTAAGGGATAATGTAACAAATAATAGAAAATAATATAATGGTTTAAAATCCCAACTGGTAGGGGATATATTTTACAAGCGTGGCCAAAGATTTGAACTTGGGCTACCAAGAACAACTTTAGCTAGCAGTCAGGGCAGGATTTGAACTTAGGGCCTCTGAATTATTTTTCCAAAGCTCTAACCACTCGGCTACGTTGACTCCTCCTTATTACTGGGGTATATCATTTCTGGGTCCTGCTCCAAACATTTTTTCTAACTGTGGAGAGGAATGTCATCTGTTTATATCAGAGTTTCATTACTGGAATACAGGAGTGCACTTTAGTGTGCTTTCAGTGAACACTTAATGATGAACTGCCTGAATACTGTAGTTACTGTTGAGGTTATCACCCACAATCTGTATGGAATCAGGAACATGCTCCAGGGGCCAAATCCCCTTGTTTACTGAGAACAAAGAGAGAAATGGCAGGAAAGACGGTCTTAGATATGGTGTATTATTAAAAACTGAATCATTAGATAATGCAATTCTAGAGCTCTGATTGGCTTAGCCATCATGGTATATTTAACAATTATTCTTTGAAATCGAGGTGAATAGTGGCCAAATATTTACCGAGCCGCGAAAGCGGCGAGGTAAATATTTCCAAAGCCACTATTCACCGAGATTGAAAAGAATAATTGTTTTAGTATATACACACGAAGTGATCTCAACAAAATCAGAGAGGAAACCATTCAAAAGTACGATTTGATTGACAGATCAAATCACGCGTAAATTTAAAAATAGATCTTTGCAGAATTTTCAAACGTGGCAATTCACAAGTTTATCATTTCGCAAACCGACAGCGTAATGGCTTAAATGGAACCGCTAAAAGTTTGAACTGTTTCCTTACCTGAGAAGAAAAGTAGAGCTTTGTTGTTTTCTGTTGACTCGCCAAGTTTATAGCCTAAAGGGTTTGTTGTGTCGTTGTTCGCATGAAATGCTCACAAAAATGGCGGCTCGGTTGCTCAAGGTAAGACGTCGTCTTCCTGTATCATTCTTTTTCCTGTTCACTTGAAACGTAGAATTTCTGCAAACATTTCCTTTTAAATTTGTTTTTCATAAATAGACTTCGATTTCTGAGCGAAAATTTTCTTGTTAGAAAACGCTGAGTTCACGAAACGGCTTCTTCTACGCGAATACACGGGAGTTGTAAACAATCCATCGAGCACAAAACTCAGCTACAGTAAATTGAAAAACGCCGTATTGAATCCTTCCAAGTATTTTCTTGCCTTAAAAGAAGTCAGCCCTAGGATTTTGTCGACTTTTAAAATATCGTTCTCTAAAAAGATGGGAAAAACACTGAGCTCACACATTATCCACTCGCTATGAAGTGAATATTGTTGAATAGTCCGAGATAGCGAACCAATCAGATTGCTTGAATCACCAAGATCACTGAGTGTGTATATACTAAAAGGCATTATACCATGCTCTCCAAATATGGTAACTCTACGCATCTGTTCAAAATTAAAAACAAGCTGAAAATTGGTTGTTTCTACAAATAAAGTCAGGAAGAATTCTCAATATTTTATGGGCGGCTGTTATAAAACAATTATTATTCCACTCATGCTTGTGGGATATTAGATGATTATAGCCAGCTCGGCGCTACGACACTTGCTGGCTATCTGCCATCTCATATCCAACGTGCAGTCATAGAATAATAATTGTTAATTATTATTCATTCAAAATATCATGAAATGTTTCTCTGTTTCTGATGGTCTAAAATCACACACATAATTCATCATAACCAGCTACTGTCAACCAAATCTGAAGAATTTTGCTATATTGAACTGATGGTCAATGTCAAAAGTGAAGCAGAGTTGCAGATTATTGAACCAATAATCGATAAGACCTGGGGATGAGGTTGAGTTGTTTTGGTAGTGAGAACAAAAATGGTGGACTTTTCACTTGTTTCACCTGCAAGAAATAGGCGAAATAGTGGCTAAAAACATAGCAAGAACAAGAAGACAACTTGAAGGACGGCATCTGCTATTTAGAGAATATTTGCAGAGCTGAACAACCCCTTATCTCCTAAACTTGTCAATTAACGGCACTATCGAAGATGAACTTCAACATTATGGGGGTAAGAATATTTTAGCTTGTTTCGAAACTAGGAATTATTTTGAATGAATAATAAAACAATATTATTGAAGTCGGCTTTCATATCATCTGAAGAATTATGGAGATCTTGGGGGGTGTTATCAGTATAACACCCTCCTCGATCTCCATAATTCTTCAGATGATACTCAGCCTCATTCAATAGTAATTGTTAATTATACATCTAAGGTACTAGATTTTACTCTGGAGGTTAAAAATCTTTCAGAATTCCGGTTTGTTTCCTGAAATTCTTTCCTTTATTGTTGCAGGTTATGTTTGAAAACTATCAGTTTGATGGAGTATACATTGCCATCCAAGCCGTATTAACTCTTTATGCCCAAGGTCAGTAGAGTGAGTGTCGTGAAGTGTCATTAGCAAAAGAACACCATAAAACTCTTGATATGCTCCTCTAGGAAAGAGTTGTAGAATTCTTACAGAGATCAATAAAGAGTAAAAGGTGTTTGCGTTTATTGGTGCAGTACAGTCTATTGTCTCTAAGACAGACACCTTTAGGACCGGTACTATGTGTCTGTCTAAGATGAATGTCTTTTTTACAAGAGGCCCAAATAAAGGGAGTAAAGAAAGGCAGGAACCAACTCTATGCGTGTCAGTTTTACTGAGATGTCTGTATTGTAGAGGTGCCTGTTAAGAGAGAGTCAACTGTGATCTTTCTGTTTTTTTTCTTAGGATTGTTAACAGGTGTTGTAATAGACTCAGGGGATGGAGTGACCCATATCTGTCCTGTATACGAAGGCTTTGCTCTTCCTCACCTCACTCGGAGACTTGACATCGCTGGTCGTGATATCACCAAGTACCTCATTAAGGTAATGCTATCCACAGCAGTCTGTTGAGGATATCATGCAGTAGTAAATGTGGTCTTGTGCTATCAGTTTAGTTCTGGTTTCAAGACTTGCCAAATGGATCTGCTCCTAAAGCTTGAAAAACTACAATACGTGTCAATAAACAACATAAAAATTTTCTGAGATGATGGTGACTAATGACAAATTTTTTTATGGATTTTAAGCTCCTTCTGCTGAGAGGATATGCATTTAACCATACAGCTGATTTTGAAACTGTTCGCATGATGAAAGAGAAGCTCTGTTATGTTGGGTAAGCTCTTCTGCAGGAATGATTTGAACCATTAGAATGTTGTATTTGTCCTAACAAACTGCATTTGTACTGTTAATGTTATATTAAATTAGATCATTTTTAAATAAAAGGGCGTAATTAATATTTTATAAAACTATTATGCCATTAAACTATCATACACCTGTACATTAATCTCTCCCCTGTAGATTGTTCTGTATAAAAGCTGTAAAGTAGAACTCTGAGGAAAAAATAAAATTGTAAGGATTTGTGTCTTAGAACACCATGTTTATAGCATAACCAGATAGCAAGATGGCCCCTCCCTTACACTTTCTACTCTGCATGCTAACTAATTTTGAAATGCTTACATGTATTTTACTTTCAGTATTTTTTTTTCTTCAAATTTTTCGCATATTGGTTTTAGAAATAGCAAGTCACTCAATTGAACCATAGCAGGATTAGCTCAGTCAGTAGAGTGCTTGACTGTTGATAGTGGGTTCGATTTTCAAGACCAGACCACTAATCAGAAAATAACTGGAAGCCTTTGCCCTGCAAAAGACTAGACCTTTGTGTGGGTAAGATGACCTTGTAGAATGGTGGTGCCATCTCCAGTAGGAGACACAAAAATAGTGTCTCCAATTAGTACTTTTGTGCTAAATGCATTGACACTCAAAGTGCATAATAAAAAATGTTGGACAAAACTCACTGGCCTTTCAATTAGACTTGTTGTTACATAAGGTATGTTGTTTGGTTTGCATTCTTAGATACAACATAGAACAGGAACAGAAACTTGCTTTGGAGACAACAGTTCTTGTGGAACAGTACACAGTAAGGAATTACTTCATTGTGTTATGATAAAAAAATAATAACCGTTGTTACTTTTTTATAATTATGTAAGCAAAACTGGGAAAAGTGAATGAGTGCTGTTCACTTAAAGCATCCTCAGTGAATATTAATTTGAAGCTGAAGAGCCAGAAAGAATTTTTTTTTTTTTGCACCAAGTCCTGTCAGCCAGGGAAATTGTTGTCTTCTTTTCTCAGCGATGGTGGCTACTTTTTTCCCAAAGGCAAAATAATAGTACTATTATTTTTAAAGAAATATTATTTCAAACCTTGTTGATACTGTTTGGTACTCTACCTAAACGAGCTGTCTATTTTAAGTTTTATTGAAACCCCTGCAGCCCATTTTGTTGTTGTTAATAATTATGTCATCAGTAGTGCTACAAGGTGTTAACACAAAACTGGTCAGTGATTCATTTTCACTCTCATGCCTGCGATTTCATCTTTAGCTCCCTGATGGCCGGATAGTGAAACTGAGTGGAGAGCGATTTGAAGCACCTGAAGCCCTTTTCCAACCCCATCTAATCAACATTGAGGGTGTTGGTGTGGCTGAGCTTCTCTTCAACACCATCCAGGCAGCAGATATTGATACAAGAGCAGAGTTTTACAAGCATATTGTACTGTCAGGTGGCAGTACTATGTATCCTGGGTTGCCAAGCAGACTAGAGAGGGAAATTAAACAGTTGTATCTTGAACGTGTACTCAAGGGAGATACCACTAAGTTGTCGGTAAGTTATCAGCCTCTTAACCCTTTATAAACGCCAATATCAAAACACGAATTTTTCTAACTGAGCTCCATAATTTGTTTATGGTGTAAGTTGAGAGAAGATGCCAAAAAAAAATACAATAGATTTTGGGGGGATCATAGCCTTGAATCTCATGTCTTCTTTCCTTGATTATCTCCTAATACTGTGGGAAGAAATTTGACAGTTACTCTTTTAGAGGTTCATTGTTACAGGGGAGTTTCATTCCCAGCTTTTTGTAGCTAGTGTGTAATATGTAAACCATCCATTTGACCTCCAAAAGGATTGTCTCAAACTTTCACCTTATAGAACTTAACATTTAATTTCCTTGCAGAAATTTAAAATCCGTATTGAAGATCCACCCAGGAGAAAACACATGGTCTTTTTGGGAGGGGCTGTTCTGGCAGACATTATGAAAGACAAGGAGGGATTCTGGATGACGAGAGAGGAATATCAAGAGAAAGGAATAAAGGTTCTAGAGAAGTTAGGAGTTAAGGTTGGCTAGGAAATTAATATACGAAAGTAGAGATCTTTGAAAACTTGAAGAAAATTTGGAATTGAATTTCAAGTGATGGTCAATCTCTTTGCATAAAACTCTGAGATGGCAAGTTTTGGTTTCATAATGTGAAGTTACATGTAATTGTTATCCATTAGATTCTGAACACCGATTTAAGTTCTATTTGTCTGTAAATGATAAATGCAACAGGATGACACCACTGTTATCACTTTCTGTGACAAGTGGTTTATTTTGATTTTCCTCCAGTAAATTTCATGATTTTCAAAATTTTTAACTTTTCAAAGAGGCTACTCGTATAAAGACGATAAAAAATTACATAAGAACTAGTCAGAGAAAGAAAAAGTCGAGAGACCAAATTGGAGCAGGGTAAGGAAGTATTTTGAATTGAGCATCCTTGAAAATATTTGATGCCCATTTTATATTCCTTCGCCATTTCTTAGCTATCCTTTGTTGATTTTAGATAGTCTTTGTTCACAAAAGTTAACTTAATTTTGCGAACTTAGTGAACTTTATATTTCGCAAACTTTACTTGACAGTTCCTCTCTCATTAGGTGTGATTTGGATGTAAGATCCACCATTTTATCACTCACATTCAAAAGTAGAAGTAAAAGCTGATATAGAAATGTTATATTAGACATAAAAGAACCTTACGTTTGTTTAAGATACACTGAAGTTAGGCCATGCTACAGTTAGATGTGGTTCGCACATAATCGTTGCAATCATCTGCAACACCTTGTTTTTGGGGGAATGATCAAGATGATCCGGTTATGACATTAATACCAGCGTACAGATAAATTCAAGTGCTATTCAGCTGATTAAAAATCCGCGATTAACCAGATCATGGTGCTTTAAATCAGAGGTGTCTTCATGTGATTGTCTCAATCATCTGAGACGCGTTTTGCGATGACCTGGAAGGTGAAGACAATTAAAATTAAGCTACGGTAAAACGGGCTACAAAAACGTACAACTTGTTTGTAACATTACTGCAAAATGAGGTAAAAAGCTAGTTCAAACCTATCATGCAACAAATCAGGTTGTTGTAAGTTGCGTGAATACTGACTTCTGATTGGATAAAATTACGCGAGAGTCGCGCCATATACGGGAGTTACGTCACTTGCTGCAAAGCGCTGGTAAAACGCGCAACATGTAGAGATTTTGTTGCAAAACGTGGAACTACTCTCTAATTTCTGCAACAACCTTATTTGTTGCAAGACGGGTTTGATTCGTGGGTGGTGTTAGCTATTCAACTCGTTTTGCAGCAACGATGCCAAACAAGTTGCACATTTTTGTTTTTCTGGTTTAACCGTACCTTCATGAAAACCAGGCCTTAGCTATAAGTTGAAGCTATGTGTGAAACGTTTTGTCATGCAGCCCAAAAGTGATGAGAGCTTGAACCTGTTATGTGAAGAGTTTGTTAACTGTACAGATTCGTTTCGTATTGTTCATTTGTTAAGAAATTATGCTAAATATTTTGGTAAGATAACACATGATTCCCTTTGTGAATCTTGTCGTTGTGATCTTGTCATTTCTTCATCTCTATGCACTAGTTGGAGAGATGGGAATGTTATGAAGAAAAGAAAGCTGAAAAATAAATATTTTTCCTCCACATTTGTTTGATCATGCTGTGTTTAGAGTAAATATTACGAGCAAATTAGGTCATACAGTTATTTATCTATTTATTTATTTATCTATCTATTTATTCAACCTCTTCCACCATATGGTGCGGAACACACAACAGAGCGGAGCTCCGGTTTAAGTGTGTCCTTACAGATAACCCACCCGGGCCGGGAGAGGCTGGTCAAACCACCGGGTTCTACGTCCCCTACTCTTTTTGAACAGTGGTGTGGGTTCCTTTACGTCCAACAAGAACCAGATAAGTGAATATCAAAGTACTGTGAGACGGGACCTACAGTTTTCGTTCTTATCCGTGAAGACTAGAAAGTCAAGCCGTTTGCGGGTGTCATTGTAAAGGCAGCACATTCTCCTCATTTAATTAGTCCCTGTGTTCGGCCAGGGTTTCAGCAGAGTGGCTGTCTCCCAGCTGAGCTAACCATGCGGCGGTTGCTGCGTGTGATTTCTCGCCATGAGTACAACCGACACTAACATCCGTATAAGTTGGGAATTTGTTTACACATTGTGAGTCGTGTCATGAATGCTCGAATGAGCGCCCGGCGGTTATTTAATCGAGACCCGATCAAGACCCTAACCTGTAAATGTGAATACGGGTAGATCGCCTGTTATCCCGGGAAAAGATAGACGCCCTGTATACCGGGGCGTTGAGGAGGGCGCTTATTTGAAGGGTGCTAATTCGAGCATTTAGGGCCCTATCGTAAACACATCTAGAAGATAACCTTTTTCTGTCCAAATTATCCTTTAAAGCTGAATCAAAACTTGTTTATAGCTGCCGGTTTACGGAAGGTCATAAGTTTAATTCCTGTCGGGGACTCAGATTTTTTTCTTTGTCCCATACTCGTAACATGCTGATTATATCATTTCTTATGTCTTCACCGAGCTTAAGATCTACCATCTTTCTTAATTTTGTCAGCTTTTAAATTATTGCACTGTTTCAATGTTAAATAGGAAGCCGGTCAATTCTCCTTCGTTGAACTAAGACTCAGTGGTAACTTCTTCCCCTTATGTGTATCAAGGGGAATTTCTCCCTTCTTTTAGAGACCCTAAAAAAAGTGGTCCACCTCACATGACGTCAACTTTATTTTCGTAGTTTGTTGTTTTTTTGTCTCTAATTAACGCCTTAGAAAGCAAAAGGAAAAACTATTACGAACTGTTGTACCATATTAGTTTTTTTAGTGTTAAGTCATCAGGAGAACGACGTTCTTTGAGCAACTCGAATCATTTTTCAGAAAAGTAAGTTATAAAGAATCAAATGAAATCTACTTCATTTTGTAGATTTAGGGACACAATCTGGGTTTTGGTTTCACAATGACTGAAAAGGAAAAGCAAAAACTTGTAGTCATGAGACAAAAGATATTCGTAGAGCAAACTTTTACAGTTTCAGGAATAAGTTCCGTCAGCGCAGATCAGGTCAGGAGGCAACCTGACCCTCCCCTTCTGAATTTTCATCGTCGTCCTCGTAATAAGTATGTGGCACCTCATGGTCAAAATTTTCCCCTGTCGCCATGGGGCCTGTCGGGGTGGTCCCGTAGATTTCCTCGGGGTATCCCATCTCATTGTTGTAGCCCATCTCATCAGCATAGACCATGTCCTCAGTGTAACCCATATTATCCATGGCATATCCCATTCCGTCGGGGAGAAATCCCATTCCTTCAGGGACATATTCCATTCCCTCTGGGAGATAACCCATCTCCTCAGGGTAAAATATCTCGTCAGCTGGGTAACCCATTTCTCCCTCAGCAAAGAACATTGCATCAGGATCGTACATTCCAGCGGCAAACATCAATTGTTCTGCAAAGAGAAAGATCTGACTTCGTCACTGTCCAAATGAAAACTGAGTAAAGATTTAATGTGCGCAAGTGACCATTTAAGTTAGCGCTACTGACCAGCACTGTCCTTTGATACCGTTGAATACAGTAAAAACTGCGACTAAGAACTTGATTTTTAAGAACCTGTTGGGCTAAAATATTTCAGCCAGTTAGGCTCCCTCAGATACAAGAACCTGTTGAGCCTAAAATTTGAAACACGTTCTTATTTTCTAAACTCCATATTAAAAAAATTCTGTACTCTTGGGCAAATAAGGTAAGTCGACATTCAGGATCCCCTTGGAGACGTAGGTTTCGTATAACTCCAACTGCAATGTGCAGATTTTATGTAAGAAATAAGCTGAATATCACTTCAAATTTCTTAGCTACAATATATTTTATCTTCGGAAAATGTTAGCCCATTTAAGAACCTACATATCTTAAATTTCTGCTAATTACCATTTATGTCAAGACCTGTTGAGGCCAACTTGAGAAAATGCTTTCTTAGTGGCGGGTTTTTACTGTATAATATATTTCGACTGTTAATTACCACTAACAAGTAAAGAGGCACGTTCTCCACAGACTATAGTACTCCTGTTGGCACGAGTATAGTGGAATTTGATGATTGGATTGTCTCAACCAAGATGACAGCGTAAGAAGTTTTACAGGCTGACTTTTAGAACCTTTTAGAGCAAACGCCCTTCCACAGTTAAGACTGAGTCCAACAAAGTGCTGGTAATAGATGCTGAGCCTCTCATTGGGTACCTAAGGACGTCGATTTCGTCGCGTGTTTTCCATCAAATCGTCGGATTTTCACCGAAATCGTCGCACATCGAGAATTGCTTTACAAGGTACCTAAAGCTTCTAACGAGCTCGAGCTACCAAAACGGAAACGAGAAAACAAAAAAGCAGCAACATCAAAGAGCAAAACAACTGTGAACGTGTAGCATACTTTTCGGCAGATTCTTTTAGCTTTGTTTTCATCGGACAACTTAAATTGTTAAACTTGATCAGAACGGCAATGCGATCGTCGCTTTAACCTCAAGATCGTCGTTTCGTTGATTTCGATCGACGTAGTTCGTCGGAAATACCCATAGAGAGGCTCGGCGTTGACCACCATTCACATACCTTCGTATGCAAGCCGTTTTAGCTCCTTTCTCTCGGCACATTTCCTGCACATTTTTCTGCAGCTCAAGACAACAATAACAAACAAGGACAGGACTATGATCCCTGCGGCGCCGGCAGCAACTAATCGAGTCCATACGCCGTCCATTATATCCTGTAATAAGTACTTGGGAGTAGTCCAGCGAGTGATGTCATTTGGGATACAGCTTGTTCCGCTGAGCTCATAGTTTTTTGGACATACACATTTGAACCCTCCATGGGTGTTCTGACAGTAACTGTGATGAGAGCAGTTATGTTTTCTGATTTTGCACTCATTAACATCTGCAACAAGAATCAGATGTGTATTCAAACAACGACAAATGAAACATGTACATTCAAACGATTCTTGAAGACCTTTCCACACCGAACCATTGCATGGTATGTTATGTCAGGTTATATTATGAATAAAAAAAATGTTGGTTAGTCGGGAGGAGGCTAAAAAGCGAAAAAGTACATATTGAGCTTCCAGGCAGTGTACTTGAAGAAAGTTTACCCCTGAAAATTTAACAAATTTTCGTTGTAAGAAGTTTACTTCGCATGAGCTTTTCAGTCTGGATGAAAAAAGGTTGCGGTTGTCCCTGTGGCTTTTGTAGTGAACAAGTGCATTTTAGGGAGTTCGGCATTATTACTGGCTGGCCATGATCAGTCCATTCGTAAAGAGAATTTCACTGTTTACCAGATCTGCTTAGTCAGATTCAGTGAACTCATATTATAAATGACAGGTTGAAAACTATTAAGAAAACCCTATTCATTTTCGACTTGTCGGCAAGTTTTTACTTTTGACAATCGCACTCAGCAAAAATGCGTGTCTTGACATTTCTTGTGTACTAAGCTGCCGGTTCCAAAATACAGGTACCTACAACATTCTTGATCGATTGCTTTAATGCACAGTTTATCTCAGTGCTCTTTACAGTTTAGACTGCGGGTAGTCTCCCTATTGCTCGAAAATCACATATCGCATATTGCTCACAGATTTTCGGCAAGCGAATGAGAGATCTCGCAGTCTATTTACAGTTCACATTAAAGCAGCAAGGGTGGTGCAGTGTTAAGAGCTCTCGCCTCCCACCAATGTGGCCCGGGTTCAAATCCCGGCGTCGACGCCATATGTGGGTTGAGTTTGTTGTCATTTGGTTCTCTCCCTTATTAAGAGAGGTTTTTCTCCTGGTATTCCGGTTTACCCGTCTCCTTAAAAACCTACACTTCCACTGGAGTTGTAGACGACCAAAACTGTGAGGATGAGCTACCATGAAATCCATTTTTGATTGCTATATTTATTTAGCTACTTATTTAGTTATTTAATTATTTGTTTATTATGCCTGCACTGTAGTCTCTGTAAGTGCGGTGGTGAGGATCAGAAGGGGAGAAATTTGCAAAAACTACGTCTTACCTAAGCATTTCTTGCGGATCGCATCATGCTTAAAACCTGGATCACATTTGCACTCATAGCCTCCGATTGTATTCACACATTTTTGTCCACTCAGAGTACAGTCTCTGCTCTTCACTGGGTCTTTGCATTCGTCCATTTCTACGAAAACGCAAAGATATTTAACAGTACAAGTTTCATCCTGTTAGCAATATGATGACGACTCCAAAGCTACGAATTTTATTGAATTCCGAATGAGAAACAGCTTCTAAAGCGGCTTTGTTGTTGTAAGTTAAGCCCTTTAAGCCCTAATATCCCCTCCCTACACTGGTTGCCAGAGGCCTTTCATGCGCAATTTCTGGTTTTGGCCGTTAAGTCTTAAAAAGTGATCCACGCGAAAGCTCTTTCTTGCAGCTTCGCCGCTCTTGTCCTCGGTCTGTGGTCAACGAGGCTCCCCGTCACACGCGAGAAAAAACCTCTGGTACCCAGGATGCAATATCCCCAAAATTCTCTAAAACTGCATGATCTCCATTCGTTTTCTTAAGGAATAATCAGGAATAAGTTGAAAACAACTGTTAAAATTTCAAGACGTTTTCCCTTCGCTGATAATTTTGTTACTGGTGACTTTCGTAACCTTTTGTCTTGATTAATATTAATCGGAGAAAATTGATGTTTTGAGGTGTTATTACTCTGAAGTGGTTACACTGCAAAAAAAGTTCCACAGTGCATTTTAGAGTCATTTTATAAAGTTGCTTATGAAACAATAGGAATGTCATTTTAAAGAACCAGTAATAGGCCATTTTCACGATGACGACATTTGACTACAACTACCAGAATTCATTTCGTTTTTGCATATTTAAATTTGTCAATCCCGCTGAGGATTAAAAACAATAGCCTTAATTATTAACAACACACTAATTGGGTGGGGAAAACATTTTTTACAATCACCGTGCAATGATTTTCCGCGCGCTGATTGGTCGAGAGCTTAGGTCAATAACAGACAATGAAAATTAGTGACGTGGCGCCTTTATTTCGTGCTTCTACACGAGTTTTGAACATTATGACGTTATTTCTATGGTGGATAGGAGTATACACAATGAAAATTTGTTTCCGTCAGCATTACTTGAAAAGTATGATTCGTTGATGGTTTCCAAGGCATCAACCAATCAAACTAATCAAAAACTCTCATTGGCTGCCAAACTGCCTGAGAATCCAAAAAACCTCAACGATTTAAATGGTGTTGAGAGGGCTCTAGTTTCTGTAGTAATGAATTACCTCTGCAGTCTTTCTTGTCAGGTGTTAGCTCATATCCCGGTTTGCAGACACATTCATACGAACCCAGTGTGTCTTTACACGGAGTTTTTGCGTTAATTCCTTTATTCTTCTTAGGATCGCACTTTGTTTTGTCCATTTTACACTCATTAATGTTTATGCATATCCTCCGTTGTAGAGTCCTCTCGGATGAATAATATCCAGTTGGGCATTTGCATTTAGAACCTTTCTTGCAGTTAATTTCCGTTGGGCAGATCGCTCCTCCGCATAAGTCTATTTCTGAAGAAATGATGGCAAAGAAGTCAAGTTTTAACAAAACGTAGCATCACTGCTAAATTCCTTGTATCGCGCTGGGCGTTTTGTAAACTTCGAATTAAGGGTTGTTGGGTTTTTCCCTTCCGTCAGTCATTTTTCTGGGTTAATGCAAATCACAGTGCAGCGCGCTCTCCCAGCTTGGCCCGCGAGACATGACTGACAAAAAGAATGGCGGAGGAAATCGCGATGGTCAGTGGAGTTTTTGTCGCGGAAAGGAGGCAGACATTTCTTTATTCTTGCAAGCGACAAGATCAAGAAAGATCAGAAAAATCTTCGGAGCGAAGTAGTCGATTATATCCCGAAACAGGGCGATCACAACGAACCTTAAAGCAGAAAAGCAAACCAAACGGATCGAAAATCACAAATCATGACCTTTTGAACTCGTGAAGTAAACATCTGTTTCCTAAGAAGTCTTCTAAATGATTGACGGAGCAGAAAACCCCCTTTTTTTTAATTGCAAAACGCGCTGGCGATCCAACGAATTTGGCCGTAAAAGACTTGGTGCTGTTGACTGCCTCGTTTCAAATGTTTGTCATATTTCCCTCATCGCTGCAGCAGTTTGTAAATCCGAAGTTTAATTCTCGCGATAAACCTAAAATTTCCAGACCCAGTGGTTCATAAGGCCATCCCAAAACTGATCCCAATAAAAGATTGCGTTTCCCATGGCCTGACCGACCCATTTTTTCGAAAAGTAAAAAAAAAAAACAGTTTCACTAGTCAAAGAAGCAAGTACTTTAATTTATGATGTGACGTCCTTGTCTTTAATTAACATCGATACTACGTTTTTTAAAGGCTGTTAATAGACATTTGATAGTCGAAAAGACGTTTTCGAGTTGACTTTGTAAACCAGGCTTTGTTACTTAGCAGCCCGGCCTTCTCTGGAACCCAGACCCTTTCAAGTGTTCATTCTTTTTGTTTTTTTTTTCCCCGACCGACCAACCGACCCACCATCACAAGAGACGGGGCGATGGGAAACGAAACATTTTATTGGGATGGCCTAAGGTGGATAACGCCATCCACTGGCTAAATCTCTATCCACTGGATAACGCCATTAGAGGCCTTTAGTATCAGGTTTTTCATGGAAAACCGCAAACCTCAAACACGAGAATGTCTCGTGACCACTGTCTTGCGGTCCCATTCGCAGTTTGCAGTTCACGTTTGAACACCAGGAAGGGCGTTCAGCGGTAAGTGACTTACGGTAAGGTTTTTTGCCAGTAAAAATTGTACAGCCTCACTTTTAAAGACACGAAGTAGCTTTCTTTATCCGTCTTCGGTGTGCTTGTTCGATTTTTTAACTCGAATAAATGAATTATCCCTGTTTTTTGGACGGTAAAAGTGATGCACTTTGACTTGCCGAAAAACAACATGGCGGCACTAAACAATGACAGGAGTAATCGGCTCCTGACAATGAACGCCTCGCTAAAATTTGAAATCCTGGCGACGTGAAACTGCAAACTGCAGTTTGCGGTTTCCCATGAAAAACCTAATGCTTAAGGTCTCTATTGTTTTCCCTAATACTTATCCGTTGGAACAACCGGGGCTGGATCTTTAAGGTGATTTCCTCAAACCCTCACTAATTCGAATCGTTTTTCGTTTCCCTTCACAGTTTGAGTTAACGGGGGTTATCTGTAGTTTTATGTGAATGGAGCGAAAGTCCGCATTTGGAGCCACAGGGGAGTATGAGCTCGAGAAAATGTTAAAACTGAACATTTTTTCATTTTTTTTCCCTTTTTTTCTCAAGATCGGGTAATTTGAACTCACTTTTCTGTAAAATTATAGCCCAAAAAACACAAGCGGGCTCTAGGTTTTAGTTATATTTATGATTTTTGCAATGATGTGAACTGTTTTTTGGCGGTGTTTCAAGTTTCAATCATATTGTACGCAACTAGGAAAAACACTTAAAATAAACGGACACCCAGGGCGAAAACAAGCACAGTGACATCATATTTTTACATTGTATTGCATTTTTTTCAATCTCCTATATATGGCTGTTGATTGTGACAAGCTTGAAAAAATTCTGGTTAGTACATCCTGTTAAGGGAATTACCCTAAAAAATAAAAATCTTTATGAGGGGCTTACATTTGGTAGTTGGTAGCATCGTAGCAGAATCGTAGCAGAATCCCTTAGTTCGTTATAACTTGTTTCCCCTAATTTTCAGTTGGCACATTCTCACAAATAGCCTAGACGACAGGCGCGAAAAAAGGGGAGGGGAGGGGAGGAGTAGAAAACGGCGCGAAAAGGGAAAAGGGAGAAAAGGGAGAGGAAGAAGAGGTAGCCCCCTTACGTCTCTCCCCAATCCCTTCTCCCTTTTTCTCTCGCTTTCCCAATCTCCTACCTCGAGTCTTCCTCCCTTACTGCGCATGCTGGCTTGACGAGAAGAGCTCTTTTACCGACCGCTGGTCAAAGGGAACGAAGACGCAGGGTACGAGGGTTCTCCTTTCGCCTCCCATTTCGACGCTTTCGACGCAGGCTGATCAGGGATGAAAAACATGCATACATACTTACCTGGACTTCTTTTCTGGAAAGAATGTTTCTGGCGATTTTCATCAGAACCTAATGAAACATGAATCATGAAGAATTAAAACCTTCTCAGTTAAAGGTCTAGCTCAGAACAGAATGTCCCAGTATTTATACAAAAGGTTTTGATAATTTTATGAAGAAGATAGGGGTTAATATAAGGCAGACAGACTTGGAGCTTTCTTTAGACATCATTTCACAAATTGACTGAAGCATGGAAATTAAAACAATAAAAATTGCTCCAAGTTTACTCAGAAGGGTAGCTTCGATTTCTACTGGATCACCCGAAACTTAGAAATAAGGTTTCTTGAACATTTTTGATCAATAAGACTCTTACCAGGACCAGTATATACGGTAAATATATGCTGCAACATATTCCTTTATTCCTCCCGATTACCTTATGCTTCATCCGAAGTCACATTCCCCTCTCTCCTTTTAACCTTCCAAATGACTCTTCACCACGCCTCGCTCCCCTAGTTTTATTCAAGGAAATATGTGACAGCTGCGACCCCGGACACTACGTGGCCAATTTCCCATCGAAAGGTGCGGAAGCAACAGACTGAAACGTTGGTATTTCTTCTTTCCATACTTTGTTCTATGTATTAATATTTTAATGACATACTCTCTGAAAATAGCGTGCACTGTACCAGAAGTTAATTACGCTTTTTTATTAATTCTAACTGACCCCTGCTTTTCATGTATTTATTTAGTTGTTATCCTCCATGTAAGCGCATTTGTGGTGAATTCGAACTTAACGTTTGACCATAAAAAGTTGCCCAAATTTAATTAGACTGAAAATTTGTAAGTTATACTTCGTAAGAAGGGAATCCCGTTGACTTACCACACAGTTGATTGTGAGACAAAGAAATCAGAGCCTTGCTCCCAGCACGCAGCGGTGAAGCACATTTGATGTGTTCTCCATCCTGTACAGCATGTAACACGTTCTTCACAAGTAGCAATCGCAGCCATTCAAGACTGCAGTCGCAGTGGATTGGATTCCCAGACAGGTAACTGAAGAAAAAAAAATTAAACTCAATTTAATAATGGAAGAATCATGGAGCCAAGCAGATCAATGGTCCCCTTTGTACATGAAGGACATGAGCAGAGGAGTACCTCAGCACCTGGCTCTTGTGAGTAATATAGCCGTATTGGTCTGGCCGTAAGCACTGGGGTCGAGATTGTGCTTGGCCACAAATAATATTCTGCTCATGCGTAAACGATACCACGCTTTTCTCCTTCTTGCGGTCACTCTTGGGTGAAAAATGGCAGATCGCTTCGCTTCCCGAAAATATTCATTAAAAAACAAACTTGGTCAGGATCCAATGATAAAGCAATTATTGAACTCGGTTATCGCAAAATAGCGTGATTTGCCAGTGTCTCGCAGATCAATTATTTGCCAAAGCGCTCGCCACTGACAAATCACGATATCTTGGTCAACCTCGTCCAATAATTGTTAATTATTTCTAGAACGCAGCTTTCTGTTTAACAGGAGAGTGAATTTGTAAATACTGTAAATTGTTATACTTACACTTTCCGGAACTGGAAAAGGGTTTTAGCGTCTTCGTGTCTTATATGTTTGATATTATTTTCTCTCAAATCACTAAAAACAGGAAATGTTTGATGAATTAGTGCACAGAAGATTCAGTTTGGCCATTCTTTAGTAAAGATTAAAGACCACATAGAGACTTTTTTGCAATAGATTCCAACCAATTTTACTTTTTTTTTTCGTAAAACTGCTGATCTAGGCCTAAAAAGCTGGACTCTACCTTGAGCTGTGACGTCACCGAGAGAGACTCGCCCACTCTTTCCCAGACATCGCGCGGACAACGGGTCAAGAGAGAACGCGTAGTACAGGGACTAGGCTGGGCTTTCGTTACTTTAATTGGGTCGGACCGTCTCTTTAAAGAGAAAAACGAGTAAGTGCGCGGCGCGAGCGAAGTGCCTAGTTCAAAACGATGAAAAAAAAAAAAATGTCATAAGCTTATGTTTGACAACAAAGAACGAATCTCCTGAAGTGCAAAAACTGGTCATTTCTGAAGGCATCTTTTAGTGACGAACCATGAACTCAATCAAGACATTTCTTCGTAAGTTTTTGGATTTTGTAAGGTAATTTTCTTAAGATTCAAGCGAGAATAATACAGAAAATAACTAAAATAGATTCACAGTCTTGTTTTTCCTCGTTCTACATTCTACATTTGTCACGTTGTCGCATAAACTCGTCATTTTGCTCGTGCATTCGGGAGTTTTTCCTTCTAAAAGGAGACCCTAAAAGTGGCGAGAGCCACACAATGGGCTAAAATCTATATTCACTCACACGACCACAATTCCGTCAGGTATCGTCTCAGGTATCCTGTTTAGTCCGACCCCCCTGCACTGCAACACTTTTCCAGAGTTCTTGACCTTGCATCCGGGGGAGGGAACATTTGCTCCAGTACAACAAGTGATAAATAAAATGACCAATAGTGAGCTGATTTCCAGCCGGCCCTTGCTCATTTTTTTTTTCAGTCAATCATTCTCAATCAATTTCGATCATACATCAAGTCTTCGAGTTAGTTGACCTTTGACGTAATAGAAGTTAACGCCCTCTAATTGTGTGGTATGACATCACGTAACAAACATAATTGCATCAGCAATGTTACTTCACATCCAAGCGAAGAAAAAAATTCTCGATTCTTTGGATGTCAGATTCGGGCGTGCGCAATACCTGTCGTTCATTTTTGACGTCACAATCAATGATTTGCTCTACGTATTCCACAACACTGCACGCCGTTCCACGCTGCACGTGTTGCTGGTCGAAGATTCAAAGAAGTTCAGAGGAGAGGATTTTTTTTCCGGATTTTGATTGCCTACATCGGACAGGACATGGAAGTTGCACTACAATAGGCATAATTTTAATGCGAAATATGAGTTTTGTTTTTGAAGAGGAAAGCAAGGCCTCTTAAAAAATAAAGTACTAGTTATATGTTGCATCAGAGGGTGATAAGTAAAGAGATTCAGAGCAGTTGTGAGCTGAACGTTTCAATGATGTATTCCCTTCCGCACTTGTTATATTTGAAGGCAATAAAAAAAGGCAGAGACGAACGTCGAAGGTTGTAATGCACGCGCGCACGCGTATAGTGACAGCGTGCGCGTGCATGAACGGTGCAATTATGACGTCAGCATACGTGTTCAAAAGATGCCAAAAAGTTAAGGATGAACCAGCCGTTTTTAACACCAATATTAACTTTGTTCCTCCTTAACTCTCCAGGGAAACTGCCCCTTACCGAGGCTTCCTCGTTGTCCTATGGAGAATATAATCCATTGCCGACACTCATCTCAGAAACTTCTGGTGCTTTTCCTCCGGGATGTAAACTGTATCAAAATAGGAAGCTTCTACAGTGTAGAAATGCTCAACTTAACGAAATACCAGGACTTGACGAGCGCTGGGATGTGGAAATAGTGTAAGTTATTCTACCATGCTTCAACGGCAAGCAAGCTAAGACAAACTGAGTAAAAGTTTCGAAATTTTCGTGCAGCTTTTTGCGAAGAACAAAGATGAGTATTAAGCCTATATTTTTCTCAACAGAGACCTCTCTGGAAATAATATCTCAAGATTTCAATTTGGAAATGGCTACAAAAACGTCAAATCTATGTGAGTAAAATCGATCTGTGCAACTGACCAGTTGATGATGTAATGAGCACTTGTTTTCCATTTTTCTGTAGAGGTGGACGAATGTTTGTGTTCTTTCAGTTTGACTCAGCTCTTATATACGTGATTTAAGTATCTTGTGTTCTCACCGTGAAATACACTGACATTTAAAGCTACTTTTAACACATTCGCAGCCATTTGGAAAGAAACAACATCACTACTGTTACAGAGAATGAAATTCTTCAGCTACAACATTCACTTTTCTTGTAAGTAGAGAGTTTATGAGTAAACGTATAGTTTATAACTAACTGACTTAGTTATGAGTTTAACTTCAAACTTGCATTTCGATTTAGAAATTGTTTGACACAGGAAAGAGTGTTTTATCATGATATCGTAACACTGCGAAGCTGGTTAAAAACTCGCGACGTAGCTGAATTTTCCAAACATTCTTTGGAATGTCTAAAATAAAGCGGACAAAGCCAACGAGGTGATTTGTACACCTCATGAAACCCTTTTTAACATTCATTTCTCGCCTTTTCTTGGTAAATATAGAGTTAAGAGACTACTTAAGAGTTAAGGTAGCAATTAACTACTGTTATGGAAGTTAAAATCGTTTTTCACTAGTGAATTATTAATATTTCATTGGTTACTTCGAGGTCACATGACATCCAAAGTCTCTGAGTTGGAAATTTTGCAAAGGGTAGAAGTTCACCGTTTTCTCGACTGTTGATCTCTCGCAGCGATTTACTTGAAAGTTTTAAAAATTATATACCGTAGCAGTTTTTCTTCGTGGGCTTTTTGGCAAATGACTTAATTATTGGTCTGTGTAGCAGGCGCCAGTTATTGTTTTGGTTAGTTTTTATAGAGTATGAGGGTTAGATTTAAATAACCCCAAATTTTTGGGAACATATGATTTGAATTATTTCAGGAATTACTGATCACTCGACAAGTTCTATCAAACACGCAAAGAATGTCTTCCGCGAAATCCAAACACCTCGTCGACATCAGTTGTACATGGAAGTAGTATAGGGCGCACCGGTTACTCCTGTTTTTTGAAGTGGAATCTCATTAGTTTGAAGTGGAATAAATTAACGCCGATGACGTCATAGCCTTTTGTCTTTATCTCATGAATAAAATACACTGGAATCTCATTAAGATAAGGTCGTGTGCTAGGTTTAGTTGGTTTAGGTTTTCTAGTTACTTTACGGGGTCCAAAATTTTTTTTTTCGGCCCTTCGGGCCTCAGTTTGGTTAGATCTGCCTCTGCTGTATTCACTCTTTTAACTTATAATCCTTGCTCTAGTTATGAATTAGGGAACATCAAGAATACGTCGTCAATTCTACACTGAATCGGTTCATCTTTCCAATTTAGATCTCTCGGAAGAAATCCATTTAAATGTGATTGCAATCTTGAGTGGCTCCGAAGACGACTTCTTGGTTTACACGAACATTTTCCGCGCCTTTTACACGTAGAAACCATTAAATGTGCCACTCCCGCAAATCTTGAAGGAAGAACCTTAGTTAATCTCTCAAAGGATGTGTTATGTGGTAAGGATAGCAAAAAACAGCTTTTATGAAGTTTGTCATAAGAGCTTGCTACATCAATCTTATTTTACAATTTAGAGAGAAATTCTCTTCTGCTGCTTACCTTAGTATTTTAAAGTTTATAATACATAGAATCAGCCACGGCTAAAAGCAAAACCTCCGTTATATACTTATAAAAAAACAATGTTAACTTTAATCAGTAACTAAACTCACAGTCACTTAAAAGAAATCAGATTCAAATCCCTACTTTAGAAGCCTTCCAATTTACCTTTTGAGAAAGGGGCTGGATGATTAAGAAAAAATATCCTGCAAACACATCTGAAATGAAAACACTCTCGCAACAAGCTTAAGAAAATAAATCATTTAGCATCAAGTTCGATCACAGTAGTAGGCTTGGAAAAGAATTCTTCCAAACTACATTACAGAGCTCCCGGCACCACTCCCCTTTGCGAAGGAGAGTGCGGAGGTTCCGTTATAAAGTTTTATCGGCTTTTTCTCACCCAGTTCTTTTTATTAGTGAATAGAAAGTACACTGAGTGCACGAAAGCCAATAAATGACCTATATTTTTTAGTACAAATTATACAAAAGTCACCAGTAGCTCTAAATGCGAGGTATGGTGAGGTCCGGGTATGTTAATGCATGCTTTTTTACTTATATTTGGAAACAAAGCCGTGTTCGCAGTGTTGCAGATAGCGCCGAATTTCGGAAACTGCACCGTCAGTCTTCATTAAGAAGAAACTTGATGTGGGGAATTTAAGGTTTCTGTTGTTTTGTAATCGGGCAAACAATCGGCTACGGCTGCTTGATTGCACACGGTCGGGTTTGATGCCAAAAGACGAGACATGCCCCACGTGAATTGTTTGAGGTGACTGGGAATGCAAATACCATTATAATCTCGTAAACATAGTTTCAACACCGAGCTTGATTGTACCTCTAATTGTTTGCTGCTGTATTTTGCATTTTCAGGCATTAAGCCCGAAGATAAACTGTTAAGACAGACAACTACAGCATCGACACCGAGGGAAAAGAACTCTGCTGAATTAACGGCAGAAGCTGAAGTACGGAACGCCGAACAAACTTCTATAGAAAAGGGGAGAGTTGCGGAAATAATTGGGGTCACTTTAGGTTTTGCTGTGATCATTGTTGTTATGTCTGTCGCGTTTATTATCATGTAATCAACGTTTTTTTGCAAGGAACAGTTGTTAAATGTAACAGTCTTTTACGGTCAGTCAGTAATAAATAAAACATTAATGTATGCAATAATCTGATGATAAAGACAATGACTATCTCGAAGCGTTACCCCATAACTATCTGTATGCAATAAAGACATAACACAAAATTGCACGTTTCCGTTTATTATAATCCGTTAATTAGGTTAGAACAGAACGTGAAAATTAAATACTGTACAGAAAAGTTTATTAAACACGTCTCATACGATATTATCATAATTATTTTTCAGGGTGCTCTTCAAAAAGGAGGAGTTGAAAGACAGTTACAAAATTACTTTAATTTTGATCATGCTTCTCAGATTTTTCAGATGCCCCATAAACGGTCTGTGCTTGCGGTCTACTAGGTGAAGACCCTAGATAAATGTCTAATATCTACATCAGAAACATCAAAGTTAACAAAAAAAATGTTGAGGATACTTAACAGTTAATCCAGCAAGACTGATTATACTCTTTAACGCCCATGTATATTCTTTTTCATCATTTATAACTTTTAACATGGGCTGCAAAAAAGTATTAAAGGCAATAGACAATTAGAAAACAATGTTCGTACACCTCAATAACAGGGAGTCCCTCCTCCCGTTCAAATTTTGCTGTCCTTTAATAGAGCCTTTCTTCACAGGGTAGCCTTTGGGCCATTGAGGGGCTCTGAAACAACTGGTCTCAGATGACTGGTTAAGAAATACATAAACAATGGTTGTAGCACAGCAATAAATAGCAGAAGGTATATTCTTCTTTTGCTTGCTCTGGCGATCCCATCTGGGGCAGACTCAGGTACAATAATCAGTCGCAAGGTGCGAACCTATAAAGAATCATTGACAAAGACAATCAGTATCAGGAAATATGTCCAAACTAGGGTTTAGAGGCAGGGTGGCAGAGAGGTTAGAGTACTGGACTTGCAATTCAGAAGTTCCGAGCTCAATCCCACCCTGAACACTAGCTGGATTAGTTCTTGGTAATATTGTAAGTTTAACTCCTCGGCCATACTTGTAAATAGCCAACTGGTTTGCCTCCGGCTAGTTGGGATTCTTAACTCTGTTAAGTTTGATTTGAATTATGAAAAGCTTACAATGCCAAGCCAAGATTTATGTATGTACCTGTAGCACAGCAGTTAGCAAATAAGCCAGGTATTTAACATGACATACCATAAAAAATCCAATGCTGATACTCATCCACAACAGAATGAGGTAATATCCAGCTGAGTGAAACACAAGTCCACCAAGACAGCTCACAATCATGCTACAGAGAACAAAAAAACAAAATCCTTCAGGAAGTGTTAGGGACTTTACAATCAGGCGAGTTGATAGCGGTGAAAACCAATCGCGTAAAAAGTGAATTTACGAGGACCCCTATCCAAATTCAGAAAGAGAGATAGAATTTGGTCGTTGCTTGTTTATGCCCTCCATACGATGTAGAACTTGGCAGTTCCACATCGTAGTTGTACAAAAACGGCAAAAAAAACGTACAAAAAAGTGTAATACACGAACAAAGTTGTTGTTTTGCCTTCTGAACCTATTAGTTTTATTTATGTTTTCTCCTTGCCACTGATCGTTAAGTCCTTATTCCTTATTGACCAAGCGTGAGATCAAGATAACTGGATAGGGCCCCAACAAATTTTTAGTATTTTTACAATCTGAGATGAAGATCATTTCAATAAAAATCAAAATTCATTTATTAATCATTTAAGGTGATTCCCTAGTAAAAGAACCTAACATAGATTGTAGATGAAACTTGGCACACTGATGTAACAAGTCAAGAAGATGATAAAAAAGTAATAAAAAGTGGGGGTCACCGTGCTCGTTTTGACGTCACAATGCTGACAAATACGGCTATTTTGGACCCTTTGACAAAAACCGCGCGCAGCCCAAAACTAGACAAAAAGGAAAGATTTTTTCAATGATGCATGTGGTATCGACAGAATTTGACTTTAATGTATTGTTTATCCACTTACGTACCATAAAAATGCCTTTAATGCCCTTGTTTTTACTTCACGCTCCAAAGTAGAATTAAATTGGACACGCGCTATTCGACACGTGATAGCTCATTCCGTACAATGTAGTAAAATTGCCAAAAAACTGAACGTAGATTTGTGCCAATTTTTTTCTCACCGAAAGGAAGCACTGTCCTTATTAAAATCATGAAATAAAAAATGGGGGTCACCGTACTCGTTTTTGCGGTAGAGCTGCAGAAAGTGCGCACCAAATGCATTTTGCTTGATTTTTGAGAGAGGACTGGGGCGAGTTTCAAAATAGAATGTATGTGAAAGGGGAAAGAAAGTATTAAAAAATCCGTTTTTACAGAATTTACATCGAGATATCACATTTAGGACACAATGTGATAAAGAAAGCGTTTAAATGAAAATCAGAGTGAATAAGCACAAATTAAACATCCGCTATCGAGGTTCTCCGTGAGGAACTCAGCAACACGCGTACTGCTTACGTTATGCAAATTCCCACCACATTGAGTCTCACCTCGGCAAGAAACAACCGCAAGCAAAAATTGCAGTAGCGTTTCTCTTCGGTCAACTTCATTTTAATAATGTTACTTCACATGTTCTTTTTTACAGAGGCTATCTTGTTATGCGCAGTAAGAGATGCGCAATGCAAAACCAGGGAATCACCTTAAACTAAGAGAAACCAATAAAATTATGTATTTCATTGTAGTCACTATAATTTGCATTCCCATTAATGCCCATACAGATCTCCAAATCATATTTTACCTAAAAGTACAAACTATATCCACCCGTGCTCATGTTTTATCTCATAGTTACTAAATGGCTGATCCTGCGAGAACAAAAGATAAACCAAATCCTATGTTTTGATTGGCTACCCAAGCGGGCAAGATAGGCCTGCTGCCTAGCATACTCAGGTTTCCCTGCTTTGGTCCTGCTTTGGCCATGTAACTACACTGACCAAATTTGTTTGGTTGAGATGACTGGATACAGTCCAATCCCTTTATAGGGGCATTGTAGGGACCTTGAGTTAGTGTTCTCATTAGCGAGAGTCTGTAATAGTGGGAGTTAATTTCAGTCAAATGTCTGTAATCTGTTTTTGCTGGGTAATTAGCTGCTGTCTGTATTATTGAGGTTTCCATTATAGCGGGGTGTCTGCAAGGTGAGAGTTGACAGTTACAGCCGTGTTCAACTGGGCAAAGACCCTTGTTAAATGGATAAGCAACTTGATCGTAATCATGATAATCATCATTATCATCAGCTTATTTAAAATACCTATTTGTTAATAATATGAATCAATGCATTGGCAGTAGGCAGAGAGAAACTGGGTATAAGCCATGGAAACTAAACTGATGCCATTGAGCATGTTACATGTATACTGGCCAAATGAAGTTCAACTGCTTAACTGACAAACGTACCCAAAATATTTGTAGCCACAGAATGCTAACAGATCCAGCCATTTAATTTCTGCTTGCACATTACAGAGGTACATGGAAAACAGAATAGCCATAATCTCTACAAACAGCCACACCAATGCTGAGCTTGCTGTTATGCCTAACTGCTCAGGAGTAAATCTGAAAAAAAAAGAAGAGAGATTTAGCACTTTTACACAGTGCCAATTTGGTTTACACCAACATGATTGGAGAATTCTCATACCTGTTTTGTGTTCCCATGACAAGTCCAGCCACAAGAATGTACGTAACAAAAGCCATTACTGTTGAGTTAAAAAGGACAACAAACCAAGACAGTTATGGAAATACTCAGTCATTCAGTCACTAACAGGAATACTGACTCATTAAAGACAAAGTCACTCAGGAAATAGTCTCCTATGCAGCCATTTTTTGTCTTGTCACACAACATTGCTCCTCGTGGGGAGAAGCATTGCGTGAAGAGACTATGGCTGCTTAGGAGACTTCTCAGGAAAGTAAAGTTTTTTCCTAATCATAAATAAAATTAGGACAATGTATTTGGTTACTAATGTTGTCTGAGCTTTCAAAATTCACCTGATTCTATTGAAGTTTTCTCAAAAGATTGTAAAAATTGGGCATCATAGGTACCCATTTTGGATCATGTAAGACACCATTCCACTCAGTGCAACCTCCTCTTCTGATCATTTAAAGATGTAGTGAAGAGAAAGGTAGACTGTTCACAGTCCTCTATTTTTCTGTAAGATCATCGAGCTCGAGCACTTTGTGTTATGGGCTGCCATCTTGCATGAGTGTCAAAACTACTTAGGGGGCGGGGGTGGTTTGGGAGAAGGTGAGAAAAGTAGAGGGACTGTAATAACATCACTGCAACTCACGTTCAGGAGGCGTGACAGGAATTTCGCGCCCTTTACCATTCGTTAATTAAGAAACTCCGCTGGTGATGAAAAACATGCTAGACACATTTAGCATCGATTACGCGTGTTTACAAATATCTCCTTTCGAAACAGTGATTTTGTAATGGTTCTTGGCCATTCCTCAATTTATGGGCAAACATGCACAAGAAAACATTTTCCTAATCAAAATTTGAAAAATCCTTTGTGTGTTTGCACAAGATGTGCCTTATGGTATGAAAGCGTACGTTTTATGGAAACGTCGACTTGTCAACGACTTGTCAATGTCAGCAACTTAAACTAAACCCGCTGTCAACGCAAATTAAAATCTATTGTTTAATGACCAAGTAAATGCCTGCATTGCTGGTACAACGCGCTCCTGGAACGCCAGCTGCAGTGATGTTATTACAGTCCCTTTATTTTTCTCCCCCCCCCCCACCCCCGAGCTATAATCCCCAACGCCCGCCCCCTCGTTACATTTGAAAATCAAGATAGCCGTGACGGTAAGACGTGGCATATCTAAACGATCTCACAAAAAACTGTGAAGAGAAAGGAATCAATTTTTTTTTTCAGGTAAATGTGACATCAGTAGTTCGTCTGATAAAGAGATCATAAGAAATTACGACAAGATCATCCAAATACATTTTGAACACTTTGATCTCTTTTATCTGGTGTTTCTTGGTGTTGGGGAAACCATTGTTGGTTGGCTTTTGTGTTGTTGTGTGGGTATTGCTCACTGTCTTTTCATTCTTTTAATGTGTCACGTCATTTGGTGATTACAACTGTCTGCAACACCAAGAAACTACCCTATTGTCTACTACCGTCTTTTTACACTGTGCATCTCTTATTAACAATAACCAATTTTGTTAATACTGGTGCAAACTTTACCTGGGATGTATAAATCAGGAGCGTTAATTTCATATCTTGGAGCAACAGGTTCTGACTTGTTATACTGCACTGACCAGTTCTATGAACACCAACAAAAAAGTTGAAACACTAGTTTTGCTGTTCAAACCAGAATAAACATAATAATCATTATTTCATTAAAAATATTACACTATAAAAACTTTGAGTGAAGGGCCAAATAAAGACACCATAGAGTAATTTGGCTACTACAGTACTGCACATTTGGAGGCAGAAGTCATGGTAAATCACCTTTGATGAATAACCAACAAAAATAATTTTCATCATTGATACAAAGTTGATGGTCATCAAGAGGCACTTTGTAAGCCAAGCAGCTTCTTGCGGAACTATTCTTACTTTTTACTGAATATTGAAAACCCTTATGGAATGCTACATGTACATAATTAATGAAAGGATGCCACCTTCAGTTTAGCTCATGTCAACCTATTTACATGTAGTCCTAAGTGCAATGTACATAAACGTAAGTAGTAAATTTGCCTTTTATACAAAAAAGGAATTCAATCAACAGGGCTGTAATATGTACATACTTTGTGTGTGAAGGGGAAAATGAGAAGTCCCAGTTTTTTGACAACATATGATGTATCTACAGCAAAGTAGTACTTTAATTTTGACATTGAAACAAAGCGGTCAATCTGAAAAGAAAAATAGGAGAAAGTTGCATGAACAGTAAATTAGAATATTTTTATGGGAAAAATACCACTTAGCAATCAATGGAATACAAGATGATACAAGAATTTCAGCCACAAGGTCAAGTCTCCAAATTAGGTGCAACTAAATCTCATCATAAAAAATGTTACTGCAAGGACAAAAGAACTTCAAACTTACATGTTTCTCCACATATTCTTTTCCTTGGTTAGCCATTTGTGCCCCATATCCAACAGCTACATTGGCCATGGGACCTTGCAGAAATTCATTGCCAGCAAACTGTCCAAACTGTGCTGAAAATCCAGGCATTTCCTGTCTGTTTTCCATACTGGTGTCTTCAAACAATGGTGTGGGGCCAGTTGATCCCCCATAGTACCCCCCTTGGTGGTGAGCTGTAGAAAAAAGTTTAAAATGCTACATTTAACCAGTATTTATTTAACCAATATTCAGAAAACAAGAAAAGCGAACCAAGTAATCTGTATAGGCTTTGTACTACTAATGCCCTAGTGTATCCTGCAAGCAAACCCTCTTTGGGTGGGCCAGAGTTACCCAAGAGAGCTTGCCTGGAGGCTAAGTCAAGTGCAATTTTTGCACCTGCTGAGAAAATAAACCCTTTCAAATACCTCTGGCACTTGATGTTCAGTCCTGTTTGATAGGACAGGCAAAAATAATAACACTATACATTTTTATTTAAAATATAGAAGAAAACACTTCACAACTATCCTTATCTGTATTAAAATCAAAACCTGGCACTCTGAACTCCATAAACCTTCCAAACATTACCTTGTGAAAAGTCATGGGAAGAAATACAATTAAAGCAGTAGGCAGTTTAATTGCTGCAATGATGTTCAAATGTTGGATTTTATGTTCTACAAAAATATTAATTAATATTAATAATAATACAGTACTGTCGTGTGGAATCTATCACATACACTGTACCTGATACATGTCGTTTCTGGACAGGTGGCCTTTGGCTGTACATTTCAGAACCTTCTGGAATGACATAATAATAATTGGCATCTTTAAAATGTAATAGTTAAAAAATCTTTATATAAGGCTGTTAATGTTTTTGTTTCAATGATAGCGCCCAAAAATGATTATAAAGTTAATTAACCTTCCTCACACTTTTTTTTAATTCAACTTAAAAACTATTAAAGAAGATTTTGGTGCTAAAACAATAATTTACATCTTCTAAGGCCCTGTCCACAAGTACCCAGATATTTTTAAATCTGCAACTTTTTCATTCTGGATTCAAACATTTCCAAGTTCACACGTATAAGTATTCAAATCAAATTTGCCCAACAAAATGTATCCGAATTCACCTTAGTACCCAGGACTCCTCTGGGAATATTGGGAATATTGTTTTTGCATCAAAGGGTGAGAGAAAGAACCTGGGAACGAGGTTGCCATCTTTAATGCAGTATTCACAGTAAAGAACTGGGCTTGATCTTGTTATGTCCCTGGATAAAAAATATCCAGATTTAGGGTCCACACACTTCAGGATTAAGAAAGTATTAAAAACTTCCACTCTGAAGAGCGGATTCAAAAAGTTGCAGATTTAGATGCCAGATTCACTGGATACCTGTGGATGGAAGCGGTATCCGGAAAGAAGAAGTTGTGGCCTAAAGACACAATACTTAAAGTTTCTAACCTGCTTCGTTTTCCAAGACTGGTGATAAAAACATTTTTAAAAATTAAAAACAAAAATATTAAATATTTTTGGGCCAGAGTTAAATTATTGGCATCTGGCATCTGTGTTTGCCTCTTCAATAGATTAATCTTGTTATGCCGAATAATATATTGTTTTAGTTGTGTTACATGCAGTTACTTTCCCTCCTTTTCAATTTATTTGCAATGTTTAGGCAAAGTTAACTTGACGGAAGAGTAAGATTATACATTCTTAATAATATTATATTATTTCAAGTTCTTTCTACGCATTTTATCAATTAATAGAAGAAACAACAGGTGTGCCTTGAGCTTTTGTCTTAATTCATAGTGTTAATATTGTGATCATCAATTGATTTTCACCTTTAAAATTGTAATTAATTTCATCATTAATAACTACTAATTAACTGTTAATTGTACATGTAGTAAATATTAGTATACAACACAGAACTGTTCTGAAAAACGTAACCTCTGTAAGAGTACAGCAGTTGTTTTTAAGAATAAGAAGAGGTTTAATTTATAAGAGAAAAAGCTGAGATGATTGTTGAAAGCTAGAAATAGTATAGGAGTTTTACAATATTTTTGCTACGTTTATAAACATGGGAAGAGCAACAAGCATGCAGAATAATATTACAGAAAGATTAGTAGAGAGATACCATCATAGGGCGAACGTCTGCGAGGACTAGTTTGCATTGGGTAGAAGTTAGAGTCTATAGAGAAAAGAAAGATGAAACTATGAATAAAATTAACAGTCAACTCTATAACAAGGACACTTTCCCTAAAAGTATGGATGCCTAGAGTTGGTTCCTACTGTATCTGTTTGACTAAATCATAGGAGGATGATGCTGTTTGTGGAAAAGATATGAGCTTCACCATGGGTACACGGGGACATTGTTTTCGTCATGCATTTTTCCATTCTTCGTTTTTCAAAAAAATCATCCCATATCAATGACTGCTTAGTTGCTAGCGAGTTAGAGCTACCATGACGATGATAGAAATGAGCAAATAAAAAGGCAGTGGGTTTAATTAGCAAAACAAAATCTCTGAACGTGCAGCACACTTATTGGCAGACTTCTTTGATGTAATCATATGACTAACATTGTCAAACGTGATCAGAATGGCAATGCAATGGTTGCTTTAACCTCTAAGATTGTTGTTTTTTCAATTGCGATTGCCATGACTTTGATTTCAGAGGAAATACCCATAGAAAGTCTCAGACATGCATTATGGGCCATTATTTCCTATGTAAATTCAAACAAAAAAAATTCTTCTTGAGCTGTATAAATTATGTGCCTAAGTCTACTGCTTGAAGCATTTTCACTTTTCAGATATATGCCGGATGACTGCTACATTTTTTCAGACTCTCTGTAGAATGACTACTAAAATTGATTTAACCCCCCTACCCCAAAAATTGCTAAAAAAAAAAACAGACATTGGCTGTCAAGTGAACTAACTGATTAAACAATACTACAGTGGAACCTCGATATTACAAATGGCTGATGGACTGGCGAAATTTGTTCAATATGATGAGGTTTCCTTATATCAGGGTTCTGTTTCATATGTTTCACTATTACTGGGGTAAAGAAAATCGTTTTTTTATACCAAGGACTTTGTTATATGTAGAGGTTTGTTATATCGAGGTTCACTGTACAACAACGGCTAATCCATCCTGGTATCTCTTTACATGTCTGAATCTTTCTTTTTTTATCACATATCTTAGATTTTGTTCGTTACTTTTTATTTTAGCTTTTTCAAATAATAAACTTGCTAGTCAGCAAACACCAGAGCTGTCAAAAGTTCAATACCCTTGTGTTCAATAAAGTAGCGTTTTATTATCTTAGGATAAACATTTGAAAATCAAAGAGCTTTTATTGTCCACACCTACTGACTAGTTCACTGTGCATTTTAACAACACAGTCGAGAATTACGTGCATCAATCTCCGCCTGAGCTATATAGACCAGCCTCCAATACACAGACGAAGTGAACTCCACATAATATGTGAACGAAAAACTGCATTTTAACATTATATATTTCCACTACATAACCTTTGTTAACTCATACAAATGTACCTCCCATTGGCGGATCCATGATTATTTTCTCCTTCTACTCGAAACCTCCTTTAAATTTATCTCCCTTTCACAAAGATTTAAGTTCAAATTCTTCGACGACTCCTCCAGGTAGACAGAAATGAAGGCTTTTCCAACTTTCTCTTCCTTTTTCACCACACTGTATTTTGCGCTTGCGCGAAAGGTGCGAACGAAACGTGGCAGTCTACCAAAAGACTGGGGCGAGACCGGGCGAGATACTTTGTCACCCTGTGTCACGTAAAGTCACGCAACGTAGGCAATTTTTTGTCTACCTCAAGTGATTCTTTTTATTACTTGTTTTTCGTTTAATATATACTGATTCAAGGCTATCACCGATGAATGGTTGAGAGAAGTGGACAACAAAAGGAACTAACACTCACAGAGTTTTTTTGAACTGACCTTTGTTCCACAACAACCGCAAACAAAGCCTTTTGTGCATTCAGCCGTGCATTGCACTGGACTGTGTCGCAGGTTCCCTGTTCACGGACTGAAATCTGCAACCGTTTTCTGTCTTTCAGTTTTGATCTTGTCTTCACACTGGTAAGGATTGTTCAGCAGGGGACACTAAACTGAACATGTAAGCATGTAGTCTTTGTTGTCATTTTCGTGTTGTCTGCTGTGACGAGCCTCAAACGCCACATCGACGGCCTTCGCGTCAAGCATTTGAACCAGGGATGTAATGACCTCGTGGGGTTTCTGATGACCTCCATCTTGTTAATTCGCACAGAATCAATTCAAACAGCTCAGACTGCTGTATATTGTAGAAAGCAGTGCTCCAAGTAAACACGGAGTTTGAAGTTCCACGCTTGACTGTAGACCCGGGGGGGGGGGGGGGGGTGGGTACTCTTGGAAATTCTTCGTAGGGGTGTGCGCCCGGTTCTTCAAATCCTGACCCGATTTCAGACCAAAAAATGTAATTTTCCACACCCGTTTTCAGACTAGACCTCTAAAATCCATACCTGTTTTCAGACCTGGCGTTAAGGCAGAAATTATGTTACATTACTTAGATTAGAGGGCAAAGAAAAAAATTCTTCAAAGCCATTTCGAATTTGCATATTTCTCTTTCTTTCTCACTCATTTGGAATTGAAACGATAAATACGTTCATACACACCCGTAGTTCCCTCGAAAACCACACCTTATTCCAGACCAAAATCGGTAAAGCATAGACCTGTTTTCAGACCAAAACGGTGCAAAAACCCTACCTGATGGGGTGGCACATACCTATATAGCTTATGTAAGGGAGTACCCCCCTCTCCGGGACTGCAGAATAACCGGCCGGCCACTTCATTTACATCTCGTTGAATAAGAAAAGCCCACAGCGCTAGTGACATTTTTGGTTTACAGAGTAAAGAATTAAACCATAAGCTAAAATTTTGATTTTATTGAAATTGCATGACTCAGCACTATTTTGGACTGCCATTGAGGAGGGATATCTTAGTTATGGGTGTCTTAGCCTCCCAACTTAAGTGTGTTCTATCGCTATTGGGAAAAAAAAACTCTCAAACAGACCTAATCTTAGTCACTTTGCAAATCTAAATTTTATTGTTCTGCTTCAACCTAGAACCAAGATCTGCAAATTATCATGATTCTGCTTCATGGACCCATTTGTAACTTTTCAGTGAAGAAGTTGTGCTAAATATGTGTTATCCCATTCTGCATGTAGTAATTAACATGATCTACTGTGCATGTTTACTCCGATCCCCACCCAACTAAATGTCATCAATATTATTAATTATGGGCTGAATAACATTAATTTGTGATTTGCAGGGGTGTTTTTGGAGTGCTGTTCTCATTACTCCTCATCATTCTCAGTGCTCTGGATTATGTGTTCTTTTTCCTGCCATCACCTATTGATCCCAAACCTTCCAGGTAAGATATTCACAAGTACAACTCCTGCTTTTGCAATGTAGCGTATCTGTGACCTTGAGGAGTGTCAGTTGTACTTCCAGTAATTTCTGTTTTGGGGGCTTTGTATTCCATGAACCTCACCTCTGTAATTAATGTAATATAATACATAATTTTTCACTGACAGATAAACATGCAGGGAAGCTTGTTATATAGACCAAATCAGAGCAACTATCAGATCTTCCTGTTACTAACTTAAGTTTAATGATGACGTGCAGTTTTTGATAGTCGTTGACTTCTTTGTTCCTTGACATGTCTGTTTACCTTTCGAATGCAGTTTTCGGAGAGCTCTGAAATTTGAAGGACCACTGGAGATTAATAGCAACTTAAGTAAAGCAAAAAGATTGTTTGAAGGACAGATTGTTGGTCCAGAGTCTATAGCCATAGACAGTACAGGTACATGTAAAAACACTCTTTCTAATGGCCCGCGGGAAATGGGCGGCAGAGGGAGGGATGGGGATGACGTTATTCCTGGAAAAAATTCAGTGACGTGTGCAGGTTGCATTCATTCTGAAACTCTGACCCTATTTCCTATTTCAGACCAAAATAATCATGTGATTTTTCTTTTCCTGTTTCAGACCTGAAACTATTGCTGTTCTCATGACAATTACAAAAAACATAGTGTGCCATTCCAGACCCAGCAGATTCCAGAAAGAACAAAAACCCTGCCAAATTTCACACTCAGTCTCGGAACAAAATAATTGAGAGCTCAAAAATCAGTGCCCTTCTAAAGGGCTGCATATACCTATTTTGCTTGTGATTGCTTCCCCAGTGATTGGTTGACGGCTGAAATGGTCTGTGAGAGTCTAGTATAGATCATGGAAATAATGTGATGATGGCATATTTGTTTTTGTTTCTCTCTCAACTGATTTTCCAAGAAACTTCACTGGAAATGGATGTTGAAAATCATCGATGTTATTGTAAAAACAAAAAATTTTTATGAGGAACAATAATTTTTTGATGGTCTATAAGGATTTAGTCCTTCGAGAAAGCATTGTCTAATTTATATGTAGGGGAGTAACCTCAGTACACAAGTACATTATTTGCCTTCAGTTATGTTATGCTGAATCATTTCAGCCGCAGGAATTTTACTGAAAAATGCTGTTTGAAGCTGGTTATTTTAGGGGCCGACCATTTGACTTTTGAGAGGGGGGCGGGGGGCTAAACATGATTTTGAAAAAAAAGTATCCTGCAGAATGATTTCAAGGTGGAAAAAACCTTGCAAGGAAATTCCTAGCAGAAAAAAGTTCCAGCACTGAAAAAAAAATTTCTTATGGGGTATCATACTGGAAAAGAGTCTTGCACTGTTGTATGTCGGGGAAAAAATTATATCTCTAGAGGTTTGCAGGAAAAAATTCTTACCCAAACCAAATGACCCACATCCCCCTCCCCCTCAAAAGTCAAATGGTCAACCCTTAAGCTGTTTTTTTTTTCATTTTCTGCAGTGTTTGTCTCTGTTGTTCTCATATATGGTTTGAAAGACCCCTTTTCCTTACACAAATATTTACCTTAATAGCATCAAAGTTGTTCATGACAATATAACAACAGTTACTGTTGACATCAAAGGTACTACAAGAGAGGAAGATCTACATAGGCTGTTCTGTTTGGTTTATGGTGTTAGTGGGTTAATGTTTAACCCTATTTTTTTAACCCCATTTTTTTTATGTGTAACCCTTGATAAGGTGCTTAACATGCAGTATTTTCATACCTTGCAAGGTACACTTTATACTGGCTTATATGATGGCAGAATTGTCAAACTTGAAGGAGACAAAGTGATAGATGTTGTTCAAACTGGCAAGCAACCTTGTGGTATGTCTTTTTCCTATGTATATGTTTCATAAACAATTAAGTCCAGTTTTGAATTAAAAATTACTGCTGAATACAACATTAACAACACATTTAATACAGGCGGGTGAGCCTCAACTTAAAGTAAAATATTCACAAATTCCAACAAGTAAGTGTTTGAAATAATTTGGGAAATACACAATAGACAGAGTAATAAACTGGTCTTAATTCTCAGACACCTCTTTTCTCCGTGTTCCTTCTATTTCTTCAAATTAGTCCACCTTTTTCTCCTCACAGGAGACATCACTGTTTGTTAAGAAAGATTGTTTTTAATATTCAAATTTGTAATGAGGAAAACAAAAGAATCTTTTGTTACAAGAACAAATGCGCTTCTCGTTGGCACAAAAATATCAGTACATGTAGGTGACACCAGCATGAGTATCGTCATTGTACATGGTACCACGTATTTCCTGATACTTCTCGTCCAAGTTTTATCACATTTCTGTTCTTCCACATTACCTTTCTTCTGTCAATGTCGTCTTTCTCACTCTTCTTCTCTCACGGCCCAGCTACCTTTGTTTCAAAAGTTTTTGTCACTTACTTTCTTCTTACAATCAGGCACTCTTCGTGGATCCTTTAATCAATACTGAGTCTATTTACTGCCATTGCAGGAACTCTAGAGCTTGAGCAGACTTGTGGTCGTCCCCTGGGAATGCGCTTTGACAGATATGGAATCAATCTGATAGTAGCTGATGCATATTATGGACTACTTGAGGTGAATCCCAGGGCTCGAACAGTTAACACCCTTGTACCTCCTGCACCGGGAATAAATGGCAAGCCATTTCGTTTTGTTAATGACCTGGACATTGCACGTGATGGTACAATCTACTTCACCGATTCAAGCACTAAATGGCAGAGGTGCCAAGTGCCTCATATAATGTTTGAAGGAGAAGCTACAGGCAGATTAATGGCATATCACCCCAAAACTGGAGACATGGAAGTATTAATGGAAGGCCTTCACTTTGCGAATGGTGTACAGCTTTCACCTGAAGGAGATCACGTCCTTGTGGCAGAAACTACTATGTCAAGGATAATGAAGTAAGGATCTTGTTTTTCAATATTGCCAGTTGTTGGCAGAGACATCGCTTGATATTGTGCTTTTCATAAACACACGAACTCTAAAGTTCAAAAGCCAGCTTCACAATATTAATAATAATTATTGCATTCGTAGTTGCCTTCAATCATAATTACCATCACAAGCAACGAACATTGAAACACAGAAACACAAAAAAGATCAAAATCTACCAATCACAAATCACAAAACATGACCTTTTGAACCCGTTAAAGTAAAGTTCTGTTTCCTAAAAGGTCTGCTAAGATGATTGACAGCAGCAAAAAACTCAAATGTCATTTGGCTTTTGAACTTCAGAATTCGCATGTTTTTCAAAAGTGCAGTAAAATATTGTGCATAATCCTGCAACCAAAAACGTTGGCAAACATTGACATTTGTGTGATGTCATACTCTCTCTCTCTCTCTCTCTCTCTCTCTCTCTCTCTCTCTCTCTCTCTCTCTGTTCAGATATTATATCAAAGGGGAACATGAAGGCAAGTCTGAGGTTTTTGTGCAAAACTTACCTGGAGTTCCCGATAATATTCGCTTGAGCAGTCGAGGTGGCTACTGGGTTGGTATTTCCATGACACGAACTGAAACCACCCACCTGATACATCAGTATCCCAGAGCAAGGAACTTTTTGGCAAAGGTAACAATCGATTGTTTAAGTCAGAGTACTGTGTTTCAATGTCATCTACATTCTCCCAACTCTTTTACCAGGGTTAGCTTGTATCTCAAGTCTGAAGAAAGTGTAAAATCCACTAGTGTTTGGTGGCACTCATACTTTTTTGACCCAACTCCATTAACAGCATAAGACAGTTCAGTGTAGGCACATGTTTGTGTGTTCCATCTCCTTTTTTGGAGACCAGTAACTAATATTATAGATATACTGGTATATAGAATAAAAGTACAAAAGTTAAAGTTCCCAACATATGGTTGTATTATTTACTTGTCTTGCTGTGTGGTTTGGCAACTGAGCACCCTGCTTTAGGGAAGAAATCTCAAAGTCAAGAAATGAAAAAAATAATTTATTAATAAACAACTTGAAGCAAATCTTCAAATTATTAATAATCAAAACATGAAAATTAGGTGTACAGGAGTTTAAACAGTCATGTAGCTGCAGTTTTAGTCTTTATGTTAAAAAAAAAAATAGATACACATTTACAGTAAGATCGATTCTTAAAATATGGTAATCACTTGTTCAAATGTTGTCCTTTTCTAGCTCTGTTTACTATGAGTTATAATATTGGTAGTTTTGTAGTACTAATGTCACTCATTATTGAACATGGTTATAGGTATTCTCTCTGACATCACTTGGAAGTCTTCTCAGTAAACCTGGACATGGTTTTATTGTGGAACTGGATGAAAATGGTCAAATTACCAGAAGTCTGCATGACCCAACAGGAAAAGTTGTACCAGATGTAAGCGAGGTACATGATGAAGGTGATACTCTCTGGCTTGGTTCCTTCAAGGCTAAATACATCGCAAAGCTTGAACTGAACAATTGAACACACTGACATGGCCAAAGAATATCATCATTCCACAATAAAAGGATAAAAATATAGAGTCAAATCACAGAAGTGTAGATGCTAGATTAGAAATAGCTGTTTTGTTGGTTAGCAAACAAACTCTAATGCCATTGAAATGAGAACAAAAAATGGATAGAAATGGAGACAAATTACATGTAATTGAATGTATTCTGACAATGACACAAAGAAAATTTTAATTTTCATAATAAAAAATCAATGTTCATAACATGTACATTTGAAATGCAGCAACATCTGTCTTGTTTGAGTGAAGGGGGGTGGGGAGGGGGAGGTAAGTTTCACCCAATATTTATTTGGGATAAAGGATTTGGAGAATCAAAGATTAAAATTTCTGTTAATATGTAGCTACCAAATCTAGGGGGTGGCATACAGCAGTTCATTTATGAGGAACTGTTTTCAATGTTTAATTTATTTCTCCTCAACTCCACATTTAATTTTTCACTTGACAGGCCAATGCTAAACTTGACATATTGTAGCTACAAGCAGTTGTAAAAATATTTTACCACCATATTACATTTCTCTTCCAGAAGGTTCATGAGTAAAAAATGAGATTTTACAAACATCATACCATTCCACACACCTTCCAACAGATATTTCACTTGGTACTCAAAAGCCACTGTAAAAAAACTTCAATATAACAATCAACAAGCAAAGATCATTGATTCCTTAGCTTTTTTCTATTTCTTCTGTAGTTAATACAAAATTTGAATCAAGCAGTAGGGTCTCACACACAACAAAATAATGTTTACTGACTGCAAGATGGAAAAACTTTCACTTTGGTCAACAAAGTATTCCACAGAACCTTCCACACTGGCTGTACTGTTGTTGCAAATTTATATTCAACTGGGACTGAACTCTCAGTTTATATAATTCTTTTAAAATATCTACCTATTTTAAACTAGGAGTTACACAGTAACAACTTAAAAACCTAAGAAACCTTTGCACCAAAGAGTAAATGAAATTTGCTATACCTACAGCAAATTAAACTTTGAACTTGATGCTCACAAAGTTAACAGTGCTTGGAAATTTTACATTATGTTGTTTTCTTGTAGTACTTAGAGGTAAAATAGTGCTCCTTGACTAACAGTTGTACACTTGGATCTTTTCTGTTGTAGATGCTGTACAATCTAGTCATTGAATCTCTTGCCAAGGCATGATACTAAAGCAGACATTCTTCTCATAAATAACAATCCTGATTTACTTATCTTGTGCATAGAGTTCAGTGGGATACTCATGTGGATATTTTGCTACATGTTCCATGCATTCCTCATGTTGTTTTTTCAAGCGAGCTGGTAGGGTGTCATAGACATCAGTAAACATGTCCTTGACAGGCGGCTTTAGTGCTTTTTCAGCTCTTGAAAATGCTTGCATGACTTGCTGACGAGCATCACGTTTCCACTCTTCCTCCATCTCCTTATCCCACCATTCTTTTTTCTCCATGTAATTTCTAGGTAATTTAAAAATACCGTTCCTGAGCCCAGAAAATTTTAGGCCTTTCCAAGACATCATTTTTTTTCTAAAGGGCATGCATCACACATCAAAAATGGAATTTAAGGTTGTTTTTTACACTATATTTTTGTCTGTAAAAGTTAGCTTGCAATCATTTCTATTCATTCATTCATACCAACATCATCAGATCTGTCACGCATCTTTTATAGACTTTCTCTTTTATAATTATTTTTCCAAGGTTTTTCTGGATAAAATGAATGCCAAGATAGTTATGGAACATGAAGAAAAAATTAAAGCAAGGATAAATAAATTTATTGAGCCACAACTCACTAAGAAAAAAACGATTTGATTTATCAACTACTCCCAAATAATTCTGAAAGAAAATGCACAGAGATCAGTTGGGAGAATTTGTCGGCAGATATTGGGGGTTAAAGGGTTAGAAAGTCAATCAGGGAAGCTACTCTCAGAGAAAAAAAAAGTAGTACAAATCCTGGTAATGGAAATTTCAAGGTACCGTTTACAAACCTGAGCCTTCCAATAGGATGGTCTTCCTTGTCCCAGTAATTAACTTCTTTCAAAGAGCGATAAACTGAAGAATCATCACTAGTGCTATGATGACCAATTCTGTCAAAAAGGAGGGTAAGAAAGTTATAATGGATGGTATTATGGATTACTTGGCCAAAGGCAGATAACAAGAGTAGGGAAATGAAAAGGAGCAAGAGAAAATCCTTCACAACTCAGGGAACAGTTTCGTTGCACCCAACTACCAAAATGATGTTCCCAATTATGTCAGAATTGTTTCGGATGGTTTTCTCCATGCTTAAGAAGTCTGATTGGTTAATTTGGAGCTGCCCTGAAAACTGTTTATCTGTTTGGATGTCGGAGGGGAACTATGATCATCTCAGAAGTTTTAGGTGGCTTAATTTTTTCGATTCATCCAAAATTGTTCGCCACCCTGATGGGCCTGGTCAAAAGTTTGAGGACATGGTGTAGCCTAGGGGATGTTTCTTCTAACAGAATTTTCAAGAGACCTTATTTTTTTTTACAAAAATAGCGATATCTTGGTCATAAAATATGAAAAAACACAACCTCTGAAAATCGCAGGTAAGTTACTAGAAAAACTCCAAACATCTTAGCAAGTAGAGTGATTATCCAGAAATTTTTAGTCTTTGTTGAGATTTGGAAACTTTTAGGCAATATTTGCTCCTTAGAACAGTTATTTTACCAAAAAAAGTCATTGGGTGCCCCTGACAGTTAATAAAAAATTTGCACTTAGTGTTAGGTTGTTCTATGTAACCAGGCCCTGAAGAATTAACTGTCAGCACTCCATATTCTCAACTATTAACAGAAAAAAAAGTGGGCAGTAAGCTTGCATCACTGGCAATGGAGATTAACATAATTTGGGTCTGGAAAAGTATGTTACTTTGTACAAAACCTGTTGCAAAACTCATCATCGTTAATACACTGTAAGAGAAATTTAGCAGAAAATAATTACTAGGGTTGAGATTTTAGATGTCCTAGGTTAAGGAATTAAAAGTGGGAAAACCTATGCATTTTCTTGAAAAACACCATCCTCAATTATGAGTGCAGTCCACAAAATAAACATACTTTCTGATTCTAACAGTGCTCATCCATACCGGAATTTCACAGCATGGAGGAGATCAAAGTATAATTTTTTTTTCAAGAGAACAATATACTTCTCTGTCTAACCTGTAAGTCATGGCTTCAATCAAAACAGGTCTTTGTTGATTAACTGCGATATCACGTGCTGCTTTTGTTACGTTATAAACTGCAAAGACATCATTGCCATCCACGCGAATTGCCATCATCCCATAGCCCTGGCCTCGCCCAGCTGAAAAAAAAATTAATGCAAGATGTCCAAGTGTGAGGTCAAGATAGTTTGAAAATGCCTACGTTCTTGCTTATACTATGGCAAAGGCACCAATTTCTAGCCACCTCCATCAACAAGCTTGGTCAATAATGGATTTATTCTAAATACAGTCAACTCTTTCTAAGAAGGAGATGTCTGTCTTATAGAGAGTCAAATAAAGAGGGTAAAGAAAGGTAGTGACCAACTCTAGGTGTCCGTTTTATAGAGGTGTTGGTTAAGAGAGAGTCAACTGTATGCAGCTAAAAGAAAACAACTACAGCAGAAATAAAGCAGGCAATATAGGCCTCCTTTGCTTGCTTGGTTAGGCAATCAAAACACAGGATTAACTTGATCTTCAGCCATTTAATGATTAGAAATATGGCAATTTCAGATCCTTGTGAAGGATGATGTCAATCTCAGCTGGGGATTCACTGAAATACTAAATATCGCGTGATGAATTTTAACTTTTATAAACAATACTAGTTTACACACCTATTCCATCCCCTCTGTATTGATCAACTGTAGGGGTAGATATTGCATAGCCATTGTTACGACTGTTGACACAGACAAAAGGTAAAGTTGCTTTTGAAATGACCAGTCACTTCTACAAAAAATTGATAATTCAACTAAGAGTGCATTTTTTTGGGAGGGGGTGGGGGGGACTCCAAGATGTCTTGATCTCAGACTTTTTGGATTTGTCATGAGAACAGAAATGAAATATCTGAAAATGGATTCTTTAGCAATCTTGCAATACTGGCACAAGCCCCCCACCCCACCAAACCCACATAAGACAGGTACTGATTTCTGCAAGGGAAGGGGATAGAGTGTGGGAACTGTTGAGATCATACATTTCAAACGGTGACTTGTTCTCAGTTATTCCATTCTTATTCTGTAATGTAGGTTCCAGTGGTGAAGATTGCTTTTACCATATTTGAAATTAATAGGTCATTTCTGAGCACTTAACCTCATTTTGAAAGTGTGGGTTTTTGGAAAATAAAAAATGGTCTAATAATTGTGGATTATTTTTGCTTGGGTTACCATAAAAAAAGCTTGGTATACTCTACCAACAATAATTGTCTGAAATGCCAGCCGTCTCTTTGCCCCCGACAGCTGACATTTCAGACTACACCAAAAAAAGTCAGAAGAACTTTTAATGAATAAGATGCCTTTTTACCAGAAGAAAATAGTGGGAGCTTCCAAAGTTGCTGCGAAATTAAGTGCAGCATGAGCATCTCCTTCACTGGCTGCTCCTTCACCAAAGTAACAGATGACACAGTTTCCGGTGCCTGCTCTTTTAATTGCATAGGCATAGCCAGATGCTGCAACGGAAGAATCACAAGATGCTTTGTATTGTCACTGACATCCTTTATCTAATTTTTTAAAAAAAATAATAATCATTTAAAAAGGTACAGGATTATTGATGTAGGGCCTACTAGATTTTTTTAAACTTTCTTTGTTTGAGAGTTATTGTATTTTGAGAGAACATAAGTCATCAAAATTAAATAACTGTTGTGGATCTCAGCTTGACAGCAAACTTTCTTCATTACCACTACCTCTCTGTCTTTATTATCGGAATTTTCCTGACAAAAACAAACGGTGAAATGTTTGAAATTACCTCTTACAATAAAATTAATACGGGGCTGTCATTAAGAGGCGGGGCCCAGGGATTTCCCCCGGCTACTATGAACGTGGTTCCCGGCTACTTACGTAGGAAAAGAGAAGAAAAATAGAACCACAAGAAATCCCTAGCTGTTTTATTCCCTGCCTCCTTGTTGTACTTACCCGGCAACTTGACATCTTAGTGACATCCCTGTTAATATCGTTATAAAAGATACTAAAAGCATAGTATTTTTAAAAACCTGTCTAACCTTGTGGCATTTGAGTAGCAAGGGTTGATGAAATAGTAACAAAGTTGAGTTCTGTAGAGCCATAATGAACAGGCATTTGTCGTCCCTTTCCATTGTCATTCTGATTAGCATAACACTGGTTCATGAAATCATCTAAAGTGAATCCTCTCCACATCAACACACCCGCTTCACGGTACTGACCAAGTACTACATCCTCAGGTGATAGAGCAGCAGCGCTACCGAAGTGAGTAGCTTCTTCACCGTAGCTGGTCATATAAAATGATATCCGTCCCTAAATGATATTTAAAGAAATGTTTTTACACACTCAGCTGAAAGAAATGGTTTCCTGAATTTTGGGAGCTATAATTATTTAACCAAGGTGAAGCAAAAGCTTGTGCTGCATTATAAAATTTTTTATCTGTAAGGAACCTCTTTATGAAATTAGATGGTTTAAATTTATCAGTTTTGGAGTAGAAGGTTTAATTACAATTGAACCCCCATTAAGCAGCTACCCAATAAGTGCAGTGTTCTCCTTATCAGGTGGTAACCAGTAAAATTTACCCCTTGAAGCAACACTTCTTACCACCTGCAACTGCTTGAAGTGTTACTAAAATAACCGGTAAATGAGTTGTTTCAAAAAATACGCAAGTTGTGATCCAAGCCAATCCTCACAAGAAAAGGAAGTAAATATGGAAAAACAAAAAGTATACACAGCTATTCTCTCTGATTACTTTATTTTTAAAAATGCTGACTGGTTCCTTTCGAAGCACTGCAGACTAACAATTTTTTCATGGGCTTCTGTCCCAATTCCAGGCTTTCTCGACCAGCAGGAAACGTTTGCGACTTCCACAAGGCCTTACTGGTCAAGAATGATCCTTTACCCGCTAAGCTAAAATTTAGGGAGAACAATGACAAGTAGCCACTCTCAATTAAACGGCCATTAATCAAAGTACAAAAATTGTAGAACAATATTGTCAATTAAACCCCCATTAGCTACATTTGTACCTCCATCAAGTGGCTGCAGCCACCTTTTGGCCATCCCTCCAAGTGTCCTCCTATTGTTGTCACCTCCATTAACCGGCCACTTGCCGGTTCCCCTGAGGGTGGCTTCCTCATGGAAATTCAACTATACTTTTTACTGGAAGTTTTACTAAAATTTACTTGACACACTGTAAGTCTTACTTGTCGCTGTGACTCATATAGAATATGGTCCATTGTATTTAGTAACGTCATCTTCTTGTACATATCTTGTATTGTCTCTTTGTCCAGCTGGCACAGGTAGGAAATAAAATGATAGAAAATACTAAAATACATATTAAATTAATAATTTATGTTTACTGTACACTGAAAAACGGACAACACATCTGTCCATCTCCCTCTCTAGCCATCCCACATAGAAGGTTGTGTGGGCCTATTTGGTGGCAGGTGCGGATCAATACCAGTTTCCACTGTTTTACCAAAATTGGTCAGATTTTTCATAATAAAATTAATACATTTATAGTAAAAGACAAAACTTCACAAGTTGAAAACTGGAACATGGTTTGGACAATCAGCAATTACCCAGTCTGAATGACTCAGAAACACTGGAAACAAGTCTTTGGGGAGCTAATATCCCAAAAATTTGCCTGAGGAACATGCCCCCAGACCCCGCTAGAAGCTTGGGCTTTTAGTGCCTTAGGAAATCAGTCAGCATCTATTCAAGATCCGCACCTGGGTGAGCCTAAATATCATAGCACAAGACCTGCAATAGGCCTGAGATCAAGTTCAGCCATGACCACTACTTTGATTACAGTTGACTCCCAATAACTCAAACCCTTGCTAACTCGAACCAAAATCGATTTCCCCTGGATTTCCGTCATATGTTTACTGCAATTTTACCCTTGGTAACTCGAACCTCCCACTAAATCGAAGTAAATTTTTTTCCCCTCAGATAATTTCTATATAATTTTACCCTAGATAACTCGAACCATGTTTTGGGCTCTTAAAAAGTTGGGAAAAAACTGTCTACTGGCGTCCAAACACATTGAATTTTGAATTTCCAGTTGATGTGTTGTAGGCATATAGTTTACTAGTGGAAGCTGATTTTGTTTGTCACAAATCTAACGTGAAACAGCTTTACTTCTCAAAAAAGTAAAACGCATGCTCTATTTAGGCAACATTTTGTTACATTACGTTCTGATTTATAGTCTAGAAGTATCTTTCAATTTTCACTTAACATTTCTACAATTAACTGTGATTAATATGTTGACTGTGCGGTAAAAACTGTTTTTTTCCTTACTTCGGGCTATTTTCTTTGAGCTCCCGATAACTCAAACTCCCGATAACTCAAACTTTTTTTCGATTTCCTTGAAGGTTCGAGTTATCAGGAGTCGACTGTATTTTTTTCTCGGTAATCCTGATTTTTACTGCCTGGTCAAGCTTGTACATGCTGTGGTTTATTTCTTTCTCCTTGGTTTAAATTATATTTTCCTGCACTGTATGTTCCAAACTTCTTATCAAAACTAATAAGAGAACTGAATAACACCACATATAATCAACTGATTTTCCTCCTACCAGTTGTGATTCTTGACCCTGTTATGTGCCGTGTAAGTCTTTAGTGCTATAAAATACTGCTATCATAATGGCTTTATTTTAATCCCTATTATCACCCGGACCAAAATACGCAGAAGTTTAAATTCCTTTTCAAAATTCCGATTTTCATGAAAAATAATGGTTGTTTATTGTAAAATAATATGTTCAATACATTATTTAAATTTTTAGGAGACAGGCCAAGCCCCCAACACTCCCATTGGTATTCTACCTTAGGATCGTGTGATTCGTCAAAAACATTTCCGTTACGATCCATGACTCGATAAACAGGAATCGTTTGACCATCATCGGGATTAACAAAATCCATTTTTTCGGTATAACAGGAATTCGTAGCGCCAGGAAATCTCGGTTTGTCTTGAAATTCATGTTCAGGGATTCCTCCGGCATCTGTCGTCGAATACAACTGCAACGAAATTTTACGCGTAAATTAGGGCTTGCACTTCTGCTAAAAGGCAACGGAGACGGTCAACTTACTCTTAAGGTCCTAAGAGCATTAGGAAGTGTCCTTAGATGGGATATTTTGCCGCGAGAGCCAAGTAACGTAGCCCTTGCCGACGCTCTCACCAACATCCACGTTGCGGCGGCCATCTTGTTCTTATTGTCGATGGTAAAATTGTACAGGGGTAGCGTGAGGAATTGCCAAGTTAAACTATATTTATGTTGTAAGGTAAAAAATAAACAGAATATTTAAAAATACAGTTCACTTTCAGAAAGAAAATTAAGGTGATTCTTTATTTTTAATTGAAAACTTAGAACCAACTGAAGAGAAAAAAAAATCCATCTTTTTATCTAAAATACCCCTACTCTTCCACCCCACCCTAACTGGAAAGAGAACTGTAACTACACGAGCCCGCGAACACTAGAGCAAATTCAAAATGGCGGACGGAGCAAGTGATGTAGCTGTTCCGAGATTTTCGTCAGAACTGAGATCAATGCGTTGTGAACAGTGTCTCTTGAATAAAACTGATGGATCAGCAAGCTTTTCACAAGGTACGGTTGCATTTTTTGTGCGGTTAAGTTTCAGGAGCATTCCACTTCGTGTTTTATGACTAGACTACTGAACTTTAATCTTGTTAAGAAATATAAAAGCCAACACATGTAGAATGTGCCATGTTTATACCAGCCAACTCTCCGCCTGCGTGACTCTCACGCCTGCGGGTTGAAAACTTCGATCTCACGCCGGCTCACGCTTGCAGGCCATTTTCTCACGCCTGATTGAAAAATGTGAGTTGTTGCTGTCTTGTTTGACACAATTTCCAAAAAAAAGTTAACTCAGACCCATGTAAGGAACGAAAACCATGTGTAAAATGAATAAATGACAATACCTTCCTCGCGATCACTGATTTTGTGGATAAGCGTTTTCTCGATAACTTCGCCTTTGGCAGACTTCGGACCTCTTCAGAAGACTTCGGACGTCTTCGAAAGACTTCGAACTTCTTCGGAAGACTTCGGACTTCTTCGGGAATCTTCGGAAATGATTGTGTCGTCTTCAAAAATCCCAGCAATCCCAGGATAAAAATCTCACGCTTATATCTCAGAAAAAGTTGGCAGGTATACATATTTGTTATTGTTATGCTGGGTATCATACTTTCTAGGAAAAACTGAAGTAATTGCAGCAGCATACGGACCAGCAGAAGTTAGATCAAGCAAAGAGCTCATAGATAAGGCTACTCTAGAAGTTGTATTTAGACCAAAAATTGGTGTGCCTGGTAAGCATGAAATTCAGATTATAAATAATAATTTACAATTTTTTTAAAAGGTTGAAAAATCATAGGAAAAATACCTCTTTGTTTTCCTGTTACTGCAAGAGAAATTATACCGTACTCAGCTCTACTATCATCTGGGCGAGTGGTTTCTTTATGTAGCACTATTTGCTGTTATTACACTATTTTGCACTATTACACCGCTTTGGCTAGTTCCCAGTTCCTCCACCCTCATGTTTCAGTATCCGTTGGTCTTTGCTGGGGGGCTTCTATGGGTCCTATTCACCTCTGGGACTCCTGCAGGCCTTCTCTCAAGACCATTATTACAGCACCAGCAGTGACATTTATCTCACCGTCAATGCTTCTGATTTCTGTAACAATATTTTTAGTTTTTTTTTTCTTTTTACCTGGGGGTGGGGGCGGGGGATGCAAGTTGTTAGCCCTACTCCCATCTTCCACGAAGACCAGGGGGTCACTCTTTGTTTAGTCTGAGCTCTACCCTTCAACCTTTTTGGCACTGGTGGCCCTACCAGGAATACAAGACTCCAGCCGACTTAGCTCTAGGGTTCATTGAGACACTCAAACTAGCCTATCAGGTAAAGGTGGTGACCCCTTTATGAGCAGTCCACTCTACTTTGCTGTGCTCTAATTCAACTCAACTAAACTAGATCCAACTCCACTGTACTTAACTCATTTCTCCTTGATTCTACTGTCATTATCTCATCTATACTTTACTCTACCTTGTTTATGCTTCTCTGCACTCCTTTCTAACTTAACTCTCCTCTACTCAACTGCACTCTAACGGTTCAAATCCATTGTTTTACAGACTTTCTGCATTCAACCAACTGCATCTATACTTTATTACAATGTACCGCACATCATCTTATTGTTCTATGCTGTTCTTCCCCTACTTTTTTCTGCCTACTGCCTGCTACCAAACAACTCTATTTTGGATTCTTTTTTTTTTTCAAGGTTGCGCTGAAAAATTAATTGAGCGAGTTATCCGTAACAGTTGTGAGCCTGTGGTTCTGACAACTAGACATCCTAGGTCTTCACTTGCAGTTGTGGTACAGATTGTGCAGGACTTTGGATCAGTATCCTTTAAACTTCATCATCATTGACAGTCACAGAAAAATATGATTTAGCTAAAAGTCTTAGTTTTTTCCTCTACTTGTCTGATATGGATGTACAGAAGGACAAAAAAGCTAAATTTGTTTTCATCAAAACAACTAAAAGAACTACAAATCAGCCTCTGATTGTTAGGTTGACTCATTTTCTTTATTATTTTTCTTGGTACATTTACTTTTCCCTACCTTGAATAGCATTGTTAGCTGGTTTGTGAATAAAGCTTTTTTTGTTGTTAAGGGAAAACTGACTATAGCAAGGAGTATTAGTATTTGAAAATCAGCTTATCATGTTTTTAAATCTCCTGAGTTATAACCAATGGGTCTTGAAAGTGTTGACTTAACAAACCAGAATCAAGTAATAGCTACTACTTGGAAAGTTAGGTTGAAGAAAATATCAACTTTTGTGAAGCTTTATAAGGATGGAATATCAGCTGAACCCTCTAGGGCTGGTTATAAAACAGAGTTTAGCCAGTGTTTAACAAAACTGTGTTTTAAGTCATTCACAGTTTGGTCAACGCTTTTATCTAAACGCCAGTTATTGTGAATAGTCTCATGGAAGCAACAGGGTAGACTGGAGAAACATTTACCTTCTTAAAATAACCCACTCAGAAAGAGTCCAATGTTTTTCTTAAATAGTTAGACTTTGTTTAAAAACTACCCCTTAGCGTTTGGCTTTTAGGGGTGGCGAATGGTAAAATCTGAGACTCGCCGAGACGCCGAGATCCTAGTTAGAAATCCGAGCCTGAGACTCTTTGGTGAAAAGTTGCGAGACTCAAAAAAAGTAAAAGCAAACCATGAAAAAACGAGACTTCGAGACTTATCAAAAATGCTTCCGAGATTTTGAGATCCTGCCAAAATTTTCCAAGACCCACGTTTTTTGAGGTACCATTCGCCACCCCTGCTATTTCAATAAGTTTTAGTCTTAACACTCTGAAAGTATACATGCTGGCTTTCCTTAATGGTCAAGTTACTTTCCTGTGCTATAAATGCTGCTTGTATGGCTATGGTAGATGCTGGATTTCCAATGAAGTGTCTAGTTTGTGCAGTGACATGTACCATGAATGAATCTGGTGAAATACAGTTAGATCCTACCTCAGAACAAGAAAAGGTGAGAACGTTAGGCAGAGAATTTACACTGAGCATTACATAACTGACACTTAAAAGTATGCAAAATTAATACACTTTGTAAAGAACACTGATGTATGTTAAGAGCCCTTCTCGGTTATCATCTCCTAGTTTAAAAGCCTGCCTTATATAAGCTGATACCTTACGGGTGAGGACAAAACATGGACCCAGTGTCCATGGACCCCCCATTTTGAACCGGGTCCATATGAAGCACTTATATGGACCAGGTCCGTCAGGTCTGTAGACCCACTGTAATGGACCAGGTCCATATAGACACTTCTTAAACAATAAACATTACGGCCAGCTACAACCTACAGAAATAGCACAGAAATAAGGTTTGAAGGTATCGATTACTGATATCTATATATGACTAGCCAACCTACACCTTGTTGTGTACAGTTTGGCACTATTGTTTGATGCTGTATATTTTGGTAAATAAGTAATGTTTATAGTTCATTTTAAGGGTTGGGAGACCAAAAAGAAAGTGTCCATAGCCAGTCCAAAATAGGGGTGGGGGGGAGGGGAAGGGGTTCTGTGGACCCAGGTCCATGTTTTTTCACACCTGACACCTCCTGTGATGCATGTAACACTGGCCATCCCCTGGGGGGACCCAGGGTTAATGCAACCTTGCATGGGGACTTTGACTTACCGTGTGGGATTTGATGGATTATTTTACCCTAAAAGGTATGGGGAGGGCGTGGAGAATGAAGACTTCTATACCTCACAGAGGCATTCACCTGTGCATTAATTTCATACATAATTCACTGGGCAAAGGTACATTTACTAGATAGGCATATTTTCTCTGAGGTGCCAGTGTTAGGCATGGATCTCCACGAGACAAGGTTTTCCCTGAAAATTCTAGTAGCAGGAGAAAGGTTTAATGCTACAGGAGAATATTTTAAAAGAGGTTCCACATCTAAAAAAAAACTAGTCATAGGCCACCAAACATTAGCCGAGGAATTCTGCATAGTAAGTGGAGAATTCTCTGATCTCCAAGGCCTAATGAACACTCTGATTCTAATTTATTTCTGCAGAAAGCATCGGCTGTTGCAACATTTGCGTTTGATAGTATTAACAAAAATGTGATGACATCATCAACAACAGGAAGTTTCACACTGCATGAGGTAAAAACACATCACTATAATTTATGACTTATTTCCCGATGTCAGATGATGTTTTAAGATATTACTATCATACTATCAATGCTTTAATTAGGGCCCATGGTGCTCATTACATCAGTTTCTGAGTCAGAAAAGGTTGCAATAATGTGAAGGAGAGTGCTTTATTGAAGGAGGGCCCTTGTTTTATATTTCAAATTTAGACCTCTCCAGTATACATGCTGTAACAGTAAACTACTAACAGATTGTATCTGTAATGGAAAACCACCTCAAAGTCTTGGGGCATGTTTCTCCAAAGTCCTGATAATTAACGCATCTGGAAAGCTGTTGTTGTTTACATTCAAGATCAAGGTTTCAATAGTTTTGCAGATAACATGAAAAGACTATCAGTTAACCCATTCGCTCCTGGAGATTTTGCCGAAAAACGAATTTTGAAGCTAGTCGAGTGGTTTTCTGGTCACTGTCGTGCTATAAAGAGCTAAAACTTACCACAAACCGGTTTACAGGTTGTACACTTGATGGCCTTCTGATCCAGATGCAAAATATCAGCTTGCGAAGTTCGGGCATGCGCAGAAAGCAAAATTTTGACATAGTTTTTGGGTTTAAAAGTGACACAGCAGTCTTGACTTTTACTTTTCCCTTTCTCTCCTCCCCTCTTTTTTCGCTTTTCTTGCCTCATTTTTTTTTTCTCTTGCTGGGCATTTAGTAGGCTTCATTTTGGTGGGAATAGTTTTTAGGAAAGCTTTTAGGATCTTAGGATTAGGTGAAAGGAAAGGTAGGTGGGCAATGGAACAAGATTTTCATGGAGATTTTCAGGTCAATGTTACATGGTTTTTTGCCTCTTTCTCCGGTGTCCTTGACAGAATTGTGCTCATTCTGGTATGGTTTGAAAGATCTCTTCACTCTGCACAAGCTACCGGACAAAGTTGTCCTTGACCATTAAGACTGATGACGTCACAAAGGGTAGAAAGGACGAGGATCCGCATGGGCAGTTACGAGCGGTTCAGGGGTGAATGGGTTAATGAAATATTTTAGAATGGTTCCTTAGTTGGGATCTGCTCTCTCATTCTTTAGATTTTGATTTGAATATATTTGATTTCAGGCCTGAAAATTTGCTATTATTTTTCTTGGTACATTTACTTTTCGCTAGGGGAAAGGGGCCTGTTTCTCAAAAATCCCACTGAAGTTCTGATATTAATATCTAGCCTGTGTACAGACACCCCTCCCCTCAGAAAGGGGATGGGGTGTCTGTACACACGCTATTAATATCTTTTTATCCTACCTCTTCACCAAATATAGTATTATTATTAAATATATTATCAAATGATATGTTATATTTGCGGGAGGGTTGGCGCACTTATTTAAAGGGAACACTTAATCAATACTTTCAATGAGGGTGCTAAAGAACTTAATTTGAAGGGGACACGTATTTCAAGGAGAGTGCAAATTGTAGTATTGACAGTAATTTCCATCTTATTTGAACAGTATAATCAGTGTTTAGAAGCCTGTCGGAGTGCTGCCGACAAACTGTTTGAGTTTTTTAGGTTATCAGTGGAGAGGAAGCTATCTAAGGTATTCTTTTCTTGTCTGTATTCTTAGTATTGTAATTTTTTTTTTTTTTTTAAATTATGATCATCCTATGGTAAAGCTTTTTACGCATAAAACGTCATCACTGAGATGATTTTATAACCTGGTGAAGAAAACCTATGATTTTGAGTGGTCAAATAGGATGATTGACAGAAACAAAAGATGTGTTCTGTTGGTTAGCATTTTGAATTCGGAGGTCGTTTGTTTACAAAAATGTAGTAATGTAGACAATTATGGGATAGCTTAAAAGGGCTTATGTCAGGCTATTTGCTATCTTTTTGAAAATTTTAAAAGTGTCTTTCCATCAATTGAATTCCAAAAATAATGATCCAGTTTTAATTTTAAGAGTCATATTTTTAAATATGTTTCCTGTTGTCTTTTGCTATGGACCGCAAGGATGGGGTGGATTGAAACTGGAAAGTTTTGGGCCAACATTTTCAAGTTTTAATACTATGCCTGCAAAACTCTCCTAAATGGTTTTTGCTCCAAAGAGCTTCCCCGTATCCATCATACGGGAGTTAGGTCCTCTCCCCCACCCACCCAGGCCTGTAATATCTGCATTGTAAATTAGGTATGCATGTTTGTATGTGTGTACATATTAAAGTGGAGAATAATCTGAGTCCAACTGCATAGCTTAAAGAGGTGATATCATGGGGATATTACTGTTTTAGGTCATTTCTGTTCTGAAGCCATTACCAAGTGCCCCTAGCCATACACAAACTGCTCCTGTAGAGTTATGTAGAAGATATCTGGGAAATTTCATTACCCTAAAAGATACTTTTTTTTAACACATGAACCAATTTCCGGAACCGTTTTAGAGCGGTATTTTTTGAAATGCACGAAACTCGTTGAAAATGAATGCTGAAAATTAAATACACAATAAGACGGAGTTTGAAACTCTTTTTTTGATATTTTTCTTTAACTGCCTTAAGAGATTTCCTTATAGGTAAAAACGGTTTTACATCCTGAGGACCTTAAGTGAGAACAAAGTCTGCAATGTATAACCAAAAGTGGTGCGAATTTCATCGCTGTCTCTTTCGCTCGGGTATTCCCCGGGAATGTAGCCTCCCACGCAGGCGTTTTTAGGGGAGCTCGTTTTTCATCCCTTCCCACAAACGGCGTTTGTAAGGAGGGATAAAAAACAAGCTCTCCTAAAAACGCCTGCGTGGGAGGCTACCGGGAATGCGGATCAAGAAAATACAAGGAAGTTGATAGTTTTGCCCTAAAATAATGAAAACAGTTGAAAAAGGACACAAGGAACAGTAGGAAGTTTCATACAGTCTCCAGTAAGCAATGTCGAACATGATGCCGATGAGGTATCTTCTGTATACAGCATTTCGATTTAATATACCGTAACTTACAGTCAGGTTAGTGAGATACGTAAGGCGTATACTAGCTAAGAGATACATTTGATATTTTTGCTCACGATACCCGTCACCTTGGCACGCGCTTTAAAATCGATGGGGTAGAAGCAATGTCACATGGTATTTCAGAGAGCAAAAAAAAGGTTTAAATTTTGCGAATTGAAGAAATCGCGGTCGAGGTATTTGCGGTTGAGTTTATTCTCTCAAAATCCTAGAACAAAACGCTAGGACAATAATTTAGACTAACAAAATGTACAGGTCGAGTTTGGACAAGTTTCACGTCATTATTGCTTGGTGTGAGGACATCTACGATCGCAGTGGCGGATCCAGACCTTCAGATAAGGGGGGGGGGGGGGGGCGGTCATCCAGACCCTGAGATAAGGGGGGGTGGGGCCGGCCTCAAAAAAAAATTTTTCCGGCCCTTCGGGCCTCATTTTGGTCTACAAATAAGGGGGGAGGCGGGCCCCTCCCCTGGATCCACCACTGGATCGCTACCTCTTTCCTCCGCAGAGGCCTCTTTGTGTTGTGTCACGCGCTTTCTATTTTTCGATTATTGCTATTTTTTATTGGCACACCCAGCGAGAGCCTCTGCAGAGGTGAGAAGATCGCTACTGAATTCAAAAAATGAGAACGATCATTCCCACCCATAATTTGTCCTTATCGTTTTTAAGATAAAAAGTTCTTCATGTTCTGTTGTCAAGAAATAAACAAACACGACCAAGATTTGTTTGCCCAGCTGTGAAACCACTTGATATTGCTTTTATCCCATCAGTCCTCAAGCGTGTGCA